>NC_090022.1:81069828-81407449 GCF_037176765.1 Anolis sagrei
GACCTGATTTCACTTTGATAATTATTTATTATTGTATTGCCAAACATATAATTATTGTATATATCCTGCATTTTCTTCAGGAATCATTGAAGTTTTAACACATTTGATGTTAGATATCACACCACACCACCAACAGCACTATGTTTATATTATGTCATCAATATATATGGCACTTCACAGAATAAGACAATTAGAAACAGCCAGTCTTGCCAAAAGCATATGTGGGAAATCCCCAAGTTACAAACAACTTAAAGATTGTTCTTAAGTTGAATTTCTTTGTAAGTCAGAACAGGTACATTTGAAGTGTAACTCCATCTATCTATCTCTCTATCTTTGGACAGCATAGGAAAATGTTAACACCTCTGTGGAGTTTGTTTTGATGTCTGTGCCCCTGTTCAGAAGATTTCACCTCACTTTCTGTCCCTGTGATAATTGGATTTTGGAAAATGTGGCTTGCTGTGGAAACAAGGATTGGTGAGAAAGCTTCAATAGAGACATCTTTTCCACTTTCAGGAGTGAATTTACTTTAGGAGGGGTAGATTTCTCTCACTACATGATGTCTCATCCCCATTCTTAACTATGAGTCATTTGTAAGTTGGATGTTTGTAACTTGGGGACTGCTTGCAATCGTGTGTGTGTGTGTGTGTGTGTTAAACAAAAAAAACCCTATCTTTACATTTTTAAAAAGAAATAATGTTGCTTTCTCAAATACAGCACTGCAAAAATGTGTGCCGTGCTTTTATACCATTCACTAAAACTGTAGTCCACTTCTCAGTTACCTTACATCAAAGTTTCTTCTATCACATCACACTCGTCCTACTCAAAACCTCTCAACTTTGAGTAGATCTCAAATCTCTTTCAATGATCAGGCTGCTTTCTTACTAAGGACCTCATCCAATGGGGCTTGGGAGGCATCCTTGGATGCTTCTCTGCCAGTCCAGGGAGAGGCATGATGCCCATCCCACGACATACCTGGACTTTCAGTGGAGGCCCACTCTACAACTGGAGTGGAAGCATCATACAGCACCCCCCCCCCCCCCACAATGTTGGAGCCTGCCAGTGTTGTGTTGGCTCCAATGGAGCCAGCACAGAACCTCAGTGCTTGGGAAATTCTTCCCACATGGGGAAAGTGTCGCATGTGGGATGATGTATTCACCCCACTGCTTCTCAGAAGCAGCCACTGAATGCTCCCACAGCCATGTGATTCTGTTCTACTTGTTGTTGCTAATTATTCTCAAGTCAGCTTTGATGTACAGTGAACCCCCTGTTATTGACAGCCCTGATCAGACCTTACAAATGCAGGGCTATGGCAATCATCTTTGAGAGTTCTTGGAGAACGGGAGAAGTTCCAGCAGACTGGAGGAGAGCCAATGTGGTCCCAATCTTCAAGAAGGGAAAAAAGGATGACCCAAACAATTACCATCCGGTCAGCCTCACGTCGATACCAGGCAAGATCCTGGAAAAGATAGTTAAGGAAGTAGTCTGCAAACACTTAGAAACAAATGCGGTCATCGCTAATAGTCAACATGGATTTATCAAAAACAAGTCATGCCAGACTAATCTGATCTCTTTTTTCGATAGAATTACAAGCTGGGTAGATGCGGGGAATGCCGTGGATGTAGCGTATCTGGATTTCAGTAAGGCCTTCAACAAGGTCCCCCATGACCTTCTGGCAAGGAAACTAGTCCAATGTGGGCTAGGCAAAACTACAGTGAGGTGGATCAGTAATTGGTTAAATGGACGAACCCAGAGGGTGCTCACCAATGCTTCCTCTTCATCCTGGAAAGAAGTGACAAGCGGAGTGCCGCAGGGTTCCGTCCTGGGCCCGGTCCTGTTCAGCATCTTTATTAACGACTTAGATGAAGGGCTAGAAGGCATGATCATCAAGTTTGCAGACAACACCAAATTGGGAGGGATAGCCAATACTCCAGAGGACAGGCGCAGGATTCAAAACAATCTTGACAGATTAGAGAGATGGGCCAAAACTAACAAAATGAAGTTCAACAGTGACAAATGCAAGATACTCCATTTTGGCAGGAAAAACAAAATGCAAAGATACAAAATGGGGGATGCCTCACTCGAGAGCAGTACGTGTGAAAAAGATCTTGGAGTCCTCCTGGACAACAAGTTAAACATGAGCCAACAATGTGATGTGGTGGCAAAAAAAGCCAATGGGAGTTTGACCTGCATCAATAGGAGCATAGTGTCTAGATCTAGGGAAGTAATGCTACCCCTCTATTCTGCTTTGGTTAGACCACACCTGGAATATTGTGTCCAATTCTGGGCACCACAATTCAAGAGAGATATTGACAAGCTGGAATGTGTCCAGAGGAGACGGACTAAAATGATAAAGGGTCTGGAGAACAAGCCCTATGAGGAGCTGCTTAAGGTGCTGGGCATGTTTAGCCTGAAGAAGAGAAGGCTGAGAGGAGATATGATAGCCATGTATAAATATGTGAGAGGAAGCCACAGGGAGGAGGGAGCAAGCTTGTTTTCCGCTTCCCTGGAGACTAGGATGCGAAACAATGGCTTCAAACTACAAGAAAGGAGATTCCATCTGAACATGAGGAAGAACTTCCTGACTGTGAGAGCCGTTCAGCAGTGGAACTCTCTGCCCCGGAGTGTGGTGGAGGCTCCTTCTTTGGAAGCTTTTAAACAGAGGTTTGATGGCCATCTGTCAGGGGTGATTTGAATGCAATATTCCTGCTTCTTGGCAGGGGGTTGATCTGGATGGCCCATGAGGTCTCTTCCAACTCTTTGATTCTATGATTCTATGATTCTTAATTGAATCTATCCACTTTTAATGTGATCTTCCTTTTTTCCTACTGCATTCCACATTAACAAGCATAATTGTCTTTTCTAGTGAAACATGGTGACTCTGCAACATCCTTCACAAATTCTATGTTCTTATCCATTTTAAACAATTCCTTCTTCTTAAATTTTAACCCTGCACTCTACTTTTATGCAATGCATGCCTTTCTGACCTTTCATTGTTTTACTGACTGACTGCCAGTCTGCTACCAAGTACAATTCAAAGTGCTGACTTTAACCTATAAAGTTCTAGACAGTTCAGGCCCAGCTTAACTGTCTGAGCGTAACTTCCCCTATGAACCAGCACAGGTGTTAAGATCTTCTGTGGAGGACCTGCTGTCCGTCCCACCCCCTTCACAGGTGCGGTTGGTGGGGACAAGGACAGGGCCTTCTCAGCGGTGACCTCTTGATTATGGAACTCTCTCCCCAGGGATATTAGACCAGCATACTCCCTCCTGGTTTTCAAGAAGAAAGTCAAAACCTGGTTGTGGAACAAGCAATTGGGGAGTAACACAACCACATTGCAATATACAACCACAAAGTTAAGATTAATGAATGGCTTGGAGAATGGCTACTACAAGATTATAGGCTATGATTTTCAATTGGTTATTTAAATGAATTTATATGGTTTATTTATGGTTTTATTGTTTAATGTGTTGTATATTTATTTGCTTTTATGTTATGTGGCATTGAATTGCCAAACTGTAAGCTGCTCTGAGTCCCCTTTAGGGTGAAAAAGCGTGGGGTAGAAATTCAGCAGATAAATAAATAAATTGACATAATACTTAAAACACTGCATTGTTAATATCATTCCATAAATTTTACTTATATCTGTAAGAGGTTTTAAAGGTCTTTTCCACTAAAATACTTGCAGCTAGTTAAGTGTGTGTATGTACTTCAAGTTGCCTTTCAATCCATGGCAACCCCATACATTTCATAGATATTTTATTAGGCAAGGAATACTCTGATATGGCTTTGTCAGTTCCTTCCTTTGAATTATTGCCTACAGCACTCAGTACTCATTGGCAGTCTCCTTTTAAAGTATTAACCAGGGGAAACCCTGGTTAGCTTCTATGATCACACAGGAGGAGGAGGATTATTTATACCCTGTTTTATCTATCCCAAAGGATGTGGTGCCTTTTGGTATATAGCCCTACATAGTTATGTGCTTCTCTACATTAATCCTACAATTCAGGTGCTTATGGACGTATGTTCAGCCAGCAATATGTATGACAGTACCAAGAAAAAGACAAAACTAATTAATATATCATGGTTTTTAGTGGAATGGTTTGCAGACAAGAATCTTCACAGCACCTTCTAACTATAGATTATTCTAAGGCATAAAGCAGAATAAAAAGCATACTAATAAACTATACTGCCCTTGCTTAGATGTGACACTAAGGGCCCTTCCACACAGCCGTATAACCCAGAATATCAATGCAGATAATCCATAATATCTGCTTTGAACTGGATTATATGAGTCCACACCACCATATAATCCAGCTCAATGTGGATTTTATGCAGCTGTGTGGAAGGGGCCTAAGACTAAAGCGGTGGTTCCCAAACTTATTTGGCCTACCCCCTGGAAATATTTTTTTCTAAATCTTCTCTTCTTTCTTTTATGCTTTCACCACCCCCTCACAGTTATTCATTGCCCCCAAATGCACCTGTGGCCATTACGACCCCCCCCCCCCCCAGATTGCTGCAGCGCCCACCAGGGGGTGGTAACACCCACTTTAGGAATCACTGGACTAAAGCAAAGGTAGACCACTGTAACAGACCAGAAGGTTACTTGAGCCTCCCTGGAGTTTTTAAAGGGCCTCATGCTTCCATGTCATCTAGAGCAGTGGTTCTCCAACTGTGCTCCTCCAGTTGTTTTGGACTTCATCTCCCACACTTCATAACAGCTGGTAAACTGGCTGGGATTTCTGGGAACTGAAGTCAAAAACATGTGGAGGAGCACAGTTTGAGAAACACTGATCTAGAGGATATGTGAGCAATTTGGAAGTTAATCCCTTGGGAGACCCTGGAGGCCACAATAATGACTGGCTGGGCTTGCGTTGTTCATGGGTCACAATTTGCCTACCCCTTCACTAAAGTATGTTTAAATAATATATAAATGAGCCTTAAAATCACCAGTTTGTGCCCTCCACATCCATCATTCACCTCCTGCTATCTGGAAGCTAAATGAATAGAAAATGGCAGTGAAGGAATCTGATCCAGCACACTTCCCCATGGCCCAAGCTCCACTGCAAAGTCCTTGTACATAGCAGTAAATCACAGCTTAATTCACATCTAAAGTACTTAATTATCTGTTTATGTAAATGAGACCATCTTTAAAAATGCCCTTGTGCATTTTTTCCTCATAATATTTTACTATTAAATAAATTAGTGTCTTCAAACATATGAAACACACCTCCTAGCTTACCGTGAGAAGAATTACTTCTTGGACTCCTTTCTCTGAACACATTTGGAAAAGCAGCACATACTGTTGCAGTAAAAAGACTTGTGGTTGCCAAACCAAATAGGAGAGAATATATACATTACTTTATTATTAGCATGGCTTTGGGGGTTGTTAACAAGATTTTATCGAGCACTGATGCCAACAAAAGTTGGAATTAATATTTTATTTACATAATCATAAGCATTAAGATAAGATATGGCAGCATCAAAAGCATCACTAATCACATAATTCTATTTTTAGCTCCTAGGTGGCGACGCTGTCAGTGCAGGAGGCAAGACTAAACCCTAGGAAATGATTTAAAAAACAGAAAGAAAATTACAGTCTTTTGACAACTCCAGGAAAATTGGCAGCTTATTGTTGACAGACATCACAATTAGAGGAGAGCAATTCTGTCATTACTTCATGCTATAAATTCCTCTCTTAATTGCAAAAGGATTACCAAGTGCCATCAGAATGAGAATAATCTGCCTTGCGTAAAAGGTCTTGAAAAAGGAGAGGTAGCATTTGCAGGGCATTTTTTTTCAAGAACTACTTCCACATTCAGAATTTCACTGTGTTGTTAAATATTTAATGCTGGTGTTTGTCTTTCAAAATCGAAGAATTACATCCTGATTGCTAGATGTTTTTTCTTTCTTTAATGTTTCCAGTTCACAGTCTGTAGGTATATCAACTTAACAAATAAATCACTGGCATAAAATTAATTTAAATAGCACTGGCTGAATACGACAATGTAAAAAATGTAAAAAAAGAAAAGAAAAGAAAAAAAGAAAACACAGGGAACCAAGACATTGGGATTGGACACCACAGAGGTTTTGAAGTTCTCCTTGGCCAAGCTTATATGCATCCCCATTCTGTCTCATGACATCTTACACGGACACTGTTCCTGACCTGCTTGTTAAGTCCATTTCTTTCAGGCTTGACTTAGCTTCCACCTTTCTTAAGCTATCTTAGCTCTAGGTTGGGTTTCATGTTGTGCCTATGACATTTCCCTTTCTTCTGCAGTTGTTTTTCTCTCACCTAACCATCAGCTACCATTTTCTCCACAGCCTCTTCATCACTTGACTCATAACCCCTCCTGCCTCAACTGACTTCCCAGAAATCCCATGAGGAAGCTGTAAGAAAGACATAAGGAACTCAGCATTTGTGGTTTCTGTCAGCACTAGCATCTCCCTCCAGCTAAAGCCTGCCTTGATCCTCTTCCATCAAGAAAGTTGCCAATTGATGCTTTGACAGTGTATTTCTGCATCACAGGGGGTTGGACTGGATGGCCCTTATGGTCTCTTCCAACTCTATGATTCTAGGTACCCCAAATCATTCCTAGCTATTCACAGTAAGTACAAATATGCATGACCTGAAGAAAGAAAGAGAGGGAAAAGTCTCCTTCCTGCCATCTCCACAGCATTCAGACCCTGTCCTAATACTAAAACAGATCTACAGTCAATTAACATGAATAATGAAATGTGTGAAAGTAAGATATACTGATGGTTAGCAACTTAGGTATCTTTATTTTATTTTATTAGATTATTATGCAAGTAGAGTATTTATTTATTTATTTTCAGTATTTCTATGCCGCCTTTCTCAACCCGAAGGTGACTCAAGGCGGCTTACAAATTGGCAGCAATTCGATGCTACAACAGTCATAAAACACAACAAAAACATTTAGCACTCATTATAAAAACCACATAAAAGTCATTAAAAACATATAATCACCATTAACTTCCTGATAACTCATTTCCCAGAAGCATTGTTTAAGCCGTTCCATGTTCACTCTTTCCTGGTTCCATGTTTATCTATTATGCTGCATTTTCCAAAAGCTTGTTCAAAGAGCCAGGTTTTTACTGTTTTTGGGGAATGTCAGGAGGGAGGGGGCCGATCTAATATCCCTAGAGAGGGAGTTCCATAGCTGAGGGGACACCACTGAGAAGGCCCTGTCTCTCGTCCTCGCCAGGTGCACCTGCAACAAAGTTCCTAGCTGGTTCATAACGAGAGATACGTTCGGACAGGTAAGCTGAGTATAACATTGCACATTCTCATTACAGAAAAAAAGGGAAAAGACGAAGATTTTTTTCCATGTATTTACTCATACCACTCTGATGTGAGATGCATTCTTAGCCTTTCCAGTTCTCTAATTGTCTACTACCTATATCTATATGTTTTCTCCCTCCCTCTCCTCACTCCCTCTGGGAATTGTTGTACCTTTCTTTTACATAATATTTTTTTTGTTCAATCATGAAGGTGATGTGATTCAGTTCCTTGTATTTTCCTTTCCCTTTTACTCTGGCTTCCAGCAATTTTGAGTCCCAATTTGGGTATCTTTAAACAGTGAAACACAAATTCACAGACAGCAAAAATGACTATCAATCATGACAGTGATCAGAAACAAAATGCCACTGAATGCCAGTTCCTGGGTACTGAGAGAGTGATGCACATTGGCTTCCTGGAGCCATTTGGTTGGCCACTGCAAGAATAGAAGGCTTCAGCCATATAGGCCTTTAATTTGATGTAATATTTTTCTTGTCCTGTATTAAATATTTAACTATGCAAAACTGTTTTTTTTAAAAAGAAAAGCATAAGTAACTTTAACTACAAGATGTTTCAAAATAATGAACCCAATTTCAAGGCAGTATATTTCACAATGGCAACATTTTAAAATTACACATAATATTTAATGAGTTATCATGATGCCAAGTTTTACAAACTATTTTGTAAAATCTAAAACATAATCTCGTAAATGGAGAGAGCCATCTAGCAGAAATCTTTTGAAACCTTATGCCCCGCTCTTTCAAGTGGTAAAAGTTTCATTCATGGGTGGTTTGTGGTTGCAGAGATGTAGTTATTTCAAATCAGGTCAATCTGTTTGAAACAACACTTCTTTATTATAGTTTGTCATAATTATTTTTGTGTTTTTATATCATTTCCAACTTATGTCTACTCTAAGGCAAATCTATTAGGGTTTTCTTGGCAAGATTTATTCAAATAGTTTGTTTTTGCCTCCCTAAAATTAAGAAGATGTAACTTGCCTAAGGTCATCCAGTGGGTTTTCATGCCTGTGTTAATATCTAAACATTGGTTTTCAGAGCCATAGTCCAATGTCCAAACCACTACACTAAAATTAAGAAGATGTAACTTGCCTAAGGTCATCCAGTGGGTTTTCATGGCTGCGTCAATATCTAAACATTGATTTTCAGAGCCATAGTCCAATGCCCAAACCACTACACTATGCTGGCTCTTAATATAGTTATTAGTTTACCTGTTTGTAAACCCACCTCATACCAGTAGTATATCACTTACTCATATGGAATTCTAGAATCCATTTAAGTCCATTTGATCTGATCACCTTAAACGTAGTTGCTAAATAATGCAACCCAATAAACAACATTCGTTTCACAATGTTGTTCAGATTTTCATTATTTATTCCAAATGTAGTATCTGGGGGTTTTTTTTCCTAGAAAAAGTATCCTATATACCAGAAATGCCTATTGAAGCTTTTCAAGTAATTCTTTCATCATAAGGGTGCAGGGTGGATCTTCTTACAAAAAGAAAGCCTGTTATTCTTAAACACCTCATATACCAGATTAACTGAAATATACCTCTGACAAAAGCACTAATTCGGTATTTGACTGCTTCAAATCTCCCTGTGATTAGATCATCTCTTTTTCTGGCTTTTTGCATCTCCATTTCAGATATTGAACTTTCTTGGGAAAAATATAGATTTTTAATATTGTAGTCATGTGAAATACTGCTTATTTTGATATTTAAATTGCATTGAATCAAGAAAATACACAAGAATTAATCATTAGGACAATAAAATAGGACTCAGTTTCTGTAGTTAGGACACTGAAGAATTATTTTATGAACATTAAAGTTTATTTTAATTTTACATAATGCACATCCTGAATTTTGAAAATTAACAAGTTTTGCGCTCCCTAGTTTAGAGCACTTTCTACCAACACTGGGGTAGGTGGCCATCAGTAGTGGTAGCCTATTTCAGGACCTTGATATTATTCATTCTCCGTTGCATCCCCCCTCATAAATCACTCGGATATATATGCTTTCAAAAGGAACATATCCATAAAATGTCCATGGCTGCAAGCTGTCATTATAATTATGATGTGTACAATGATATACACCACTGCAAATTACAAAGGTGACTATTGTACTTGATTGACGTATCTCGTTCGTTGCAAAATGCAGACCTATGTTCTTAATAAAAAAATTCAGAACACAATCCCATTGATTTAAAGCTATCAGTGTATACTTTTTAAAAACCATGCTGCTGCATAAATAGTATATCCTAATCAACTATTTTTATTCCTTTCCTTGGGAAGAATTCTACAACCAAAGTAATTGAGTGATTGGATTTCTGAACTTCCTGTCAGGCTACATTATCTCAAAGCATTTTATTGCAGTCAATAAAACAACATAGGAAACACAAGAGTAATGTAAAAATATTTAAGCATAGCATCATGATGGGGGAGCCACAGTATATCCACTAACCAAATAAAACAATAGATGAAAGCAACATCAGATACGGGGAAAAAACATTTAGCAAACTATTTTGTTTCCTAATTATTTAGTAAGGTGGTGCCTGTAATTTTTTTAAATGTGTTCATCACCTTGGGAGCTCTTGAGGGCTAGACAAATAACTATTCATTATTAGAAGGTGATCCAAGTAAACACATTCAGTTCATGATCAGAACTATACTTTTTGAAGGTCTCAGCTTGGGGTACATGAACCTAAAAGAAAAGAATTTTTTAACTACTACACATCCACGTATCCCTGTATTCTATATATTACCAAAAATACTCAAAAATATTAGACCCCCGATAGGCTGACATATAGTGTCAGGCTCTGGTTCCATTCTTGAACCACTTGCTGAATTTGTTGATTCTTTTCTACAACCACATGTGAAACATATTCGGACTTATATTAAAAACACAAAACATTTCATCCCCCTCACTGAACAGCTTACCCTCCCCACGGACACGGTGTTAATGATCATGGACGTCACGTCTCTCTATACCAGCATTCCTCTACCAGAGGCACAAGAAGCATGTAAGCATAAATTTGATTCTAGAACCAACTTAAATCCCCCTACACATTTCCTTTTAGTCATGCTGGATGTTATTCTGGAGAACAATTATTTAAAATGTGATGGCCAATTTTATCTTCAAATCAAGGGGTTGCCATGGGCAGCCCAACTGCCCCTTCCATAGCCAAATTATTTATGGACGACTTAGAAATTAAATCTATTTTGAACTCCACACAGAATCCTTTCTTTAGCCACATGATTAAGTACTTTAGATACATTGATGATGTGTTTATCATTACGAATAATCTACAAGTCAGACATGATTTATTGACATGGACCAACACCATCCACCCGGACATCAAATTCACTGGACACATTGAACCAAATAGCATTCCATACTTAGATGTTTTGGTTACCAAACTGAACAATAGACTATTGGTTAATAATTATCAAAAACCAACAGATTGAAACTCAACTCTACATTATTCTAGTTTTCATTCATCTTTAAAGAATAATTACTGATGTTGAATTATGTTAAAAATCTTGTTGTCGAGTGCAATTGCATTTAATTCTCAGTATCTGAGAATAAAGTAAATTATTCTTTAAAGATGGTGAATGAAAACTAGAATAATGTAGAGTTGAGTTTCGATCTGTTGGTTATCTGGGACATCTCATTGATAATGCCATCATCAGAGCATCCAATGTTCCACGTACCACTCTGCTGGCAGACAAATTTGTGTCTACAGTCAAAAGATTTGTCTGGCCTTTGACATTAACTAATTTTTCCAGACAGGTCATCAAAACTGTAAAAAAAAATTGGTAACTTATAAGGGACATACCAAGCTGTGAAAAGTATCCTATGATAGCACACAAAAGAACACAAAACTTGACAGATATGCTGGTACACTCAGATATCAACTATAATTCTCAAATTAGGAGGACTAGACCCAATTTAGCAGGAAATTTTCCTTGTCATCATTGTGCCATATGTCCACAATTTATTCAAACCAAGGTTTTTCAAAATGTTCAAACTAAACATATTTATCAATTGCGTCATTTTGCCACATGTACAACTACGGGTGTCATTTACGTCATCTTTTTTCCCTGCTCCTTGATGTATGTTGGGCAAACCAGCAGACAAATTAAACTCCATGTAATCGAACATAAGAGCAAAATTAGAAAACAGGCTGGAGATTCAAGCCTATATAAACATTTCAATGACATCAAACATAGCCCTGAATCATTTAGGGTCCTAGTTTTAGAGGTGGTTACATTCTCCATAAATTTAGTTTTATCTACTAGACTACTACATCGTGAAGCCTTTTGGATTTTTACTCTTGAAACTGTGTATCCTAAGGGTCTGAATGATTCCATTCCATTTCAGAGTTTTATGTGAGCTGGCACATGCCTCTTACAACACGTTTCTCTTTTGAGTAACTTACTATTATAGACTGAAATACACCCACACTGACAGCTATACAGGGCCCCTTTAAAATTATCTTCATACACTTTTAGTTTCTCTTTATATACTGGAATCTCCACCTGCTTCCCCTGTGCTTGCCACAGAAACATACAAAAAAGCAGAGCACCTTTGTAGGAGAACCTATGTGAGTATTTTGATTCTAGTTCTGCATGTTCTCTTTATATTTGATAAGTATTTTTCTTACTTTGTTTAGCCACTCAATGTGTTCCCTTTAGGTCCTCATCATTGCTTACTTTCATATATTGACTTTACTTGAAGAATTGTCCACTTTATAAAACTTACTATCTTGGATTTCTACACTTACATCAACCACCTGAAGAAGACTGTATATAGTCGAAACGGGTTGTGGATTCTGAAAAAGGACTGATAAACTGTATGTTGCTGTGGACAAACTTTAGCTAAATACAAACTGACATATTCAACTTTAAGAATCAACAATGTACCTACATTAAGAAGTTCTGGATCAAGAGAGTTGTAAAAAGACTTACAAACCTTTATGTTGTTATTGATAAATTTGATTCTCAAAAGAACTTTCAAAACAGCTGTACAATTTGCTGTAAGAATTGTTGTGTAATATATATTGTACTAGATGCCAATACATTGAATGTCTTAAGCAAAGATATAATATACATTATTGCAATTATATAACTGGTTTACTTTTGGACTTAGGGACCTTTTGCCTTTTGGATTCCAGGGAACCCTTGTTCTCTATTTGATATAGAAATATCCTCAATAGCTTAAGTGCAATAATGCATTGCACAGTTCTGCTGCCTATTTAAGAATGAATGGAAGTTTTGTTTTGTCAGGACACTCCTTGAGTAAGACATTGCGTTTGATACCTGGTTTCCTCCCTCCTGCTAGACCAGTGGTTCTCAGCCTGTGGGTCCCCAGGTATTTTGGCCTACAATTCCCAGAAATCCCAGCCAGTTTACCAACTGTTAGGATTTCTGGGAGTTGAAGAGGAAAACATCTGGAGACCCACAGGTTGAGAAACACTGTGCTAGATCCAGAACAATTTCTACAAAAAGATTTCAAATCAATGGGGCATATTTTTAAGAGGACCTACAATCTGTCAAGGGATGAGTAATTTACAAAAATATCCTCACCACTAACTGCACACTTTCAGCATAAATTGATCAAAAAGCATAATGTCTATATAACTGAAATACTGGAACATTTCAAATTGTTCAACCTGCACAAGATAAAACTCAGAGTATAAAATAATATTAGAACTTCATCACACAAGGCTGGTGCAATAATCTCCTCACTATGGTTAACCAACTCATCAAGCCCTGCACATCGCATGATGTGTTCTGCATACAAGTTAAAAAGGTTGGGTGAGAGTATGCAGCCTTGCCATACGCCTTTCCCAATCTTGAATCAGTCTGTTGGTCCGTGGTCAGTTCTTACTGTTGCTACTTGGTCCTTGTACAGATTCCTCAGGAGAGAGACAAGGTGACTTGGTATGCCCGTCCCACCAAGAACTTGCCACAATTTATTATGATCCACACAGTCAAAGGCTTTAGAATAGTCAATGAAGCAGAAATAGATGTTTTTCTGAAACTCCCTGCCTTTCTCCATTATCCAGCGGATATTGGCAATCTGGTCTCTCGTTCCTCTGCCTTTTCTAAACCCAGCTTGTCCATCTGGCAACTCTCGCTCCATGTATTGCTGGAGTCTTCCTTGCAGGATCTTGAGCATTACCTTACTGGCATGAGAAATAAGAGCCACTGTATGGAAGTTTGAGCAGTCTTTCGCATTTCCTTTTTTTGGTATGGGGATATAAGTTGATTATTAACTCATTATTAACTCATTATTAACATGTAAAATAATTCACAAGCCCGTAGGCTTATGCAATAGGTCTGCTTTTCTTCTATCCCAGATATATTTGTCATTTGCCCACAGCCCTCTATCAATATTTGCCATTTTTCATTGCTAACAAAATGGCAATGAGTCTTTACATTTGTTGATAATTTCTATATTTAAAGTTGACATTCTTATACAATTGTTATTTTCAACTTAGCATTTTTGACAGCATAAATAAGCCTAGTGTTTCTAAGGCTGGTTTAGCTTGAGAAAAAGAACTACAGCCATCAATTTTAATTACAGGATAATATTTTAACAGAATTCAGTATACAAATATTGTAATATATGCCATGCAATATATTTTAAATAGTCAGGAGATCAATTAAAGCCTGAGAAGGGCGGTATACAAATACAGCAAATCAAATAAATAAATAAATAAATAAAATTACTTACTTTGGACTCATCTAAAAGGTCAAATGGAGCAGGGTGGGGTTGAATGGACTCTGTGGCACAAAATGTACAGGACCCATTTGCCCTGATGCATGCCAAGGTTGCTTAATGCGGCCTTTTCTCACATTAAAATAATAGGGGATGCTTCAGAGTTTCTCCAAAATTTCAGAGCTCATCCACACTTTGTGGCAGTGTAAAGAGTTGAGCCAAGATGAGAGGAAGGTATTCACTCTCCCTCTCATGCTCTTGGCTTAGCGACCACCACTGGGTGCAAAATACTGGAGGTGAGCACTTGTCACATTTACTGGCATTGGACAGAGAGGTAGAGTGACTCTTCTTTTCCCTCTCTCCTCTTCTGCTCAGTCAGTCTCTCCTGCATCAGTAGATGTGATGAATGATGACCACCAGCACTTTTTGTGCACTGTGGTCCAACTAAGCTGAAAACACAGTAGTAAAGGGATGGTCTGGTGTCACCTAAACCTGTTTGATGCTGTGGGGTTATGCAGACTCCTTGGTGCCATGCAGTGTGAATTCCCTTCAATTCTGATCCAAAGCATTCCACATCAACTCTGAGATATGAAACCCATGAAGATGGACTCAATGATAAATGGTCTGTAATTATGAGTTATATCTCCAGCTTCAGAAGTGGACCCATATTAAAAATGTATTTATTCCAATAGGGCAGACTTATTAAAAAAAACTAATTATTTTTAACATGAATGTTACCCATATCAGATGCAAACACATATAGTATTTGTCATTTTTACAGTCAAAAGGTCAGAAAAAGACATTAAAACATATTTGTGTTAAATGAATTAAATGCTTAATTAAGTGTAATGTGTTGTATGTCTGTAACAGTGATATAAATTGCTGTTTGTCTCATTTTAATAATTGAGAATGAAAAATGCAAAAGTTTGCTTCTTTTCTTATGCTAGAAGAAAGAATCCTTGTAGGGGCTGCTGATTTATCAGCAGGTGTCATAAAGTGTCAACATTGCCTCTCATATCAAAAATGAGAAATTTTTAAAATATTCTTCACATCCTTAGTCTATAATAGAAGTCATGCAGCAAGGCAGGCATATTTATTTGCAGAGGAAAGTGTACTGAAATTTATTTGTTTGTTTACTTATAGTTGCCTTTGCCATTTAAACAAAGATTGCAGCAGTTTAAACAATCACGGGAAAATCAAACATTGATCGAAGAAATGTCTTCGCTGTTCATTGAAAACTGTGCAAGGAAGACATAAACAAACCTCCTCACAAAGTGAATTCCACAAGCAGAATCCTATCAGAGAGAAGATAATATACATGTGGTATATTATCTTCTTTCTGACAGGATTCGCTTATGAAATTCACTCCTTGTGGTAATGTGTACCACCAACCTAATCTCTTTAACTGATGACATATAGCAAAGGATCCCACCAAGATTGTAAACTTTGGGAAAATACATATGGAAAGATGTGGTCTTTCACATATTCTAAACATATCGTAATCTGTTTAGGGATGGTAATATCAGACTACCTTTTGCAGCAGATAGTATAGTGTTGTTAAGTAGTTGGATCAGGAGAAACCAACATGGAAAGAAAATGAAGCTATAGCAAAGAAGAAAAAAACATCACTTGAAAGCAGAACAAATCAAGGCAGAGTTTTCAGTTTGATAAAGAAATGATGGCTGTAATCTTCTCTAGTTTGTACTTGGAAGTAAGTGAGGCCCAAGCTAAATGAGATTCCATTCATGCAAGTAATTGTGCCAGTGGCTTTTAAAAAGTAAGCAGGCATCCTGCCATCTGGAGTAGTACAACAGCTTCCCCTGGCACACATGGAAGTTTTTATTCCAATGCAAACTAAGTATGAGGAAACAATCCAAACTGGACCCACATTGCAAAGCAAAAGATCAGAGTCCACCACAATTCCCTCTGGGGAAGGATATGGAACTATAGCTGCCCTTTCTTTTTTTACGATAACAGAGCCTTTCACACAATTGCTTTTTGTCTGAAATGATATATCACCCTGTCTGGCTTTCTCTGAATTGTATCTAGATATAAACTGGAAAGGGTAGTCCTTGATAAAAGTATATTTTAAAACATATTTAAGTATATTTCAAAGCAGATTTTGCAAACCTAGTTTTGTTACATGATGTTAATTGATTAAAATGTGATTTGTTGTGTTTTTGAATATATTGGTACATTATAATTGGCATGCAATGGTTGTGCTGTTGAATAAGAAACCTACTTTTAGCTGGTGGGACCATCTCAAGCCAAGGTGTGGTCTATATCTAGACCACGGGTTTAGCATTTCTCCCAACCTATAGAGCAGAAGGATTAGAACGGAAATGACAGTCTATATTAGACCACAAAAACAAACTTCATGAAATAAAATCAGTGACTGTGTTTCAACAGATAGATTTGTCTGCACATTTTCCCTTGACTTAAATACCACATTTACTTTGAGTCTAATGCTCACCTTCTCTTGGCTAAATTATGTCTCCAAAATTAGCATGTACATATGTGGCATTTTAGGCTCACAAGTTTGTGTAAGGTGCCCCCACCTGCCTGCAATGCTGCCAGAGGGCATCACCCCTTTAAGGCATGTCCACTGCTGTTTTTCAGGTGTGGCTGTCACAACAGCAGAATCCCAGGTGGGATGAACAAAGGGTCTGCATGTGTCAGTTCTCATCTCCAAGGAAGCCAGCCAGTTGGGCTATCTTTGGGTGCACCGGGGCCTCGGGATCTGAGGTGGGGAAGCAGCCACCTGCACCTGAGCCCAGGAGGAGGAGGAGGGGGGGAAGGTGGCTGATGGAGGAAGGCAAGTGGGTCCCAAAGGGTGAGAGGATAGTTATGCAGGCACTTATCCAGAGGGCATGCCTCCCTGACATGGTCTTGCCTGCACAGTTGGGCCTGTCATCAGGGAGGGAGGCAGGCAGAAGAGCAGCTAATAGGCAAGAGAAAACCATGCCCCTGCATGAGACTCTCTCTCAGATATTGTCTGATGTGATCTTGACTGTGCTGTTGGGCCTGTCACCCTCTTGCTATAATCAGGCCCACTTTAACCCCCCCACCCCCCCACCCCCAACCTCTGGCAAAGGGAATGTAAAGAAGCATTTCACTTTCTCTTGCTAGGATGCTTTGCAAAAGGCCAATAATATTTCTTGGATTATATTTTCCAGCTATTTTTTAATGGTTTCAGGGTTTTGGAAATTCAGTGCACATTACATTTGATGGTACTCAAGTAAATACAATATATAGCATTTTGATCCCAGAATTTTCTTGGATTTCAAATGTTTCATTTATTTTCCATTTTCATATCTCCCATAGATCTTGTGAACTGATGACCAAAAGGCCCCTGATATTCTGTGACTACTCAACTGAAGAAATTACTTTTTAGATATTTTCAGCAGTAATGTATTTCAAATATTATCATAAAGGTTGTATTGGTGAAAGTTTGATTGCTTTAATACACACGCAAATACAGTACAATACATAAAAATTGGGAAAATGTGAACTCTGGAGAGAAATGCCCTATTATTCTTACTGTTATTTTTAAATGCTATTGTACTGACTTATAGAATCATAGAATTGGAAGAGACCTCATGGACCATCCAATCCAACCCCCTGCCAAGAAGCAATTGTAGTGTTTAATATAATAGATTGTTTAATTGGTTATTAACTTTTTTAGCTGTAGGCATTAAAATCTCTGTTTTAAGCTATCTTGGGTCTCATTGTGAGAAATCTGGGATATACATTAATTACATAAATAGATACACAAATTGATGAAATAGTTAAACAATAGAAAGCAGCGCATGTGAACAAACATTAAGATAATGTCCAATCTCTGACTGTTTAACTTGTCTTTCTCCATAGCAATAAAAGTAATCAAGGCTAGAAAATTATAATTTACATATCATATGTAAAGTAGACATAGATTTATACTCACAGTTGTCATTGTGTCTGTATTTAACTTCATGCAGACTCAGAGCTATAAATACACCCAGTTTAATGTCAACTGTGCTAACATAGGTACATTAATACTTCCATGGCAGTAAGAATGTTCAGATGTGCAGGAAATGTAAACGAGTACTTTTGATGTAACAAACTGTATCAGCAAACCCTGCTCCTGAAATCAGCTCCGGATTATTGAAGAGAGCTTCCTGAATGCCACTCTAGTATGGCTTTTTGCCAAAATGGGTACATTTCTCCTGCTTGATCAGCACAAAACAGAAAGCAAGGGCTTTGAAAATAAGACAAGCTGTTACAAACATGAGCACTTCAGCACTTCATCTGGCTACAGACAGGACACTGAAGAAACCTGAGTGTTCAATGGCCTCTGGGTCAATATGTAATTAAAAGATGGAAACAACTGTTAAGGAGTACGCTATGTGTGTTTACATAGATCAGCAGGCTTAACGGACATACAACATATTAAATATGTATAGCCACATAAGAGAGATCTACGCCTACCATACAAACACAGTGTAGATTATGCTTGGATAAAATGTACTCTTTGGGCAAATATATATAGTGAGATAAAGCAGGCAATAATGCTCATAAAAAACACTGTCTCGGAAATGAGGCAAGCCAATTATATCAGCAATATTTTGACAGAGAAACATTGCTGTGAAAAGCTTGAGTTTCAGAGATTCTGGAAAACACAGATAAAAACAGCCTGGATGAAGAAACCAATGGGACGTGCAGTACTCCTTTTAGATGGAGTAAAAGTGGGGCACATGCAGCTCAAGATCTGCACATTGCCTCTATATCTAATTATTGTGCCCCCCCCCAAAAAAAGAAACTCTCCTACAGGTCCCAAAAGACCCAGACACCCCATTTATTTATTTTTTAAAGGATTTTGGAGATTTTTATAATTTCTGGGCAATTCTAAAAGCTTCCTAACATCCATAAATGATTTTACATCTCCCTACCTTCCTACAGTCCATCTAATCCTTCCCCTCAAATAAACAAAAACAAAAAACCTAGCAAAAGAAAACCAATTGGAAAAGTGATTAGAAGTAGTGTATCATTCCTTCTACTCAGCCTGGCCATGGTGGTATGACCCAGAATGGAAGGGGCAAAAAGTGGTCTTGCACTCATGCCCACCATTATGCTAAAATTATATATATAGCCAAAATCTAATAGGATAATGACTGCATATTGTTATTTTATCTTCTATAGAATGTACTAACTTCTGGATGTATGTGAACAGATGTGAATGTCTTAATGGGGGGGGGGGTATGCTTGACATTAAGGAGGTCAGGCCTGTAGCCAGGGGAGGTTTTAGGGGTTCAACCCCCCCCCCCCATTTTCAGGTTAAAAAAAACTTGGTTTACTCATGAATTTAACTAGTTAACCAAATCCCCATGCTAAGTCTATGAGACGCAAAAAATTGAGAGTCCCTCCAGAACTGCAAGCACTATCTCAAGCAAATATTGACAATTTATTCACACTGTCATTACTTGCAGCAATAGCTGGTGTAGTGAAACAACCAATTTGGGGGGGGGGGGGGGTGTTGAATGCTCTCATTAAGGAGGCCAGACTTGGTGCAGGTGGTTGACAGGGATGGAGCTGCAGGCTATTGAAGGCTGCTCTGCCCCCTGCTGTGCTCTTTGCTTCAGTGTGAGCTAGGAAGCAGGCTTCAACCCCCCCCCTCCCAAATTTCAACCCTCCCCGAATTTTTTTCTGGCTACGGCCCTGAAGGAGGTGTATGTTCCTCTAACAGCATGCAAGTAGTAAATATGTGCATGTGAGATAGAAAGAGAGAGAGCACTTCACATGTTCAGATTCTTGTTATGTGCCTTCACGTTGATTCTTGATTTATTCTGACACTATCCTAGGGTTTTTCAGCAAATTTTATTATTATGAAGTTTGCCATTGCTTTCCTATCAGACACTGAGTGTGATTTGCCCAAGGTCATCCAGTGAGTTTCCATCTCTGAGCATCTGAACTTTGTGATCTCAAGTCCCAGTTCAAAACTCAAACAACTACAACATTTTGCCGTAGTAGAAGTTCTTTATAAAATTCACTTAAGTACCTGTTACTTTTTGTTTACTATTCACACACTGAGTTTGGAGTAGTGGTGTAACACTCTTTCTAACAAAAAGAAATTCCTTCATCCCACTCTCAGTAACAACTAGTCTAGATGCACTGATCCGATGGGAATTTGTTAGATCAACACTTATATTAATTCAATTGGTTTATTTTAATTGAGAATAACAATAGAATTCAGTCACTGTGTATATGCAGTTGTCTGCATATCTGTAGTAGGGTTTTGGAGGCACGCATCTGTATAGTCACCACTTGTCTAGAAGTACTATAGGAGCTGAGTGGTGACTTTTAGGACACTGATTAGAAAAAAATATTGGTATATGTTCGAAACTGAAAACACACAGGACCAGGGAGGGTCTGCATCTACACTACAGAATTAATGCAGTTTAACACCACTTTAACTGGTATGGCTTGATGCTATGGAATCATGGGAGTTTAAATTTTATAAGGTCTTTAGCCTTCTGTGCCCAAGAGTACTGGTACCTAATCAAACTACAACTCCCATGAAAACATAGCATTGAACCATGGCAGTTAAAGTGGTGTCAGACTGCAATAGTTCTACAGCGTAAGTGCATTCAGAGAGTGCGGCATAATGATAAAAGCCCTTTTACTTATCAGAGAAAGGAACATCTGGGAGGCTGGACCTCTACAATTTTACATGATTGCCGTTGTGGTGTGGCCTGATTTTCTTCTTGGAAGCAATGATGAGTCAGAGAAATTTGAAGGTTAGGATGGGAATGAACAATGGAAATGAAAAATTGTTGTGCAAACAGCAACTGAGTTAATGCTTTCTTTTGTTTGATGCCAACACCGTATACATTTTTAGGGGAAGGTGCACATTCTAATATTTCTGACCATGCAATTTGTGAACAAAGCATCACTAATTTATGCATTTACTAAATGCTATCTTGGTCATGCTCCACAAATGGCGCTGAAAATGACTAAAAATCACCCACATCCATGCTATTGATTGTCATATTTAAAAATGCTTCCATACACATATTATCTTTAGTATTACATTATTATAGGAGTAGTTTACTGACACCATTCCTTCCACTCAGTATCTGACAAGGGGAAAAAATGGCAAGATTTATTTATCGTGTCATCAGCAACCATTGTATTACAATTCTAACAGAGAAAAACAAACACAGAGATTAAAAAGAAAAAGAAAAAAAAGGGAGAAAAAACCACACAGATTTTGCAGATTTGGTATTTGGTTAAATGTCCTTTGACCAGTATCTGGCCACTTGGAGTGCCTCTGGGGTTGCCGCAAGAAGGTCCTCCATCGTGCATGTGGCAGGGCTCAGGGTGCATTGCAGCAGGTGGTCAGTGGTTTGTTCTTCTCCGCACTCGCATGCCGAGGATTCCACCCTGTAGCCCCATTTCTTAAGATTGGCTCTGCATCTCGTGGTGCCAGAGCGCAGTCTGTTCAGCGCCTTCCAAGTCGCCCAGTCTTCTGAGTGCCCAGGGGGGAGTCTCTCATCTGGTATCACCCATGAATTGAGGTGCTGGGTTTGGGCCTGCCACTTTTGGACTCTCGCTTGCTGGGGTGTTCCAGCGAGTGTCTCTGTAGATCTAAGAAAACTATGTCTTGATTTAAGTCATTGATGTGCTGGCTGATACCCAAACAGGGGATGAGCTGGAGATGTCTCTGCCTTGGTCCTTTCACAATTGGCTGCTACTTCCCGGCGGATGTCAGGTGGTGCAATACCGGCTAAGCGGTGTAATTTCTCCAGTGGTGTGGGGCGCAGACACCCTGTGATAATGCGGCATGTCTCATTAAGAGCCACATCTACTGTTTTAGTGTGGTGAGATGTGTTCCACACTGGGCATGCATACTCAGCAGCAGAGTAGCATAGCGCAAGGGCAGATGTCTTCACTGTGTCTGGTTGTGATCCCCAGGTTGTGCCAGTCAGCTTTCGTATGATGTTCTTTCTAGCGCCCACTTTTTGTTTGATGTTCAGGCAGTGCTTCTTGTAGGTCAGAGCACGGACCAAAGTGACTCCCAGGTATTTGGGTGCGCTGCAATGCTCCAATGGGATTCCTTCCCAGGTAATCCTTAGAGCTCAGGATGCTTGTCTGTTCTTAAGGTGAAAGGCGCATGTCTGTGTTTTAGATGGATTAGGGATCAGTTGGTTTTCCCTGTAATAGGCAGTAAGAGCACCTAGAGCTTCGGAGAGCTTCTGTTCTACCATATCAAAGCTCCCTGCTTGAGCAGTAATGGCACAATCATCAGCATAGATGAAACTCTCTGTCCCTTCTGGCAGTGGCTGGTCATTTGTGTAGATGTTGAAAATGGCAAGAGAAACAAACTGAGAGTTTTCATCCATTATTTTCAGAGGTACACGGCTAAGCAGATGTGGAGTATTAATTAGGCCTGGGCGGTTTCGTTTCGTTAATTCGTAATTCGTTAATAATTCGTTAATTTTTCCAATTACAAAACGATAACGAACCATTCTGGAGCAATCATTAAAAAAACCGAATTTTTAAACACGTTTTGTAAATGCTTCGTATTTCGTTATTATATTCGTTTTGTTATTGTTCTGAGGTCGTTTCGTTATTATTTCCGCGTGTCTGGGCCAGTTTTATGGTTTAATTAGTGAAAAAAAATTATAATATCACACCAACAGTCAAGAACAGAGGGAGAGGGAAGCTTCAGAAGTTTTTGGAGGTTTTTTAGCGTATTTCGCGGTCGCGTCCGCCATTAACGAATCGATTCGTTATTGTTTCGGAAATCGATTCGTTAATTTTTTACCATTTACGAAATTTTGTAAATATCGAACTTTTTAAAAGGAAATTTTTGTAATTATTTTAAATATCGAAACAAAAAAACCCCCAAATACAAATCGATTTTAGAAACAAATTTTTGCGTTGTTACCCAGGCCTAGCATCAATATGAATGCTGCTAATAATAACTATTGTTGTTATTTTGCAGTTATTGAAATGTACCCGTAACCAAAAAGTGCCTCATATTTAATTGAGAAGGTCTAGGTTAATGCTGTAAAAATTGAATTGAAGGTATGGCCTGTGGCTCAAACTAATTGTAACCACTGAGCAACCATCACCTTTAACCTTGTATAGATGTATTACTCCATGAGCATCTTGTCGGTGACAAAAAATGGCTGAGTTAATTGTCAGTAGTCAGAAAGTCCTCAAGGAGAAAAAGCAATCAGAGTGCACATCTATTGAAAACCCTTTTTAGCTTTTACCTGAACCTTTGATGATAATGGCACCAATAGTAAATGTGGTAATTAAAACTCTCAGAAAAGGATGTTCCCTTAAAATATGTTTGAAAGTTATTTCCAACATAGCTAGCATCAACATTATGAATTATAGTCTCTGTGAAAACACTGAGGTGATTTACAGTATTGATTTCAATACTGTACTCTTTGAAATGCACTCCCTTCCTCATCTGAAATATCATTTTCCTCACTGTGAAATGCAACTGACATGTTATCACCCGTCCATGACCCCAGTTGTGACAATAAGCTCCAACTATGCCCTGAAGGTCTACTTTCAGCAGCTACTTTCATCTTTAATAGGCTACTGCCACTATGCATTACTTTTATGGTACTTCTTCAGTCTGTGAAGAGCTAAAATCATTAGCAATGAATACTCTGGCACTTCAATTCATTTACATTTCTAAAATCAGGATCACTTTTTTTAACATCTGTTTATAGATGTTCCCAGAAGTACTCAACAGAATCTATATTTCACATAACTCTTTTGTTCATGTCCATGGCATGTGAGGAGGAGGTCAGTTCAGCTTATCTACACCTCTGAGAAGTAGGGTCAGAGAGAGAGAGAAAAAGAAAGAGGAGAAACCAGAAGGAAATCAAACCTGAGGTACCTGGCCAATAAGGCACAGAATGAACACGGTGGTGTTTTTTCAGAAGAAATATCTGGCGGAGCTGGGTATGCATATGCAAAAGATGAGGCTGTGAATGAGTGAGCTAACTGGGAACAGCTATTCCAGGCTTTGCCAGAGCGCACATGAGAGTGCACAGAGACAGAAAGAGAGTGACAACATTTGGCTGTTTAGTTGAGGAAGAAAGAGGAAAGGGGATATGGCAGGCTGTGAGGCACTGGCCAGCTTGAGTGACATCTTCTGGTGAAATATATACTAGTTTTTTATGCACATGTATTTTATCCTGAGGTCAACAGGGCTGGTGGGCCGCATGTTATTGATTTTATGACAGAGGCCAATAGAAATTTGAACAAGGCTGCAATTGGCCCCCGGGCCAGACTTTGGACATGCCTAATCTAGAGGATCACAGGTTTCCACCATGTCTTAATATTTTTGGCTGACTAACATAAAATTGCATTTGGTTCAAATAAAGATCAAGGGAGAAAAAGTTCATTGTCACTCTTCCCAACTGTCATTTCTCCCCAGAAACCCTTTTATCTTTTCTCTTCCAATTGACAGAAACAACAAGCTTGCTCTCTGTCCTCGATCTCTCTGCCCACTCCACCATATGTGCGCACTTTAGCCTTGGCTGTCAACTGAGATTAACCCAGTGTGGGATTTATGGGTAAGGGAAAGTTTATTTCCCCCTATAAATTAATACACTACCCAATGATGCCTTGAACTTTCTCCAAAAGTGATACAAAGTAAAACAAACAGCTGACTTGAGGGCAGAAATCAGACCATAACTAAAGAAACGTTTCTGAAATGGTTGCACTCAATACAGAACAGATCAAACTTGCTTTCAGTTTAACTGCATCATCACAAAAGCTAACATTCATCACCACTAGCGTCTCAGAGCTGTATATAGTGAAACAGATACTATACATTTCATAAGCATTAACAACCTTGATTTATCTCCACTGGATTTGCTCTTATATGTTTATAGTGCATTCAAGAACTGTGTGTTTATATTGCATATGGCTAAAGGAGGAGTACCTGTAAGAAACAATGGAACACAAAACAGCTTCAAAATCAAAATTCTGTTAATGCATTTAGGAAAACTATTAAAAGATTACAAAGGGGAAACAAAGTGATGCAAGCTTTCCAATTATCCAGTGCTGTTTGTCAAGCAAAAATTAGGGGCTGTGTAGGGAAATGAAACATCCAGACTGAGCAGTTTCATAATTGCAAGATGGATACCACAGGCCCAGGACTGTGGATTATGCTGACTATAAAATGAACTCTAAAGTCCACATTAGTGGTACTTTTAAGAAGCTCAGTGGAAGAGACAAAACCAATGCAGCAGTGTTCAATGCATATTGGTTTCTTTATTAAGAAAAAGTGTTTAAAATCATTATTAATTTATATACTTCAGTTGCATACCGCTTTTCTCATCTTGGGGGGATGGGGACGGGGGTGGAACAGGACTCAACGTGGTTTGCAACATATTTATGGCAAAATGTAATGCCTCACATATGTATAAAACCTAACATAAAACAAGAATAACATATAACTATCAATTAGATCATAAAAACGTAACAACATTTAAACATGAAAAATGGAGTTAAAAGCATATTCATATAAATGTTAAAACCACATAATACAAAAATGATGGTCCATTAATAATGGAAAACAAAAGGAACACTGTTGAAATTATCCAAACAATCAAACAGACAACTGTCTGCATGATTGTTTTGGAGGTTACAAGGGGATTGTTTCCATCCAGGAAGAAATGTAAGGCCCATGTGCTAAAGTCAGACTGAGGAATAACAGGGAAAAGGCTGTAAAGGCAGGCTACAAAATTTCATCTCTTCATAGTAGCCATAAAGTTTTTTGCCTTGGGATGTATTTGAACCCTGTACATTGAAGTCAAAACAGCCAGTTTTGGGGCAATCATCTTCCCAGGGTAATTGCATATTAGCAGTTTTGGAGTTAAATGTAGGTGTCCATTTCATGTTGTTCAACCTGTTTTTGAAAATATGATCCCTGTATAAAATGGCCAGGAATACACAAAGACTGCCTGCCTGAGTATTCCACTTCCATTTTGTGCATTCCCTCTCAGTTAGGAACAGTCCTCCTGAGGCTTGAAAATGACATGTGGGGGGGGGGGGGATTTCTCTTATCCCCCATTCCAACCTCCTGACATGTTATTTTCAAGCACCAGGAGGACCCTATGAAGGGGCTGCCCTGCTAGTAGGCTCCTTTGGGCAAGTTGGGGGGGGGGGGCTGGGAGGGGCTGCAGGGCTAGATGACACCCTCAGAAGGAAAGCCTGGGGTTGTGGGAGGGGGTGGGACTGAAACCCAGCCGGAAGCGGTTTATTTTAACCTCATTCCTCCTGGGATTACCTAAGTTTAAATGGGCTCCCAATCACCACAGCTAGTGTAGAAAAGTGCCAACAGTTGCAGTCCAAAAACACATGGATCTCTACAGTATTCCCAGACATGTTGTAATGAGTGACACTGCACGACTATGTGTGTTTATTCACAAATAAATTCTACCATGTACCAACAATTGGAGTTATTTGTAGCTAATCATTCTTTGAATTTGAGGCTACATAACAGTGTTATTTTTTAGTCAGAGTCCAAGAAAATGGCTATTACATTTGCACAGATTTTTGGCAATCCCACAGCATATGAAAAATGGAAAGGAATTGCGAGGTTACAAGTGTTCAAACAAACAATGTTGGCTGTGAACTTAGATGAACAGCCAGCAAAGACAAAGCTACTACCAAAACCCTGGGCAGACAGTTCTTGAATCATCTGTTGTAATGTAGCAGCCTATGGTATTCTAACGGCTCTTTTCCCAGCATTTAAAAGCATTGTTGTGAGCAAAGCACAAAAATACCTACACATTTCCAGCTTCTTAAGCCTTTGCCTCTTTCAAATATGTAAAACAGTCCATTTCTGACCTGTTTGCAATTTATCTCGTTTAATATTAGAGGAGATCATAAAATATTTTGCCAGGGAAAGACGTGCTATTATTAAAAACTTCCTATTTTTACTCTTCCCTTCTGATTTCAGTTATCTGGACTACCATCATAAGAAACTGTGAAAATGATGGGGAATGCATTATTTTCTAGCATTATTTTTACACATGCCTACAATTTTATTGTGGGCCATACTATATTTGTTGACTCATGCTAATTAAAAACAACCAATGCCTTAGTCACTCCAAAATTATAGCACTATGATTCCATTTCAATTGCTATGGGAACATCTCATGGAATCCTGGATTTGGTAAAAATGGGAGGGAAAAGGTACAATTCTCCTTTGGAAAGATCTTCTAGCGCAGGGGCGTCAAACACATTTTCATCGAGGGCCACATCAGCCTTATGGCTGCCTACAAAGAGCCATTGAATCAATGGATGGAAAATCTGTGGATTCAGAGGGCCAATGATAATTTTTTTACATCATAGTTGGCGCTCTTTTGTTTTGTTTTTACCCAGTTTGGGCTAGTTTGCAGCTCAACAGCACTTATGACTGTCAAGTTGGGGAAAAGCTAAAAGGCATTTTAAAGTCAGACACCACAAGCCTTGTATCCAAATTCAAACTCCACTATTCTGATTAAACAGCAGCCCTCCAGATGTTAGTGTCTCACAACTCCCATCAGCTCTAGTCATGATGTTTAATGATGAGGAATACAAGAATTTTAGCCCAGCATCTGGAGGGGTACACAAAATGATATTGCGGGCTGGATTTAGCCCCTAGGCCTTGATTTTGACATGTGCTCTAATGCCTCTCCATACCATTTACCCCCAGGATTCCATAGGATGTTGCCATAGCAGTTAAATTAGAATTACAGCACTATAATTCTATAAAGTGAATGAGTCCCAGGAGAACTAACTTTATGAAAATCTCTAAGTGTACAGAAGAGATTAGTCATGTGTCTACCAAAAAATAATAATTAATACATAGATTTTGTAAAACTCTTCTCAGTTTTGTTTGCGGGACAAAGCCTTGATTTCTCATGAGACTACCCAGATGAGGTCTCTAAGACCTCATCACAATAGAGAATGAATCCATTTTAAATCTGGTTGTTGCCTCCTGCAGAATTTTGGGGTTTGTAGTTTAGTGAGGCCATTAAAGGCTCCTCCCTAAACCATAAACCCCAGAATTCTGCAGGAAACAGAAACCGGTTTTAAAGTGGATTCATTCTTTAGTGTGATGATGTCATAGTAGGTAAAAGCAGTAGGGCTTGTGAAAGCAAAGACATAATCCTACAAAGGAAACCACTGATATATAATGTGAGCATTTATGTAGCTAGTTACTTGCAAAGACATATACACAATACAATTTAACATTTGCGGGTAATTTGAAAAAGACCCTATAAAATGAACATGAACAATCCCTCCAGTAAAATGTATCACACTCTAATGGCCAATATGCCAACAAACAACCAGAAATGACTTTTCTATTATGCCATTAATATCTAACTAATATTAAGTTTTCTATTAATGATATATTGATGATACATGTAATTAGGCAAGTTGAAAGTGGCTTAAGAGTAATATGGGGTTGACAATTATTTTTTTGCTGTCCTTAAAACAGAAGGTTCACTCCAAGATACAACCATTCACTTAGGTAATTAAATTTTAAAGACTATACAGTATCTGTCAAGCATTTTAATTATGTTTTGCCATGCAGTTGCTAGTGTCTTGGCTCATTATGTGTCAACTGAAATGTTACCCTGAAAGTTTTCTTTACTTCAAAGCTGACTTCAGAAAATCTGTAAGCTTGACCTATAATAAAATGTTAGCTTTTTAAAAAGAAAAAAGTTTGAAGCTTATGGAAAGGATAATGCACAATTTTAATAATTACAGAGGTGGCTTTAGTTAGGAAACATTTTCAGCTTATATTGTCATATATTTATGTATACAAACACATGGCAAAAATATTCAGCTTGAGGAAGGAGACATTTTACATCCCAAAAGGAGACATTAAAACTACCCTCCATTCTACCAACCAATCTGCATTTAGTAATGCATGCAATAAACATCCACCCACACATATTCATATTTAGCCGAGCCTCAGCATGATGCATACTTAAACCTTCTCTATGTGTGGGCTTCACCTGAGCTGTCAAATTTGTGTCATAAAATGAGATAATGCTTGAAATGTTATTCTGGAATTCTTTCCTCTCAATGGGTGTTTTTTGGAGATAGTGAGGTCATGAGATAGCAAACTATTGTCAAGAACTAACTGTATCTAGGAACACTTCGGGCCCTTCCAGACAGGCCCTATATCCCAAAATCTGATCCCAGGTTTTCTGTTTATCCCAGATTATCTTTCTTCTTCTTCTTTCTTTCTTTAATACACTTGTATACCGCTAATATCTCAGCCTGTGCGGCGACTCATTGCGGTTTACAACTTGTTAAAATACAATAGTCACTTAAAAATATAAAATAAGATATCAAAATACAAGACATAAAACATACATAGTATGAACATACTTAGTATCGGGCCACCAATACAAGTCGAAAACATCTCATAGTTAAAATCGTAATTCAGTTCGTTATCCTTGGTTGCAAGTCCATGGTCAAAATAACCTTACATCGGAAATTAGTTAAAAACTTGCTCGAACATCCAAGTTTTTAGATTTTTCCGAATCTAATTTTTCCGAAGATTATCTGGCAGTGGGAACTCATATAATCCAGGTTAAAGCAGAAAACCTGGGATCAGATCCTGGGATATGGGGCCTTTCTGGAAGGGCCCTTTGATAGAAGAACCAATGTGACTGTCATTACATCATTTGACTCATGATGGATGTATTTTACATCTATGTTAGTTTTAGATTTCAAGACACACACAGCCCACCTCTAAGAATATCTACCCAGTTTTGCTGATGTTATGTTTTTTCACAGAGATATTAGCTATTGGAGATGGAGAGTTAGTATATGTCAAGGTGATAGATTCAGTGAAAGCTCTTTCAGGACAGGCTGGGTGAAATGGGTTGTGAAAGTGTTGGCACCACAAGATTTGATATGTTAGCACTACAAGTCTGCTGATCTTGCAACTTGGTAAAGAAAATACAAAAGATATAACTTCGGCATTAACCGCAGATGGGTTTGAGGAAAATTCACATAAATATTATGACTTGTCAAAAAGTCTACATAACTTTAACAGTGATATAAGAGCACAGAAAACTACATCCCATCTTGTATGACAAAGCCCCATAAAATCTCTGAAATGCCATCAGCCAAGCAATTCGAGATTTAATTTAATTTAGTTAATATTTTTAACCTACACAGAAAGAAATGAAATAAAACTTATTTCTGTTAAAACTGCTTAAGCCATGGCTGGCCTTCCCATAACCCACATTGAGCCACATGGCGCATGCAGCAGATTGAGGACCACATCACCAGAATCCCCTACAACAACAGTCACTATGATTCCCGAGTCTTGTAGGTAGACACTGTTGCCGTCACTCCCCTATTACCCTCCACACCATAGAACTTGTCACTTTGCTGCTGTTCTACAAAATGTTAATTACATGTTTTTTCTCTCTCTCTCTCTTTCCCGCTCTCTCCCCCCCCCCTCTCTCTGAGTAAAGAAGACCTAGCAACTGTCTGTGTTGTGTCACCACTATGCTTAAATGCAAGCATAATAATTATATACCAGGGGTCCCCAAACGTTTTAAACAGAGGGCCAGGTCACAGTCCCTCAAACTGTTGGAGGGCCGGATTATAATTTGAAAAAAAATGAATTAATTCCTATACACACTGCACATATTTGTAGTGTAAAAAACACTTAAAAACAATACAATAATTAAAATGAGGAACAATGTTAACAAATATAAACTTATTAGTATTTCAATGGGAAGTGTGGGCCTGCTTTTGGCTGATGAGATAGGATTGTTGTTGTTATGTGCTTTCAAGTAATTTCAGACTTAGGTTGACCCTGAGTGAAAGTCGGGTAAATGACCTTGGAGGGCCGCATCTGGCCCCTGGGCCTTAATTTGAGGACCCCTGCTGTACACTGACTACTTGTGCTCCCACCACTAGTTTATTGACAAAATAAAAGGCTAGGTCCATGGAGAGGAGAGGGGAAATCTTTCTCCCCTGACAGTCAGCTCAGACTTATCCCAAGTTCCTCATTTTATGAAATAATTACAGACATGTTTGGTAATTTTTATTTATACTTGTTTATCTATCTGCAGCTCATTACTGTTAGAGAACAGATAATGTCAGAGTATCTTGTGGTGTACTGGTTTGAGCATCAGATTATGACTGTAGAGTCCTGGTTCGATTTCTTATTTAGCCATGGAAACCCACTGGGTAACCTTGGGTGAGTCATTCACTCTCCTCTCCAGAAACCCCAAGCTAGGGTTGCCTGAAGGTCACCATAAGTCAAAAACAACTGGAAGGCATGCAACAACAACTCTCCCCAAATTCAGCCTATATAACACTTCTCTTTGTATTAGATTCTAGTCATCCAAGAGAAATTATAGAACGGGTATAATTTGGTTTGAGCACAGGATTATAGATTATACAAGGTGTTTTTTTAAAACAAAAATTAGATCTGCTCTATCCCTCATGACCTTTTGGAAACAACTGAAATCCTGGCTATGGGATCAGGTCTTTGCAGACTAGGCTGACCTGCTGGCAAAGTGACTGTTTTAATGGACTTGACGGACTGCTTTTAGGACGATGACTTAAACTGCCAACTGTTTAACTGTTTGAATGTTTTTAATACTGTTTTTATATTGTTTTTATTTAAATTATATATTTATGCCTTTGGTTGTGGGCACCATGGTGTGCCGGTTGTTAGCAAAGGTTGAGATAGGATGGGATACAAATGTCCGAAATAAATAAATAAACAAATAAATAATTTCAGACTGGACTTTAACATTTGTATTGAAAACATTTTAACTGTACAAGTAAGTGCAGACCAAATAGAAGTCCTGAAATACTGTGACTATTCTCTTGCATTTGGCTATTATCAGTGACACTTCTTGTAAACATTTCTTTTTGGGTTGAAAATTGTGTAGCTTAACAAATAAGCTGCTAATAGCTTTTCTTTCTCAGGAACAGTGCATGCTCATGGCTGTAAATATCTGTGGGGGGCTTCTTATCATCTCAACTTCAAGCATTCCCAAAATAAGAAAGCTTTTTAACCACAGAAACAGAACTACTGTAATATTCCAATCACCAAACAAGAAATATTCCAATCACCAAACAACTGTGCCCCTGGCAAATTTTCTCCATTTCCCCCCACACCCCTAATCGCAGCTTCTTGAAGAATCCCAAGCACATCTCTAGGCAAAATTATTCTTCTGCTCTACTTTAGATATTTTTTGTTGTTTTTGTGGAGGGAGAGTATCTACCTACAGTAATGGTGTGAGGGGCTGGACCCAACTGTAGGTGTTGATATGGGATTCACATATGTGGCTGTTTCATATATCTCATTCAAAACACCGACCTGTGACTTTTGGATGAGTTTTGTAACTCTCGTAAATGGCTTCAGGTCTCCACTGCGGGCACCGCTATTCCCCCCAAAAGGGCCGGGGTTCGTTCCCCCAAAGAACCCTGGATGGTGGATGGTGTGGGCAGAGTGGAGAGAGAAGCTCTGCTTTTTCCTCAAAGTGAACAGTGAGGGAGGGAGGAATGCCTAATGGGGACAGTGAGGGAGGGAGGAATGCCTAACGGGATGGCTGGGCAAGGCAGAAGCCCCTCCCCACATGGCTGGCCCAGAGAAAGAGGCAGAGACAGCACTTACATTGAAGTTTTAATGCAGAAAGTGAACAGAATTTTGGGAAATATAGTTTAGGGAAGGGCCTTTTGAATTCTCTGCCACATGGGTCCTTGTCTTCCCAAACTTCATATCCCAAAGGGATGCCTGGCCAGGCAAGGAAGAAGAGAGAGACAGGCTAGGACCACACTCACCTTGAGGCTTTAACGCAGAAAGTGAGCAAAATTTTGGAAAAAGTAGTTTAGGGTAGGGCCTTCTAATTATCTGGCACTACTGATCTAGAGGCAATGGAGCATTTCCATTTTAAAATTAACTTTTCCAACTTGGAGAGGGAACACCCAAGCTCTTTAATGTGGGAAGAAAGCAAAATTCTGAGAAATGTTTAGGGTGGGGCTTTTGAATTCTGTCACAGAAGTCCTCACCTTCTCAAACTTCATTTCCCAGAATTCTGCTTACTGCCTTATGCTTCTGCCACCGCCACCTCCTCCTCCTCTGTGTTCATTTTCTAAAGGAATTTTGAGATAAAAGAAGGGGATTGTTGGGAGTTGAATCAACCCTGTGAGGTAGGCAAATTGAGAGGCAGTAATATAATAGTAACAACAACAACAACAACAACAACAACAACAACTTCATTTTTATACCTTGCCTCCATCTCTCTGAAGGGATTTGGGGAGACTTACAAACAAAAAGCATGACAGAAAAAGAAGATAGGAACTTTGACAAAATGATAAAATAAATGTCAATGATTCTGCGAGAAGAAAACAATAAAAGATTTATGGAACTGGATAATAGATTCAAGAAAGAGAGGAAAGAAAGAGAAAAGGAAAGGAAGGCAAAGAAAGAGGAGGAGTCCAGAAGAATGAAAGGAGAAATGGAAGAAATAAAAAGTGCTTTCAAATCAGACTTACAAAATATCATAAAGGAAATGAAAGATGTAGAGGCACAATTAGCCCAGATGGCTCTGGATCAGAAAAAAAAAACCAGGAGAAATTCCAAAGCATACAAACAATAAAAACAGAGGTCGAGAAAAATAAAACAGACTAGGAACTAAATAAAAAACAAATACAAGAAATCAGTACTAAAGTTTCGGAGATGGAGAAGATGGTGTACATGCAGGATGCTCAAAGAAGAAATAACATAATTTTGAGAAAGTGACCAGAGGGACAAAAAGGAGGGAAGAAGGAAGATTTGAAATCAGAAATATTAAGGTGTCTACAGGATATTTCCCCATCGCTGAATTGGGAAGAGATAGACATAGAACTTGCACACCGGTTACCAACAGGAAAGAATAAAATGATGCCAAGAGATGTAATAATTCGAATATTACATTTTCAAAGAAAGAAGCATTAATGGAAATAATGAGGAAAACCCCAGAAAGATTAAAAATTGGAGGAACAAAACTAGAAATGTATAACGACTATTGCCCAGAGACTAAGAATTGGAGATTTGGAATCAAGTTAGTTACACGCAAATTGATGGAAGCGGGTATACCCTACATATAGGGGTACCCAATACTCTTGAAGTTCCAATGGGCAGGGAAAAGATATAGTGTGAACTCCGTGGAAGAAGGACTAAAACTATTGAAGGAACTGAATATAAATAAGAAGCAGAATGAAGGAGGTACCAGTGGATCGATTGGGAACGGCGAGAAAGTAAAATGATAGAGGAGCAGGAGAACCGGTTGGAGCAGAGAAGGAAGAAAGAAAACAGGAGAAATTGAGTGTAGCAGTTGGAGAAATGGAGCAACAGGAAAGCTACTAGTGAACTAGGTTTTGCAACAAAAAGAAAAGAAAAAAATATGAGCACTCAGGGGGAGGGTGACCTTGGGCCATGATCGGATTTCATCTCCACCCATTCGGAAGGCCAGGGGGCCATGGTTGGGTTGAGACCCAACAAATGGGAATGGGGAAAAGGGAGAAGAAGGGGAAAGGGGGGAACAAAAGGAGGAGAGGGAGGGATAGAGGACAAAGGGGAAGGGTTCACACTAATCTGAACCACAAAAAGGTGAAGGTAAATAATATTTGGGATGTCTACTAAATTAAGAATTTCAACATTGAATTACAGGCTTAGGCACTGTAATGAAACGGAGAAAAATTGAAGCTTTATTGAAGAAAGACGCAGCAGACCTGATCTTCCTGCAGGAGACCCACCAAGCCAGAGAAAATACAAATGAGCTGAAATCAAATTGGATTAGACATTAGGAAAAATCATTTGGGATATCTAAATCCAAAGGAGTAGCAATAATAATTGCCAAGAAATGTAATATGATTTTTAAATAAAGTTTTGAAAGATGAGGAAGGAAGATATATAATAATGTATGGTGAAATAGGGGAAGAAAAGTTTGTATCAATGAATGTATATGCTCCAAATGTTTAACAGCGGGAATTCTATGAAAAAGTTTTAAATCAAGTAGAAAAATACCACCAGCAAAATATTATCTTTGGAGGAGATTGTAATTGTTGTGTGGATGAAGAAAAAGATAAAACAATGCAAAGAATAAATAGAGGATTAACAGTCTTAGGTAAAGTTATGAATAAATGGCAATTAAAGGATGTATGGAGAGTGGTAAAAGATGACGAAAAGAAATACACATTTTTTTCTGCTGTACATAGAGTATACACAAGAATAGATTACCTTTTTGTTTCAGCAATATGTTGAGTAAATTGTGAAATGTGAATATTAGTAACATAAGGGTCTCTGATCATGCCTTGGTGTCGATGGAAATTGTGTTAAAATGTGAATACGAAAAAAAAAGATGGAGGCTAAACACTAGGATACTGAACTATAAGGAGATTGTGGGGAAAAATAAGAGTCAAATGGCAAGAAACATGGAAAATAAATGAAGGGGACGTGTCAAAAGGAATACTGTGGGATACAATGAAAGCGGTGATAAGAGGCTTATGCATAAAAGAGGCAAGCAAATTAAAGAGGAAACAAGAAGAAAGGGAAAAGAGTTTGAATAAAGATATAGAAGAGCTGGAGAAGGATTATATTAGAAAGGCAGATAAACAAACATATATAAAACTAAGGGCCAAAAAATAAGAATTGGATAAAATGGAGATTGATGAGGTTCAAGAAAATTTAATATACTTAAAAAGAGATTTTTTTTGAATACAGCAATAGAAATTCAAAAATGCTAGCTAGATCAACGCAAAAAAAGAAAATGTAAAATATGACAAACATGATAAGAAATGAAGGAGACCAATCTTGAACAATGAAAGAAAAAATAGAGATTTTTGAAGAATTCTATAAAGAATTATACCAAACAAAGGCCTGCTCCACAGAAGAAATTAGGAAATATGTAGAGGAAAATTGGGAGGGTGAATTAGGAGAAGAGGATAAAGAATTATTAGAAAAGCCCATTGAGATATATTAATTAGAAGAAACTATTACAAAATTAAAGACTGGGAAGGACCCAGGTTTGGATGGACTAGGTCCGGAATTTTATAAAACCTTTAAATAAATGCTGGTCCCTAAACTATTGGAGGTATATAATGGAATATTGGGTGGGGAGAAAATACCAGATTCATGAAGGAAATCCCTGATAATACTGATACCGAAACCAGAAAAGGAATTGACAGATACAGGTTCATAGACCTACATCATTAATAAATCAAGAAGCAAAAATACTATAAGCAATAATGAATAATTGTATGTATAAATATATAAAGAATGACCAGTGTGGTTTCGTGAAAGGGAGACAAATGCCAAATTTAATAGGGAGAGTAATAAATAAAATTTGGGCAACTCAGCAGGGAAAAACAAAGGTAGGGATATTGGCTCTGGATATATTTAAGGCGTTTGATTGTGTGGAATGGAGGACATTAAAAATAATTATGAGTAAATTTGGAATGCGGAATAAAATGAAAGGATTGATATTATTCAAACAACACAGCGATAGAAACAATAAATGATTGAGAGACAGAGACAGGAGATATAAAGGTAATGAGGGGAACAAGACAAGGTTGCCCTTTGTTGCCAATATAGAATTACTTGCTAATGTAATAAGAAAAGATGCAAAATTAGAAGGGGTAGGAACAACATCAAAACAAAAAATCAGTTTATTTGCTGACAACACGTTATTGACAATTAAGTGTGGCAATATGGATAGAATAAAGTCACACTTAGAGATATTTGGTTTACAAATCAACTGGAAAAAATCAGAAATGATGTTACTTAATTACACAAAAAAGGAAGAAGAAGATTTTATGAAACAGGTTAACACGGGAATAAAGATCAAGAATGAAATAAAATATTTAGAAATAATTACAACTAAGGAATTACATGAAATGGAAGAGGCAAATGTAACAAGATTAAGGAAAGCAACTCAAAAAGAATTACGAGAATATGAAAATATAAAACTATCATTGTTTGAAAGGATAGTGCTAGTTAAAATGAAAATTCTTCCAAAGATAAATTTTATATTTAGAATGGTACCACTACAGATATCGGAGGAGGAATTAAATAAATGGCAACAATTAATTAATAAATATTGCAATGCCAATAAGAAAAATAGGTTAAATAAACAGTTTTGGTATAAGTCAACAAAGGTTGGAGGTTTAGCACTCCCCAACATTAAAAAATACTATGAAGCAAACAGGATGAGACTAGTCATAGAAGGAATAATAAATAAGGAGGATTTGGAATGGTTGGAGGAAGATTTGGAAGAAGTAGAGGAAAAAATTTGGAATATATATTTTAAGGATATAAAAAAGAAAGAAATTAAGAGAATAAAAACCTCAATGTTGAGAAATGTGCTAGGAATTTGGAATAGATACAAGGAAATATTATTATCAGAAAGTTCAATACTAACACCAATAATAATGGATAGAAAATTCCCCAAAAAATTAAAAAACACATTAGATAAAAAATTAAGAGAGAAGAATATAGATAAAATTGGAGATTGGATAAAAGCAAACATGAGGAAAGAAACTATATCAAGAGAATTTAGAGATATTAAACTCTCATGGTTCCATTGCTCTAACTAACTCTAGTTAGTTAGAGCAATGGTTCAAGAGTTGGATAAAAAATAATGGGGAAGGAGGCAAACTTATGCAAGTTGAACAAATGATACAAAAAGGAAGAGCTACAGGAGGATATCATAAGCTGAAAGGAATAACCAGCAAATTGTATAAGATAATAATTGATATTATGGGGAGAAAAAAAGGACGCAACATTAAGAGCGATTTGGGAGGAAGACCTAGGGATTAGAATAAAAGAAGCGGATTGGGTACAATTATGGGATCAAAGATATTTTAAAGAATTTATCGATACGTGTTAAAGAAAATTATTATAAATTGGTTTGGAAGTAAAGATTGCAAATATTAATAGGAATGCCACAAAAATTGTTGGAGAGGTTGCCAGGAGGTGGGTACATATATACATATGTGGTGGCAATGTAAATATGTAAATAAATTTTGGGGGAAGGTATTTGGAGAATAGAAGCTATAATGGATATGAAGATGGGGAAAAGTGCAAACATTGCACTGTTGTCACTATATAACGTTAAGAATTTTAAAAAAACAGAGAAAGATGCAATAGATAACATGTTAACTGCAGCAAGATTACTGATAGCGAAGAATTGGAAAGGTAAAATAAATATATCAATTGAAGAATGGTATAAAGAACTATGGAAAATAGCAATAAACGATAAATTGACATGTAGGTTAAGAGTCAGGAAAGGGGTATGGAAGGAAAACAACTTTGATAAAGTTTGGGGAAAATTTATTGAGAATGGCTTAAAAGAAGTAGATGGGAAATTACCTCCACAAAAAGAAATAGTATTTTGGAAAGAGAATGTAAACTGAAGTGGCTCGGAAGGGGGGGGGGCACAGAGGTGAAAAAATATACATACAAGATATATATACCCTTATAGTTGATGTAATCAATTAAGGATGGAATATAAGAGTATTGAAGGTATTGATGTATTGATGTATTCTAAAAAAAATCAATATATATATATATATATATATATATTTAAAAAGGAATAATAAGTTGAAATGAAAAAAGTACCACACACATCTTTAGGGCGACTTATAGGGAGAGGTCAATCCCCCTGTTTAAGGAGCTCCACTGGCTGCCGTTTATTTACCGGTCCCAATTCAAGGTGCAGGTTATCACCTACAAAGCCCTAAACGGGTTGGAACCCGCCTACCTTAGTGACCGTAACTCCCTCCATGAACCATCTCGGGTCCTCCTATTCTCTGGGGAGGCCCTGCTCTCGCCACTACAAGTATCACAAGCTCGCCTGGTAAGTACAAGAGAGAGAGCCTTTTCTGCCGTGGCCCCTGACTCTGGAAATCGTTGCTTGGAGAAATTAGGAAAGCCCCTTCTCTAGAAGTTTTTAAGAAGAACCTTAAAACCTGGCTCTTCCACTGTGCCATTGAGGAGAAGGTATACAATTTCACATGACTGTTTAACTTATAGTTCTGTCATTGGAGTAGATGCCCCCCCCCTTTTTGGGAACATTTGTCTAGAGACTAATAATAATAATAATAATAATAATAATAATAATAATAACAACAACAACAACAACAAACAACAACAACAAAAATCTTTATTTATATCCTGCCTCCATCTTCCCGAAGGGAATCAGGGTGGCTTACTAGGCACTCCAGGGTGCACAAATAACATTCAACCAGTAAAAATAGTACAAAAGTATAAAAAAGTCACTTAAAATTATAACAACCCGTCAACACATGTAGCATAACATCAAAATAATACAATTTTAAAACAGCAGTAGATAAAACTAACTGCTGTCAATTCACAAGCAATGCAATTCTATCCCCTGACTATTTGGAAGGGCACAATTATTGGCCTAATAAAGAACCAGCAGTGGTGCTTGAGTTAAGCTGGTGAAATTTCATGAGACATGGAGATACTGTAATTGTTTCCATAGCATCTGAAATTATACGTCATACAACTAATAGTAGAAATTGAAAACCAACGTACACTGGAATATTTTTCTGAACCCACCCCCACCACTTTCACTAATTATACAGATTTGCACAAAGCTGCATGAAATCAAGATAAAAGTCTGGCAGCAGATCAGTATATATCTCAAATAACCCTGTTTTTTTCAAGATCAACTAAAAATGCACACAATATTCAAAGAATATATGCATTCAGTTAAATACAGTCACATTCTACAGAATCAACGACTTAAAAAACAAACATCAAATCACCATTGCACTGACACACATGGGTCAATGGATCCCAATTCCTATGTGTCCGTTTATTTTGAATGCATGAGCTACTTTTTGAACTAAGAAACCCTCAAGTCACTTACAATTTAAAATTTAAAATAATTTCAGTGTGCTTTCTGAAGAACAACAACAACAACTGAGCACTTTAAAAGAAAAAAAAGCAGCAGAAAATGATAAAAGCAAAATTAGGAGCCCATTTAGTTAAAACAGTATAAGTTTATGAGGACTGAAGATTAAAATAGATAAATAAATAATGTAAATAGATAAATCATACAATCTTCTATACCAGTGGTTCTCAACCTGTGGGTCGCCAGGTGTTTTGGCCTACAACTCCCAGAAATCCCAGCCAGTTTACCAGCTGTTAGGATTTCTGGGTATTGAAGGCCAAAATATTTGGGGACCCACAGGTTGGGAATCACTGTTCTATAGAATCCAAATTTTCACCAAACATTACTTTGATGCAACTTAAATTTGGGTTTAAGCTTATATTAATTCTTGCATATAATTTTAATTTTTAATATACCACTTAGACAACCTATTGTGTGTGATTGGCACAAAATATTGTTAATAGTGGAAGAATAAATTAGCAAATGAATAAATTAATAAAATGAAGGCATTTTAACTTTTTTAAAAAATAGACTATTAAAAATAGTCGATGAGATCTCATACAAGCAAAAGTATATTTTCCGCAAAATTAGGGAAATTGCTGTTTTCTAATGGGCCTTCATGAAAAATTGCATTATGAATATTGTGATATCAATAAACTTGAATCTATAGAAATACTATATTTTTTCTGAAATCCAGAAAAACTTCCTACTTTTAAACAACATCGCTGCTTAAATCAATTTTTCTCCAAAAGAAGAAAAAATTAATAACTCCCTTCCTTTTTAAAATCCATTTCTTAACTTTTGCAGTCATTATAATAATAAAAAATCTTTATTTTATTCACTCTAGTATATCTAGTATTCTTTCCTTAAACTATAGAAACAAATGCTCAGCTGATTTTACTTGTGGCTGAATAAAGTGGAACACTTTGGAGATTGAGTAATGAGGTTTTAATAAACAGATGGTCTCTTAGATCTGTCACAGAAGTGAAAGGGTAGCAAGTTAATGAAAGAGAAAGTGGACCAAAGCTTTAAAATATTTCTCAAAACTTGCTCTCATAGTCATCAAATGGAAAGAAGTATGGAATTTCCATTAATTATACACTACTTCACATCCTATCTAGTAGTTAAAATGATGGAATGGATCTCAAAAAAGATGACCTGCTATATACACACTTTGTTCCTTTAAAAATGTACAAAAGTATGGGAGCCAATCATTTCCCTAATGATACTATTGTTCATTTACTGAATTACCGTGTACCAATATCTTAATGTATAACCCTTGACTGATTAAAGAAGACATTCAAAATAGAAGACTAGCATTGCAATCTTCTTTCCTCCAAAGGCAGACTTACCTTCAATGGTAGATTGGCATAGCCTCCTAAGAATCTAAATCCCTTCCCCCGCTCCTCTTGTACTTTATAAGTTTCATCCCATTTATTTCAATAGGATAAAAAAGATCTTCAGTTGCTCTTCCACAGCAATACAGGTGATTTATGGTACCTAGGAGGACTGCAAATGATGCACATTCACTGTCATTGCAGGTAAGCCCCAGGCCGTCCTAAACTACCACTTCCTCCCATATTTAGAGAAGATCCAACAAGTCTTCTATTGACCCTGGGTACCTTCCAATAGGCCACACAATGCAGCCTAAGTACTTCTCTCCTTAATGAATCCATATTTCAAGAGACTATAAGACACTTACATTTGGGGTTACTTCAGTTATCAAGCTGGAATATCATAGAGCTTTGACATAACATAGTGAACCTCTTTCTTTTAACTAAACTTTAGAAGTAATAGCAGCCAGATGTCTTCTAAATAGCTGGTTAATTCTTCAACAAAATGGAATGAATGCTAGCTAAACAGGAACTATCCTTTAGGAAAACATGAGCCAAACCAAAAGTCTGGAACTGTCATACTTTGCAAGGTTTTTTTTGTATCTAATAAAATAAGCAGCTTTGCTTATGCTGTACAATTTCCTGTTTTCCCCCAAAACGATTAAACACAATACGCTTCTTTTCTTATCTCTTTCTGCCCAGCAAGTTAAAAGGTATAGCTTTATGTCACACCTGATATGCCACAAAAAATCAGTCAAGTCTTTCATACTTAAAATCACAGCAGTAATGGAACAGTACAGGATATTTCATTCAAGGACAGGAAGGAAATAAGATTAAGATAACAACTTGTGACTGTAATATTCTCTGACCTTCTTTTTTATGAATATTTTTTTTTAAAAAAACTAAGCATTCTGTTCTTGTGTTATAGATGTTTCTTGATGCAAAATCATCTAAGTTATCACGAATGAATCAAAATAGCAAACAATTTAATATAAACATGAGACACTCTCACAAATTACTTATCAAATTATTTCACACTAGTAAGTACTTAATAGCTGAGAACTACTATTTTCTATTAAACAATGAAATAAAGAGGCAACTTTATAATAATAAATAAATATTTACCTCGGTAAGCTGGATTGTTTGGCTTCTCACGCAGGTCTTCTTTTTCGTTTCTTCAGAGCAACATTGGAGCAAAGGTAATTTCCTCAGGTTGCCACCAATTAGAAGTCAATTTCAAGTTCCACACAAGCTTGGCTTTCTGTGTGTATATATGTATGTATCTTTCTCTGAGGACGATTATATTGTCCTCCAGTCCTTTAAGAACCATAGTGGAAAAGAGAGGGAGAGGGAGAAAAAAGAAATAAGGTGTGTCACTAAACTCTAGGGTCACTTGTTTGACTGATTCAAAATAGAACATAAGACAACATCTAACAGAAATGAAATGTCATGCAGGGACAAAAAGTGACCGACAGTCCATCATACATGGCAGTTTTTCATGGAGATCTTTGAATTCAGGAAGTGTGGAACAGAACAATTCATGCTTTATTGTACTTTTTCTGTGCCACTAAATTAGGAAGGGGACACAGGCTGAGAAGTGTATTATTGGATCTGAGCTGTTAAGTATAAGTTGATATTGCTACAAGGAGCTTAAAAAGAAACAGCAAAGTGAACTGGCACACATTGCTTAAATTGCAGTTTTAATTTTTAAAAACCTGGACCAAATAACCAATTTGAAATTATCACTATGACAGTGATGGATTTCCAGATCCCAAAAGTCATACAAATAATACTTGTAACATTTTTAAACAAGCATAAAGATAACAAACAAGGAGTAATACTGTGTACTGAAAACAATTTAATCAGATGCTAAGAGATAATGCCATGAAGCAACGTAAAGAGAAAGAAAAAACAAGACCCAATTTACAGATGATATCATCTTGTAAGAATTAACCAGTAGATTATAGATTGCTATAAATCCTCAACCCAAAGGGATGAGGAAGTAGATGAATTAGAAGACAAACAAAGACAATGGAATTTTTTTTGTATGGCAGGTCTGGGGATAAGCATTTCCTTAAGTCTGGCAAAGCCTGTGTTTTTGAAAACTTCTGTCTGCCAACCATCATCTGCCAATGATTATCATTTCATAAAGGGCTTTTGTGTGTGTGCACATATCTGCTATCAATGAGACCTATCAGATAAATGTTCTTTGTTCTTCATGAACCTGGGGCCCGAAGCAGATCATAGGGTAACTGAAAAGTACAAGTGCCAAAACAAGAAGTTATTGTATAAAAAAATAAATGGAGAAAATTATAATTTGGAATTGGTTACTACCAAAGCATATAAAATGTGATTTAGTGAAAGTGAGGAAATGAATTGTCTTTCCAGACTTGATCTATAAATGCCAATGAAACACAAGACACATAAAATAAAACTTTGTTCTAACTCTTGGCTAAATACACACACCCTACTTAATACTGCATTGCTTGATGAGAAAGAACTGGAAGTGGTGAATAATGGGTTTGCTTTTCTAAATCAACAATAGTTCTAGCTGGAAAGAAAATTTCCTGTAGAAAAGGAGCCTCCTCCTGACCACTTTTTTCAAGCCACGATTAAGAGTATTTTGGCCTTCCACTCCTAGGCTCCTCTGTATTCCTGCCTTAGCTGTCTCTCCTTTCAATGGGAACTTAAATTTCTTCTCAAACTCTTTGACCACCACCTTTGAGTCTACATCTTATTCTTGCCATTTCTCCCCCTCCTGCCCTTTGCCATTTTCAGAATCTGAAAGCCTCCCTGCTCTTTTCCAAAACTCTGACTCCCTTTACTCTTCTGTCTTGGTATAAAGTTCAGCTTTTAACATCGGTTGATCTCCTGCTACTGAACCCTTTAGATCTGAATCACAAACCAATCCAAGACTCACTTGGCCAACTTCCTAGCAGTCTTCTGAACCTGTACTTTATCAGAATCGAAGACTGGAGTTTCAAAAAGTTCATTTTTCAAACTACAATGTAGTCCACTGAAATGCAAAATGTGCTATCTCACTGAGCTTTATCAATTAGATGTTCGGCGTTCAATCATGTACTTGCAGATTGGAGAGACTGCAATGAAGTTTAAAAGCTCTGCCCAGATTATTTAATTAAATGTTTGTTTGTTTAATAGCCCATCATTCTTCCGGAATTGATACCCCAAGGAGCTCACAACACAAAGGGAAAAGCGTAACATGGTATGCTACAGTAAAAGAAAACAATTAAACATAATATCAAAGCACAACTTCAGAAACAAATTGTTTGAATTAATCATTCTTTAAAAATTAATACTACTGATTCCACTCTTAAAAGTATTTTCCTTGGCAGACTGCCAATTACTGGAAGCCCACTAGAATAAAATAGCATTAGTCTGCTCATGGAAGGAAAACAGGAAACAGTTCAGTATAGCCCATTTGAAAGTTATTCCCAGTGAGATATATCAATCAAATTTGCTTTGTTCAAACATAAATTTTATTGGGAGGTGAGGGATATGTCGTTCACCAGATGAATCTGGAACATGATTTCTTCACGATTCCCTATACTAGCGTTGGCTAATGGGAATGGTACGGATTTGTATACAAGTCTGGAGAACTGTACATTTCTTGGTGGTCCTCCTTCTCTGGAAGTGCTTTCCAGACAAGGAATACTGCATATTAGGAAAATAAATTAAAATTGTTTTCCCCTAGTTTCAGGTATACTAGGACTTTTAATTTGGATGTACATTTAGTATGCTAATATTTACGATTCATGTAAAACTTGGACTGATACAGTAGTGGAGGTATATTTTGTGTACCTCCACTACTTATGAGAAAAGAATCACCTCCTATTGTTGATTTAAAAAAATACAAGAGGATTTACAATCTTATCACGAATTTAGTTGTTGATTGTTATACAATGAATTCACTGACATAGTGAAATAAACACCAGCAAATGAAGAATGTAATAGTAAGTAAGTGATAAAATAATGTTATATTTTCTTCAACTATTGATTATTAAGATTCCCCATCTTTCTTAAAATGATTATCAACCCATCATGTAGCTGAAAATAAAGTTCAACATTGAAAAGATTAAATGGTCAGGTATCAAGATGCTTGGAAATATATGGCTGCTATATCCTCTGGCTAAATACTAAAGATTTTATTCTTTACTGCTACATTGGATATTAAATCACTGAGGTGTTGAAGAGTTATTCATTAAAAAGTGCAATCATGCTGTGTAAACCTATTCCTGAGTACTTCTCTCAGAACCTGTCACAAAGTTGGGACTGTAGTAGTTTCGACTTATATGAATTGTTTCTTTTAGTTACAAAAAAATGTTTCCAGCTACAAGAAAATTGATTTCCATATTTTAAAATGAGATATCTAAGGAATTAATTGATGTGGAAAGGGGTTGGTATGATCAGGGAACAAGATTTCAAAAACCTGTGGACTTATGGAAGATTTGACAGAATCAATTTATCCTCTTATCCCCCCTCCTGCCCTGAAAACTGTGCTCTACTAATACACCAACATGTTGTCCAACCATACCTCTTACCAGAAACTCCAGAATCCTGGGCTCAGGAAGCCTGGAAAAGTGATGAGGCTGTCCAACCTGCCCTCTGCACCCCCTATTCTGCCCCCCCCCCAAAAGACAGGCTCTTATCAAGCTGCCCATCTCAGTCACATGGAAAGGACCAACCAGGAAGTAAACATAAGAAAGATCAAGGTATGTGCCAATTTTCTGTCTTTTTGGGAGAATCGGGTACTGAGGTGTGTGAGCTGGCTCCATTCCCAGCCATGCCAAAGCAGCTTTGACATGGCTGGCCTATGGGGCTGGTATCCCACCACAGAGGCAGCACCAATGTCTGGCCATAATGTGACCCCAAACAAATATGTTTCACTCCAGTTTGGGGCCATATTTTGTTCCTATGTAGAACCGCTCTGAGGCTTCAAGTCAGGGAATCAAGGTAGCAATTAAAAGACAAATGTAGCATTGAAAGGCACTGCGCTGAATCAAAAAGATCTCACAGCCAAAGCATAGTAATGACCTTGGATCAGTATGAAACATAAGGCAAAAAGGAAGTGCCTGTGTCACTTGGCTTTTCAGTGAAACCTTCCCTTCCTCTGCACATGAATTGCAGGAAGTGATTGGTTTCTAGGTTCGCTGATGAGTAGATAATTAAAGCTTCCACAACGTTGGCAATAAGAAATTGGAATGTTTGATGGCTATGGTGGTTTGACAGGTCAGACTTCCAATGTAACATTAATTAATTAAATTATGACTTTGCCCTGTAAGAAAATAGCAGGAAGGTGCACTGATCTACAGATATGAATCTAATGAGACATTGCAATTCTTTTTAAAAAAAATACCCTTATGTCATTTAGATGCACTCCAAGGTTGCCTGGATAAAAAGCCAAATAGAGGTATGAGTTAACTGTGCTCATAATTTGATTTTATTCTCCTTACTTTCTTGGAAATGCCTTCCCCAAGAGAAAACACCCCCATAACAAATGAGTATCAGGTTTGCTGGTATTTAACTGCGAATTAAGCCTGTGAAGAAAATGTGTAGAAGTGATCTCTGTGTAATATAGAAAGGCCTGTTTTAAATAAAAAGAAAAAAGGTGCTCATCTGATGGCTACTTCATGTTGTACTCTGCCTCCAGCCACAAGGAGAGGCAGAGAATGAATGAATGAATGAATGAATGAATTAATGAATGAATATTATTAGTATGACTACTATTATTATTCATACATCAAACCTTTGCAATTTCTACAACCAAATTGGTTCAAAGAAAAAGTGTTTTAGGCCACATGCTGCAAAGAACATATTTCATGGTTGCAAAGAATACTACTGCAATGTATTGTCAAAGGCTTTCACAGCTGGAATCACTTTTGCCACTTTATACAAGGAACACTATTTTTCTATGCCATTGTATATAATGGCACTTGAGCTTCCTTGGATGTTGGTATCCTGGGGGAGGGGGTGTTTCTGGAACCAAACCCCAGTGGATACCAGGAGCCCTCTGCGTATCTCCAATGCACAACAGAGTAAAAACAGAATCCTTTTGTTGTCCTATGTTGGTGTATGCCTACTTAAGTTAGTACAAGTTATTTGTTGGATGATAAAGAAAAATATATGATTCTTCAGTCTATTTGCCTGAAAATATCAGGGAAGCTGGATGGCACATCTCTGTCCCTGAGCATCATGCCCCTTCCATACCACTAGTATGGCTCTGCTTGAACAAGTTGATGCTGCATCAGGGATCAAATAGGGTCTTAATCTATGAAGATCTTTGGATCTCAACCTGTGGCTAGACTTACATTCTTCACAAATTAAAATGACCCCAGCAACTATTTGAAGTCTTAAATTCCATGACATAAACTAAGCCAAAACACTACCAATCCCTTTCTAGGCATTCATCTATGTTATCAAAAAGAACCCTGCATTGTATTGTTCTGATGCCCATTGGCCATAATCCCAAAAAGGCTCAGTTTGGGGTGAACTATTTGAAGGTTTTACCCAAAAGCGATTACAATTGAGAAACTGTGGGGCACCCAGCTCTCTTTAAAATCTTGCTCTATACTTGTCCTATTTTTGGATTCAGTCAAGAATAGCAATCTTTTTTTCCCCAGAACACCAGGTCTTGCTCTCCATTCCAACATCATGTAGTATCCTTATTGGTGTCTTCTGACATGCTTTGAAATGCCAGTTCAGAGACGGCTATTTAAATCTATCTGTTGAAATCTCTCAGCAGTTGGCTCACAGGGGAAAAGCATTGCCATTATAAGAATCAGAGTTTGAAGGGTTTCATCTTCCTTACTACAAAGAAGTCCTCACCTGCAATGTATAAAATCAACAGGGAGTTGAGTAAAAGATTTTAGCTTGAACTGCATTTCCCATGGAATCCTATATTTTAGAAGTATTGCTCCTATTTCTTCACCCACTGTTTTATGAAAGGTTGCAAAATGCTACTATTTACATTTTTATCACAATCCCCAACAAGATTCTCAGTGCTTCAGGCATGATTTCTAGACCCCTCTCAAAAACACAACCCTTTTTCCTTGCTTCTTTTTATTCTATTTATATCCCTCCTCAGGAACCATATTAAGGTGTAAGTAGTCCCGTTTTTGCATATATTCAATCTATGGTAGAAGTGAAAGTACAAAACCTGACAGCAAAAATCATCTTTTTCACTTCCTCTGCCCATATTTTCTGTGTCTGCAGTTGAAAAAATGGCTAGGTTACAATACTTAAACTAGGTCTCTTTTTCACAACACGGTTACCTTGATATGAATTGCCATAGGTTCCATCTTATGGAATCCTAAAATTTCAGTTTGGGGGGCAGGGGGTGGATTCAGATTTCTCAGCTACAGAATTATATATCTCTAAGAAACTGCAAACTTCAAAATTTCATAGGATGTTGCTATAAAGTGGAATCACAGGACTTTACTTCACAAGGTCCTAAAAGCATGTTCTGGTGTTGCAAAGTCATTTTTGACCTAATTCCTCCCAACCCTCAATGTCCATGTCCTTTTTTTTTTTTTTTTTTGCCCTGGAAGAATTGTGAAACTCAGATTTCAGACATTCTCATGAGACTTTCCCATTTCATAACTTTGTCACTAAGTGAGTTTGCAGTTGCACAATAAATCACTTCTGCATCTTCTCAGAATGTCAGCACTAGCCCTCCAAACACATTACACACATGGACACAAAATTCCAAGCTTTCTCCTAATTTGTGTGCTTTGCAGGAAGGAGGTATACTAATGAGTGCCGAACCTTGTTTTGAGCTGCAAGAGTATACACAAGCTGAAACACATGCAAAACAGAAATTGAAATCTTGTAAATAGTAAGGAAATGCTTACTCAACAAAGTGAAATCTATGTAAGTGCCAGGAATTATCTGCAAAACTGTGGGGTTGCCTGGAGTTTTGTTTTATAAAAAAGAAGTTAACATGATGAAAGTAGGAAGCTGTGGCTTTGCCGCCAAAGATTTTCTTAGACTGCTTGTAGGAACTGCACTGAATAGCACTTTGGGAATGGGAAAGTGAAGTAGAAGAAAGTGATACCCAGAATAATGCATATTGCCCGAAACACTGCAGCACTGTGTTTGACTTACTGCACAACCTCAAAACTGTTCCAAAACACATTTTGCTCCCTAAAAATTGGATTCCCTCATATATAGAAACTTGGTAGAAAAAAAAATCACAGAATCTTGGTGGATTCTGAAGAGAACATCTTGGTACAGGAGAAAAAAAACCAGAAGGGTGAGCAGAGAAACAGATGAATCATGGTAAAGAGGTGAGATCTGAAGACGTGCAAATGGAAAATAAATAATAACTTGGGAGAGAGAACAGATTGTCCTCTTCTTTATTTTACAGTACAGTGAGCTCATCATATGTAGGGGTTCATGATCTGTGGATTTAATTTATTGAGGATTTTTAAAGTACACAATATTGCACATTTGGATAATCGTGGGGGGGGGGGGGAGGTGTTAACTGCATGCTTCTGCCTCCAAGGCGGCAGGGTTCTTTATAAGGCAGAAGTGGGTGGCTTATTGTATAAGTGTTCCAAAGTATGCACAGTATTCAAAATGAAGTAGTGCAGCAGGGGAGGGGGTATCAAGCTGCCAGTTGCACCCCATTGTTCATGTTTATCACCTTCAGGAAGCTCATCCTTGTGCCTCAACATCAAAAGGAAGTAGCTGGCATGCTCCTGGAAAGTGGTGAAACATGAAGAATGTGTTGTACTTAGTGGCTGGAACTTGTCATCAACTCCACTTCGCTTCTACACCATTTAAATAGGAACTTGAGCAAGCACATTTTCTTTGATATTTACAGGGATCCTGGAACCAATATCCTGCGGATACTGAGGGCCCATTATACAGTATATTGAGCTCTTCTTTGTGGGTACTAAGTTACTGTCCTTTAAAGAGGTTTCTTAATTGTCAGTTCTGTGATTTGTCTTCAAAATTTATCACCAAACAACGGCAGTGAGAAAATTAAGATAAACTTTTGGCAAGTATTTTTGGGGTGTTAATCATGTATGGGACTTGGGTATCCATATTATTAGCCCTATAATTGTGGGGTTCATGGGAGCTCAGTCCACAGACATTCCTTGCAACATTCCTTCAATACACTGTGGCCCGGAGCAAACAAAGGGTCTTGCTGGGGAACTTCTTTTGTGTGTCAGGAGCAACTTAAAAAACTGCAAATAACTTCTGATGTGAGAGAATTGGCTGTCTACAAAGACATTGCCCAGGGGATGTCCGGATGTTTGATGTTTTCCCATTCTTGTGGGAGGCTTCTCTGCAAGGGAAGCTGGAGCTGACAGAGGGAGCTCAACCTGATCTCCCCAGTTTTGAACCACTGAACTGTCAGTCAGCAATCCTGCTGGCACAAGGGTTTAACCCACTGCACCATTGTATGAGTGCCACTGGGGCACTCATACAGAAAAGCCATACAGACGCCATTGGTTATAACTTCTGAAATAGGCCTCTTTTTATTTATTTGCTTACATCATTTATTAGTCATCCAATAGCAAATGTTTTATTTATTTATTTATTTATTTATTTAGCAGTTTTGTATACCGGTCTTCACACCTCCATTCGAGGGACTCAGGCCTGTTTCCAACATCAATATTACAGACAGTAATTAAAACATCATATTCTAAATCACACTAAAACATTAAAATAGCAAAATACAATCATATAATTACAGTGGTCAGTTCTCACTTCAACAAACTGATTAACACCGATTAAAATCATTGTTCCAATACTATACCACAAAAACCATATACGTCACATATCATGTGCATGAACGTGTATTCAATCCTTTTAATACATTTGTGGGTCCATAGGCGCTGTAGGAGAACGGCCCTGGAGAAATTGGCTGTTTAAAGCTGGTAGATTTGTTCTGCCTTCCCTTCACACTGCTGCACAAATGATTGAATCAGTGCACCAGCGTGATTATTGCCAAGATGCACATAATGTGGAAAAACTTCTGTGGATTTTGTCCCCTAAAATGTTTCTGGGTTCCAAAAAAGTCTAATATGTTTTGATAAATCATAATTTATACCAGCCTTTCTCAAACTTTCTCTGCTGAAGAAACTCTTAAAATAATTTTCAGGTCTTCAGGAACCTGTGCATAAATGTATTACAGAAAGGGGGGGGGGGAGAGAGAGAGGGACTGAGACCGCATTACAAAGTGTTTAGTTTTTTCAATCACCATCTCTTGCAGATCCCTATGGTTCTAGTTCATGCTACAAAAAAGAGGGAACAGAATGCATTCATTATTCCATATGAACAGCAATATTTGGAGGTTCTGCAGCAGGAAAATATTTCTTTTGAAAAACAGCCAGCTCTTCATGGCTGATTAGTGCCAATATGTTTGCAATTGATAACCAATGATGGGGCAAGAAAATTAGGATTTCCATAATTGCTCCCCTCACTACATCTTTGTCACACTTGGTGTTTCATGCCATTTCAGACTTCAGACATGCAGCTCAACTGCCTACCATAAATGAACTGTTTCAATGGATAAGCTTCACAAGGAAGCCAGCTCTTACACCATTCATTATAATCCTAGATGTTATCTGATTAATTAACTCTGCAGTGCCTGCCTCCAAACAAACAATGAGAGAGAACTGAGAACACTTTAACATTATTCTTACATAAAGCCAAAGAAACAATGAGTGATTGGTAAGTTTGCCATGTATCCCTTATTATAAGAAGAGGTGGGCAAAACGTGGCCTGCAAGCTCCTGGGCCATTTTTGTGCTCCCCAGGGATTAAAAAATATTACACACACACCCTCGCCCTCCGCACATTATGTTATCTCTGGGGCTGTGAAGGGCATTTTCACTATTTGGAACCCCCTAAAAATTTGCAACTTTTTCAAAAACATATCTTACCTCAAATGCCGATTAAGAACATGCTAAAACATTCCCCTGGGTTTATTCAAGCCTTTTTGGGAGCAGTGGATGCAGCCCTTTGAAAAGTCCTACAGTCCTAATGCTATCCCGTAGTCTTCCACACTTGTCCACCTCATCATAGGGATGTCTCTAATTTGAAGAAGGAAAAGCTTGCCTTTGGGTTGATGTGAGTTTTTCAGACTGTATGCCCATGTTCCAGTAGCATTTTCTTCTGATGTCTCACATGCATCTGTGGCAGAGGTTTGTTCAGAAGTCTGTGGGAAAGGAGGCAAGTGGAGTGCAAATACGAATTTTCTTGGTGGGTGTGTTGATTGTTTGTAGATTGTGTTTCTTCATCAGTTTCCCTTTGTGGTCACTGGTTCCCTTGATGTATGGTAAGAACACTTTTCCTCTAGGTGGATCTTGGTCTTGATCTTGCAGCTTTTCTGATGTCTGTCGTAGAAAATCCTTGGCCTGTAGAGTCTTGTTTAGGTGGTTCAGTTCACCTTGGAGGAAATAGGGTTCCCAAAACTTGTTTGTGCTTTAATTGTGCTTCTTTTTTTTACTTCGGTGATGGTTGGAGTTTTTGTGTAGATATCTATCAGTGTATGTAGGTTTTCTGTAGACTGTGTGGCCCAATTGTTGATTTGGTTTGATGATGATTAAGACATCTAGAAATGTTAGCTTTCCTTCATTTTCTTTTTCCATGGTGAATTGGATGTTTGGGTGGATGTTGTTGATGTGGTCCAGGAACTTGTTTAGTTTTTCTCCATAGTTCAAAATGGTTAAGGTGTCATCCAAGTATCTGAACCATATAGTGGGCTTTTTTGTTACTATTTCCAGGGCTTGTTTATAGAAATTAGCTATGACTGGGCTGAGAGGGTTCCCCGTGGCTACTTCATCTTTCTGTTCATAGAATTCATTGTCCCACTGGAAGTAGCTTGTAGTGAGGCAATGTTGAAACAGAGCTGTGATGTCTTCTGGGAAATTCTGGTTGATGAATGCCATGGTGTCTGCTATAGAGACCTTGATGAATAGAGACACCACATCTAAGCTGATCATTTTGACAGTGGCACTGAGTTTGAGATAGCTGATTTTTTCTATGAAGTGGGTTGAGTCCTCAATGCAATGTGTAGTCAGAACAATATGGGTTCTTCTAAACAGCCATGATGCTGCAAATTGTCCAAAATGTAACTGAAAGTATGATCAGTCACTATAAACAATAACTGTTCTGCTGAACCCAAGCATTAATTACTTTTTTTGAAAGAGTGGGTGCAGTCCTGGGGAACAGGACCAACCAAAATGATGGGTTTTTAAAAATCCCATTCTTGTATTGCAAAACATGATTCCACAATACTGCATTTTTCAGCCTCCTGGCAACTGTATCTCCAAGATTGTCATAGGTTTTCAGGGGTTTGAGTAAGTCCATTCATCTTCCACCTATGCAACTTCTGTTTTCTTTCTTCTCTTGCATGGACCCATGGAAGCCTTAGCTAAGACTAATTTTGAAGACTTTGAGAAATACAGTATATTTGGGTGTCATCGGCATACTGATAACACCCTACCCCATGCCTCCGGATGATCTCTCTCAGCAATTTCATATAAATATTAAAAAGCATTGGGGGCAGAATGGCACCTTTTGAGATGCCAAAAACAGCTCCCATCTTGAGGAGCAGGTATTCTCAAGCACCACCATCTGGAACCTGCCTGAGAAGTACAATCAGAATCACTTTAACACAGTGCCTCCGATTCCCAGCCCATCCCGCTGAGAGGTCTAGAATCACCAACAGGGAAACCCTGAGACAGAAATCATTCACTAAGACCATCATAGCAGTCTCAGCTCCATATCCTGCTCTGAAGCCAGTTTAAAATGGGTCAAGGAAGTGTGTGTCATACAAGACTTCCTGGAGTTGGAGGGCAATTGCCTTCTCAATCACTTTGCCTAAAAATGGAAGGTTAGAGACTGGTTTGTAATTATTAAGGTCTAGGGGATCCAGGGAAGGCTTTTTCAGCAGCAGTCTAACTATTGCTTCTTTTAAACAGGATGGAAAGTTCCCCTCCCTGAGAGATGCATTAATAATTTGCTGTATTTGAGATCAAATAGTAAATATCACACAATCTAAAATATGCATATGTTTCAGCGCACAGTTAATACAAATGGCTCTTTGCATGTCCACTGTACAGACAAGATGCAAATGTTAGTTGGTTCTTGTCTATGAAGTGAATAAAAGTGCTGTGCAAATAACAAATATTATTGTGTTTGTCATGCAGAAAAAGCTTGTCATGGATCTATCTGCTGTATAGTCCAATGGGTTAGTCCAACGGGTGGCATCCAGATTACTAACTGGAGTGACATATAGGGAACATACCACCCCCCTGTTATGTCAGCTCCACTGGCTGCCGGTCCATCTCTGAGCTCAATTCAAAGTGCTGGATCTGACCTATAAAGCTCTATACGGTTCTGGCCCAGTTTACTTGTCCGAACGCACCTGCCTCTATGTCCCACCTCGTAAGCTAAGATCATCCGGGGAGGCCCTGCTCTTGCTTTTCAACATCGCAAATGCGTCTGGTGGGGACGAGAGACAGGGCCTTCTCGGCTGTGGCCCGACGCCTGTGGAATGTGCTTCTAAATGAGATAAGATTGGCTTCATCCCTCCTGGCTTTCAGGAAGAAATTGAAATCGTGGTTTTGGGACCAGGCTTTCGGACAGCAGACATAATTAGCACTTTGGTTGGACATTGAGCGGAATGGTGATACAACTGATGATACTATTTTTACTGTTTTAATTAATGCTTTATGTACTGTTTTTAATTATTGCTTTATATATTTAATTGTGGTTGTATTATTGTAATTGTTATGTAGTGGCATCGTATCATTGCCAAGTGTAAGCCGTCCTGCATCCCCCTTCGGGGGTAGAGACAAGACGAGGTAGAAATACCATAAATAAATAAATAAATAAATAATATAGAATAATACATTGACTAAGTATTTAAAACTCATATATAATCAATTCCTGGAATAAATTACTTGATTACAGTTATAGCAAAGTCTTTTGCTTCATGTTTTTGTAATGAGAATGAAAAACAAATGTACATCTACACAGTCGGCACCATCATGAGCCAAGCTCATTTGATGTGAAAACCTAATGTTTAATTGCTTGTTTAAAATTTGGCTGGTAAAAAAATGCATACTGAAACATTACTCTTTTAATTATGTTAATTTATAACTGAGAAGTTAAATTTACAAAGGCAATACCATTAATTATTTATTTGCCCATTAAGCCTGAATATATATTATCCAGCTAATTAGCTTCCTTATGTCTCCCCCAAAACACAAAATTGAATAACAAGCCTATAAACTGATTCATATAAGGAAAATAAACTGCCCTCTTATGCAATGCTTCTTGCAGCTGTCTTCTTGCACTTAGTTTCTTTGCTGGGGGGGGGGGGGGGGTCAATCGATCCTAAACGTTATTTTGAACTATCAATGCACTACCCAAGGTGCTGAACATATTTGGGGGCTAGGCTTAAGAATGTTGAATAGGTCTTTCAAAGTCTGGACTAAATTCTGGACCAGATTAATTTCCTTACTTACCATCAACTGCCACAACTCATTATGTGAGTAATACGATTGAAACAAAAATGGAAAAAACCCTCCATGCCTCCACCTATTTCTCTGGCAATTTAATATAGGAGGATAAGAAACGATGGCAGGGACCTAACAGAAGCTGAAGAGATCAAGAGAAGGTGGCGAGACTATACAGAAGATCTGTATAAGAAGGATAATAATATTGAGGATAGTTTTAACGGTGTGGTGAATGAGTTAGAACCAAACATCCTGAGGAGTGAGGTTGAATGGGCCTTAAGAAGCATTGCTAACAACAAGGCAGCAGGAGACGACGGGATCCCAGCTGAACTGTTTAAAATCTTAAAAGATGATGCTGTCAAGGTGATGCATGCCATTTGCCAGCAAATATGGAAAACACAAGAATGGCCATCAGACTGGAAAAAATCAACTTATATCCCCATACCAAAAAAGGGAAATGCGAAAGACTGCTCAAACTTCCGTACAGTGGCCCTTATTTCTCATGCCAGTAAGGTAATGCTCAAGATCCTGCAAGGAAGACTCCAGCAATACATGGAGCGAGAGTTGCCAGATGTTCAAGCTGGGTTTAGAAAAGGCAGAGGAACGAGAGACCAAATTGCCAATATCCGCTGGATAATGGAGAAAGGCAGGGAGTTTCAGAAAAACATCTACTTCTGCTTCATTGACTATTCTAAAGCCTTTGACTGTGTGGATCATAATAAATTGTGGCAAGTTCTTGGAGGGATGGGCATACCAAGCCACCTTGTCTCTCTCCTGCGGTACAAGGTACAAGGACCGTGGTACAAGGTCTCTCCTGTGGTACAAGGACCAAGTAGCAACAGTCAGAACTGACCACGGAACAACAGACTGGTTCAAAATTGGGAAAGGTGTACGGCAAGGCTGCATCCTCTCACCCAACCTTTTTAACTTGTATGCAGAACACATCATGCGATGTGCGGGGCTGGATGAATGCAAAGCTGGGGTGAAAATTGCTGGAAGAAACAGTAACAACCTCAGATATGCAGATGACACCACTCTGATGGCCGAAAGCGAGGAGGAGCTGAGGAGCCTTCTAATCAAGGTGAAAGAAGAAAGCGCAAAAGCCGGGTTGCAGCTAAACGTCAAAAAAAAAAAAAAAACCAAGATTATGGCAACAAGAATGATTGCCAACTGGAAAATAGAGGGAGAAACCGTGGAGGCCGTGACAGACTTTGTATTTCTAGGTGCAAAGATTACTGTATTGTTTTAGTTGTTTTAATATTATTTGTAATCCACTCCAAGATAAATTAGGTAGAGAATGGAATATAAATGTTTAATTAAATAAATAACTAAATAAAATGTTGTAACAGCAATATAAGAAAGCTGGGGAAATGGGTGTTATATTGTAATATATATGAATTAAATTAAAGAGTTTCACTTCACTTTGTATTAATAGCACCCCTTGACCTATTTTCTAACAGAAACACACATATTTCAAGTCAGTGTTATAATTGTACCATCATGTTCAATGTTGGGGGGGGGGGGGCAATGTGGGGAAACTTATCAAAAGTCATTGCCTTGCACTAAACATATTCAGATTTGAAAGAGGCCTGTTAACTTCTGTTTCATAGAAACACACTTGCATGGTAAATTACATGCACAAGAATGGATAGCAAACAAAGGGTAATTGTCCAGCATCTGCTATTGATCTGACAAAAGAGCTAGAATACACCCAGGTGTAAATAAATACTTGTATTAGTACCGCTATGTTGGCTCTCTGGGACAAGGGGTGTTATTTATTATACATTCAAACTGTGTCTTGCTCAACTAATTTCAGCCTTGAGGAAATGCTTCAATATAAATGCTAAATAAATCATCATTATTACAATCATTGCCTAATGAGTCGGTACACCAAGCCATTCAATAATACATGGTATCACATACAGCTCTCACTATCTGACTAAGACCGCAGTGATTTTTTTAAAAAAAGAATCTCCATGAAATCTATTAACAATCTCAGAGAAAGAGGAAGAACCATTAATATGAAATGTAGGTCTAATACATAAACTGCATAAATTGAATGTGATGTCTGTTTTATCTACATCAGAGTATTCAGGACATGGTGTGTATCTCATTTATTTATTTGCATCACACAGGGAAAATTGCATAGTATACAATGATAACTACAATGATATCTCCAACCCTTTTTATCTTGAGGAAGAAACAGACAAAAATTAATACAGGGTGTGTCAATTAAATAAGTATCCTCAAAGCCTCCTCTTTGTCAACATATATGAGCCTCATGCTTTCCTTACACTCCAAATTGAAGACGTCAGGGCTTGCAGAATATTCTAGGAGAGGACAGACAACTCCCACAAGAAAGAAGGTTCTTATGTAGGTTGGCAAGCTTCAACTCACTGATGGCCTCATCTTTCAGCTCCATCTCTCTGGAGCTCATCCGGCAGGGACCAATGGACACAAACTCCTAGCAGCATCACCCAAGGCAGAATATTCAAATTGAAGGTACCAGAGCAAGATTCATTCATACTCTTCAGGGATGGATGCTTCAATAACCAGAAGAGAACTGGTAATTCCAATAGTGTGTGTGACAGAAAAACTCTAAAATGGAAACAACTGGGTAGCAACAATTGTGGAGGTGATACTGGTGGAGGATGCTGCAGAGAAAATAGCAGTCACACTTTAGCTATTCTTCTTAGTACTGTGCAAAAAGCATCACAACTAAACCATGTCTAAGTGTCTTTTATTTGGCAAACACTATGATTAAAAAATTAATAATGCAATCATGAACATTTATGTAGTGGGGAGGAAAGTGGCAAATATGTAAAGCCTCTTGAGGATGCCTGCTATAGATGCAGGCGAAAGGCTAGGAGAGAATGCTTATAGAATATGGCCATACAGCCCGAAAAACCTACAACAACCCAGTGATTCCAGCCATGAAAGCCTTCAACAATACAATACGTAAAAAGTTTGTGTTTTGAAAGCATATTAAATTATTCCAGTAATTTGAAAATAATCAGTATGATTTGCATGCAGAATAATATTTCTCATAGAAAATACTGAAGATGGCACATGTTTCACCAAGGGGGTGGTGGAGTGCCAAATTACATGTCTCCTCTCCTTTTCAAAATGTCATTCCTGAGGTTTAAATCTCCATTAAACTTGTTTCTCAGGCAGTCAAGAAAACCGAACAGGTCCCTTACCATCCACGTTGCTTTTAACCTTTTCTTCTTGAATAAGTTCATGTCATCAATGTACCATCTCACAATTTGCATTTTATAGGCTTTAGCTTTGACCTCTCCAATCCTGGCCTCACTAATGGATTTAAAGGCTAGCTTCCTAACCCTTCCTTATAGTGTATAACCCCCAAGGCCTTTTATCATCCTTTTAAAGCTATGCCCATAATTATACTAATCCTGGGTGATTTAAAAAAAATAACAAAGCTACATAGCTTAACACAAATTTGTGGGTGTAAGATAATTTCCTTTAAAGATAGGTGATGTAAAGAACACTCAGTTCAGGAACTACTGTAGCTGCAACTAATTCAACATTTTAAAAGCTTTAAAAGAGTTCAGGTTGTTTAACTCAGTAGTAGTAGATCAAGTACTGCACTCGTCACATAGGGAGGCACAATAACACTCAAGCTGTTGGCGTCATTTCCTTTCAGTTGTTTTGATGACATTATTCTTTTTTTATGCCTGAAGATGCAGGCATTCTATCAAGATTATGTTGTAAAGACTGGTGAGTAGACAATTAAACAGCAAATTTCTTTTTAGAGCATCTTAAGTCCTTTGTTCACAGATCTTATTGGAGTTAGTCTCTTTTTGAAGTAAGACCACTAGTAAAGCAAAGGAAGCTCCCAACAGGCCTGAAAAGGGTGGGAGGGACAAAATACTGGAAATGTGGCCAAATGGCCAATTGAAAACCACCAATTTTGAACAAAAGAGTTTCATGGAGAATCCTAGGGATTACAAAAATAGCTTTTGGCAGCTGCATGTGACAAATGGACCATACCTTACCTATCCTTGTTTTTAAAAGATGCAAGAATTGTGCTAAGGACATCCATTGGAGATAGCACTCCTCTCAATTCTGATATTCTTCAACAGCTATTCTGCAACTTGAGAAAAGACAGAAAAACCTTTATGGAAATGTAAGGACTTCAGCCCACAAAGGGGGGTGAGGGTGGAATTGTCTTCTTTGTCTAGCATTTCATGGGGTTCCATCTTTAAAGAAGACAGAGAATTTATTTACCACCATCACATCGGGTTGCCTCCTCCTCTTTCTAGCTCAACCATTTCAAGGATACCAGGACACATTTTAAAGCCACCACTTTCAATGGGCTCATTCCCCTGAAGCCCCTATACTAAATGAGACAAGCACACATTTAAAAACACTTCTTTCAATGGAACCCACACTGTCTTTAAAGCACAAATGAAAACAGAAGGAGGACTAGCAGACCACTCATATGAACACCCACACTGAAACATCACAAAGTAATCAGACCAATCAACCGCTTCCCATCCCAAGGAAACATAAGCAATTCTAAAGCATTTCTATGTGCAAGGAAAGGATGTTCTATGTTTTGTCTATTATTATTATTATTATTATTAACTTTATTTGTACCCCGCTAGCATCTCCCGAAGGACTCGATGCGGCTTACACAGGCTGAAGCCTCAAAACAACAATACAATAGAGAACATAACATCACAATAGCAAGCAAATCAGCAATAAGCAAAATAGCATAACACCACAATAGCTAAGCAAATCAAACAATAAGCAAAATAACAACAATGGCAGTACATCAAGACATTATTAAAACTGGTTCGGCCGGCGCACTGGGGTACAAGGGTTAAAAGTGCTGAAATGGCAGGAGGCACGTGGGATTAAAAGTGCAGTGTGCAGCGACGATTAGTTATGCTAAGGTGCTACTAGGACTTGGGGTGGGGATTCCTAGTCTGAGAAGGCACAACGGAACAGCCAAGTTTTTAAATTCCTTCTGAAAACGGCTAGAGTAGGGGCCTGTCTGAGATCTTTTGGGAGGGCGTTCCAAAGTCGGGGGGCCGCCACAGAAAAGGCCCTGTCCCGTGTCCCCACCAAGCGCGCTTGCGACGTGGGTGGGATCACGAGCAGGGCCTCTCCAGATGACCGGAGCGAGCGTGTGGGTTCGTAGATGGTGATGCGGTCACACAGGTAGGGTGGTCCCAAACCGTTTAGGGCTTTGTAGGTAAGCACCTGCACCTTGAATTGGGCTCGGAAAATAAATGGCAGCCAGTGGAGCTCCTTAAACAGAGGGGTAGACCTCTCTTGATAATGAGCCCCGGTTAGCATCCTGGCTGCTGCCCGCTGGACCAATTGAAGTTTCCGAGCCGTCTTCAAGGGCAGCCCCACGTAGAGCGCATTGCAGTAATCCATTCTAGAGGTGACCAAGGCATGTCTGATGTTCTATAGTTTACTGGTTTTAATCTACTGTTATATACTATTAGTTATTTGATGTATCTTATATTTTGTGAGGCATTCAATTTTGCCATTTACTTTGTTGTGAACCACTTTGAGTCCCTCCAAGGGTTGAGAAAACAATAAATAAATAAATAAATAAATAAAGGATTTGAGTCAATTTCTGCCCATTTCTGAAATCTTCCCATTTCTACACACCATTAAGACTAAGTCCCATGAGCAATAACCAGAAGCAGTCCCGTGTCATTTGATGGGATTTGCGGGAGTACATCTTTGAAGTGTAGAAACAGGAAGAAATGGAGGAAAGTTTCCATATGTTGAGGTCCTAGGAGGGGGCCCATAAAAATGCATGAGCTAAGCAAGGGGTTCCACACCATGCCCTTCATGTGGAGGCAGTCAAGATTGTTCTCTAGGTACAAAACCCTGTAGCTGAAAATTCATATGGATTCACTGTGCTACAATTCTGGTATTTAATTTTCCCTCATCCCATCACTTGGGACTGCAGAATTAAGCCATCCAAAATCACAACAAATAAATATCAACAGATCTGGAGGAAAGGCAATACTGACATTCAAACTTTTTAGCAAGTTGTTGTAAAAGATGTATTAAGCTTTCCTATAGCTTCCTCGCAAAAGTCATTTTTGAAAGAAAAAAAAAGAAAACATGAAAGAAAAGCAACTGGTAGGATGAATCTGTAACAACATTAACATGACAAGGAAGTCTTTACAAATGGTTCAGCTTTACCAAAGGTTACAAAAAGAACTAGAAGCTTTTTTAGTCATGCACCAGTTAGCAGTGGAAAGTGTCATCAACAGAGAAAAACTGCTCTCTGAGCTGATAAAAGAGGCTCCAAGAGCATCTGGGCTGCAATATTTAGCATTTCCCCACACTTTTTGATTGCTGTCTGAAGTCTGGACTTTGAAAAGCTACTGCAATCAACTAAAGGCAGAAACATTGACAGAAGACTTGGGGGTGGTGGTGGGGAGGGGGAAGCAGCAGGGAGCTAGCAGTGTGGAAAATTTCTTTTCTTTAGTTTGTCTATGCAAACACATTTAATTCCTTTGGTAGCTACTCCAATATTCTAGGGGAATTGTGGTGAAAAAAATATATCTGCCAACAAAAAAGGCAACTACTACTTTGTGGTGTACAGAAAGCTGCGTCATGTCAGACCATTTGGCCCATCTAACTGGCAATATTGATCTTACTGGCAGTATTGACTCTCGAGGGTTTCAGGAGGAATGTTTTCTTATTCCAAACTAAAGATCCCTGGTATCCCCTAGTGGTTTCCATCTATGTACAAATCAGGTTTGATCATCCTTCATATGATTAAGCATTTCAGAGCGGTAATCTCAAAATTACCCTATAGTTCAGAGTGATACAGTGCCAGAGGATGAGATGGCATGGAAATGTAATGGTACAAATCTAATGAAAGTAATGAAAATATCCCCACTAAACATATTAACTGTGGACCAAGGTAAAATTGGACCAAATGGCCCCAGCTTCTCATATGACCCACCTCTTGTCACCAGTGGGTTGGATGAGCCACTATTGTGCCTACACACTTAAAAGTGGGTTGGATGAGCCACTATTGTGCCTACACACAGGGGAAAGCAGCTGATTATTTTTCCATGGTGTATAGATGGCTTTTAATATAGGTTAGTCCTATGTTAAAAGCAGATTACAGAACACGGCCCAAAGCAAAATTCATGTACAGCAGGGGATGGCCCTTGTGGTCTCATTCAACTATATGGTTCTGTGATTCCATCACCCTGTATCTAGCTTTGGGATGACAAGGCACTGAACTCAATTCAGATGAGAATGAGCCAGCCAAGTGTAAATGTGCAGTACTGCTAACCAGTTAGTTAGCTCACTGATGTTATAACTGAAGCTAATTACCAAGAAGCAACAGGAACATCAATAATCAGTTTGTCTGAAAATTTGCATATTTCTTCACTTCTGTTCTGCACTACCATGTCATTCATGGGCACAAAAACCATATCTTGAGGGAAGATATAAAGCAAAAGTGCTTGGCTTCATACCCAATAAATGTCCATTAAAGATTTAGACTTTCCAGGCAGTGATAGAGAATGGAATGATGAACTCCATTTAAATTTACGACCTGCCTTAATAGTGTGATCCATTACAGGTTCCTTCTGTGAAGAATTCAAAAATTGAACTGGAAGTGAAACCTCTTCAAGTAGATTGACTACCCATTATATGATTCAAGAGCAGCACAGATGTTTTCCCTGATGTATATGCACTGACTGTTATTATTTGATACACAACAAGATTAGTACACAGCAAACAAGATCTCTGTTCTGGCTTTTGTATTCGATCACACTTTGAACACCCCAGGTGTTATCATCATCATCATCATCATCATCATCATATTTATTTATATCCCGCTTTATCTCCTGCGAGGAGGACTCAAAGTGGTTTAGCATAAAAGCATTAGCATAACCATTCAAAATATACAAATATACAAGCATTAAAACAGATTAAATATAAACAGTATTTTAAAAATCCCAGTTAAAACTATTAAAACAAATTCAAAGTTAAAAACCACAGCACCCCCTGAATTGATCCTAAATGCCTTCATCTTTAGAAACCTGTCTGAATAAAACGTTTTTAGCCTACCACCAGAAAGAAAAGCAGGGAGGGGGCCATTTTGATTTCCCTGGGCAAGGGACTAGGGTTAGGGGTTAGGGAAAATAGAAAAGAATAGTGTAGGACAAGGTCAATCAGAATGCGATTTTTCATAATTCAGAGCATACTAGAGGCAGCATCTACTAATTACAGCCTCTGATCACATCATATGACAAATGACACTTGCAGACAGGTTTTTCCCACAACAGCTGCATATCCAAAACAGTGGACGACCAACACATAATGATTACCGTAGTTCTGGAAAGCCAACCATTATATGAGCAGCTATGTCAATTCTGGTCCTTGCATATTTTTTGTAGCAAATGTGATGGGTAAGTTGATCTTCAGTGTGATGACTTGAGATGGCCTCAGTCGAATTATTATTACTGTGGCAGAAGTCTCAATCGCAAGGTAACCACATTTCTGAAGTTTGTCCATGTTAGTTGACAGTAGCAAGATTACAGGAAGTACTGTAGCGCCTGAAGGTGTAATGAGAAAGTCTTTGAGCAGTGCTCACCTTGTTTGTTTTGCAGTGTTTTCCTACTAAGTAACGGTATGGTGCAATGTTTTCTTCCACAACTCCTGGGTGCTTATTCAACCCACAGCTGGAGAAAAGGGCAAAGCTATGTTCAAATCTTCCTACAGAAGATCAAGCTGCTTTGATGCCAGCATGAGGGCTTTCCATTTCCTCTTTTTATGTACTTTCTCACTGCTGATTTCTTTTCAGATACACTGCAATGCTTGTTGCAATTTAGAGACACTTCTTTCACATTAACACAGGTAGGGTAATTTAGATATGCTGGTGGAGGAAAAGGATGAAGCAGAGAGAAAGAGAGCAAATTCAACAGTCACTATTCCATCTGTAAGCCAGATGCAGTTCTCAGGATCTTCCTAAATTCCCATGTTTAATTTTTTAATTATTTTAATGATTAGAAAACTGAAAATTAAAAAGCCTCCTACACCTCTGATTAGAGGTAATCAATGGTACTAAGGAAATACGGCAAGAAGGGAAAGGGTGTTCAGTAAAGAGGAACCAGCCAAGGGCTTGGGAAGTAACTTGTTATTGTCACAGTTAGTATACCAGGAAAGTATGGCGTATTGTTAGCATTTAATTCAAAGACACTGAGTACACATTGGGAATTATTATATAATACACACAGGTGGCTCCTGTTGTGGTATTGGCAGCGTGTAAAAGCTTAATTTGGTCAAAAGAATGCTTGCCATGCAAAAACATGAGAGTGAGCAAATTCATTTCAAGGGGATGATCATCTAATGGTCTTGTCTGTTTACCAAGTAAATATATCATCAGAAAAATAAGGCAGTTCCCCAAGCCTACAATGTGATGTGGCGGCAAAAAAAGCCAATGGGATTTTGGCCTGCATCAATAGGAGCATAGTGTCTAGATCTAGGGAAGTAATGCTACCCCTCTATTCTGCTTTGGTTAGACCACATCTGGAATATTGTGTCCAATTCTGGGTACCACAATTCAAGAGAGATATTGACAAGCTGGAATGTGTCCAGAGGAGGGCGACTAAAATGATCAAGGGTCTGGAGAACAAGCCCTATGAGGAGCGGCTAAAGGAGCTGGGCATGTTTAGCCTGAAGAAGAGAAGGCTGAGAGGAGATATGATAGCCATGTATAAATATGTGAGAGGAAGCCACAGGGAGGAGGGAGCAAGCTTGTTTTCTGCTTCCTTGGAGACTAGGACGCGGAACAATGGCTTCAAACTACAAGAGAGGAGATTCCATCTGAACATTAGGAAGAACTTCCTGACTGTGAGAGCCGTTCAGCAGTGGAACTCTCTGCCCCGGAGTGTGGTGGAGGCTCCTTCTTTGGAAACTTTTAAGCAGAGGCTGGATGGCCATTTGTCGGGGGTGATTTGAATGCAATATTCCTGCTTCTTGGCAGGGGGTTGGACTGGATGGCCCATGAGGTCTCTTCCAACTCTTTGATTCTATGATTCTATGACCCATCCATGAACAAAGGTGATATTTTCATTTTGAATAAAAATCCAGGGAACCAATCATAAGGAAAGGAACATGATAGATCACACAAATAATAATTGGGGAACCCATATAACAGGTGAGCTAACTACTACTATGCAAATCTAATGGAAAATTAGGAGTGTCTAGAAACCACAAGACTTATAATTACACTTATTCTATGTATAATGTCTGCTGTTGCAATTAATATAAGACAATTTCATAAGTTTATAATAATCCAAAGGCAGAAGAGGCAAGGTTAATTTCTTCACAAACTCTAACCAAGCATCATGGGAAAAGTCTGCCCAACACAGAAGCCTCAGTTCATATCTGCAGTTAAAGCATATTTGATTAAAATGGACATTGCACCACATTTCCCTATCATAAAACAGAAGAAGTTTCTTATACATATTAATATACATACACAAATATTTTTTAAAAACCATTGCAACAATTATCCTAGGACTAGAGGCACCAGTAACTAATTTACTCAAAGTTGAGTATAGTCTTTATCACCATCCTTCCTCAAAATTTTTTGTCTTTCTGGTAAAAACACAGATCTACCTTGCAAAATTACATGTACTGAATGACTGTTTACTGCTGGATGTCTCATAACATAGATCATGATCCTCACTGGCCTCAAGGGAGCACCAGAAAATTGAATATCTTGCAGCCAGAACTTCCAAGCCTGTCTTTGTGATCTTAACTGATCCCTGCTCAGCCTTCTGAAATCCTCACTCAATATGAATGTGATTACTTTTGTGATTACTTATTTATCCTATTGAAAAAAATACCATCTTGGCACCTCAAATGGTCCTTCACTGGGGCCATTTGCCACTAGATTTTGCCACCGGAACAACATCTTTCAAATATTTTGGCCACAACAGACTTACTTACTTAGGCGATCCATCGTTGGACGAGTAGGATAGTCTTCCAGGATCAGTATTCTTGTGGATCCGTAGGTGACTGTGGAGCCCTATTCTTCACCTGCAGCTTCTCCCACAGTGAGGGCATTGGTTTCCAGGTGGAAGGCTTTCTTGGTCGGGGTTGGCTTGATGCACCTTCCTCTTGACACATTTCTCTCTTTCACCATTCGTGCCTCTTCAAATTCTGCAGCACTGCTGGTCACAGCTGACCTCCAGCTGGAGCGCTCAAGGTCCAGGGCTTCCCAGTTCTCAGTGTTTATGCCAGAGTTTTTAAGGTTGGCTTTGAGGCCATCTTTAAATCTCTTTTCCTGTCCACCAACATTCCGTTTTCCGTTCTTGAGTTCAGAGTAGAGCAACTGCTTTGGGAGACAGCGGTCAGGCATCCGGACAACGTGGCCGGTCCAGCAGAGTTGATGGCGGAGGACAATGGCTTCAATGCTGGTGGTCTTTGCTTCTTCCAGCATGCTGGTGTTTGTCCGTTTGTCTTCCCAAGAGATTTGCAGGATTTTCTGGAGGCAGCGCTGATAGAATCATTCCAGGAGTCGCATGTGACGTCTGTACACAGTCCACGTTTCACAGGCATATAGCAGGGTTGGGAGGACAATAGCTTTATAAACAAGCACCTTGGTATCCCTACGGATGTCCCGGTCCTCAAACACTCTCTGCTTCATTCGGAAAAATGCTGCATTCACAGAGCTCAGGCGGTGTTGTATTTCGGTGTCGATGTTGACTTTGGTGGAGAGGTGGCTGCCAAGGTAGCGGAAATGGTCAACATTTTCTAATGTTAGACCATTAAGCTGTATCTCTGGCATTGGAGAGGGGTTGGCTGGTGACTGCTGGAACAGCACTTTGGTTTTCTCGATGTTCAATGACAAGCCGAGATTCTCGTATGCTTCTGCGAAGGTGTTTAGAGTGGCTTGTAGATCTTCTTCTGAATGCGCACAGATGATGTTGTCATCAGCATAATGGAGTTCTATAACAGATGTTGTTGTAACCTTGGTTTTGGCTTTCAGTCTGCTGAGGTTAAAAAGCTTGCCATCTGTCCAATAGATGATTTCCACTCTGGTGTGAAGCTTCCCATCAACAAGGTGAATGAAGATGGAGAATAAAGTTGGGGCAATAACACATCCCTGTTTGACACCTGATTCCACCTTAAATGGGTCACTTTGGGAGCCATTGCTGTCCAAGACTGCTGCCATCATGTCAGGAGCCACAGGATGTTCACAAATTTGTTAGGGCACCCGATTTTTTGGAGGATGGTCCAGAGAGCTCTGCGATTCACTGTGTCGAATGCCTTTGCAAGGTCAATGAATGCCATGTACAGAGGTTGATTTTGTTCCCTGCATTTTTCTTGGAGCTGTCGTACAGTGAAGATCATGTCCACTGTTCCTTTGAAGGGGCGGAAGCCATTCTGGGATTCTGGGAGGGTGTCTTCTGAGAGGGGCAGAAGGCGGTTTGCAAGGATTCTTGCGAGGATTTTCCCAGCTGAGGTTAGAAGGGAGATACCTCGATAGTTTCCGCAGTCTCTTCTTTTCCCTTTTTTGAAGAGGGTGATGATACTTGAAATCTGCTGGGATTTTCTCGGTCACCCACACTTTTTCTATGAGCTGGTGGAGTTGTTGTGTCAGCCCAGGTCCTCCCTCTTTAAAGATTTCAGCAGGGATCCCATCAGGTCTGCTGACTTTGTTATTTTTTTTTGTTGGCTGATGGCATTGCTGACTTCTTCCAAACTAGGCAGTGTTGCAAGCTCATCCCTGGTTTATTGTTGTGGGATTTGTGAGAGAACCTCTTCAGCCACATTGGAGCTGTGGTTCAGGAGGCTTTGGTAGTGTTCTTTCCAAAGATTTTTCCAATTGATTTTTCGTCCTTCATGAGTTTGGTTCCATCTGATGAGCGTAGAGGCTGTATGCCATGGTTTCTTGGTCCACAGATGACCTTTGTGGCTTTGAAAAATCCCTGAGCATCATGGGCATCTGCCAGGTATTGGATTTCTTCAGCCTTCTTTGTCCACCAGTTGTTTTTGAGTTCTCTTGTCCTTCTTTGGACCTCAGCTTTTGCACTGGTGTACATCTTTTTCTTAACAGCACAGTTGATGTTTCTCTGCCATGTTTGGAAGGCTTTCCTTTTCTTGTCAATTAGCTGTTGGATCTCGTTGTCATTTTGTCAAACCAATCTTGATGTTTCTTGGTTTGATATCCAATAGTTTCTTCGCAGGCTGTGATGATGGAGGGCTTCAGTTTGTTCCAATGTTCCTCAACATTTCCAGGGTGTTCTGTGGGTAGATGATCCTTGAGTGCTGTTTGGAGAAGGGCTCATCTGGAGGGCTCCTGGTGTTGATTTTGCGCCTTGTCTTTCTTCCTTGGAGTCTGCGCTTAGGGGCGTTCTTGATAGCCATCATGGATCGGATTAGCCTGTGGTCTGTCCAGCAGTTGTCAACACCTGTCATGGCTCTTGTGAGGAGCATGTCACGGCGGTCTCTGGGACATGTGATTATGTAGTCTAAGAGGTGAAAATGCTTTGACCGGGGGTGCTTCCATGATGTCTTGAGCTTGTTTTTCTGGCGGAAGAGCATGTTAGTGATGACAAGGTTGTGTTCTGCACATTTGGTGAAAAGCAGAATGTCATTCGAGTTGCTGTTTGCAACCCCGTCTTTTCCTATAGTCCCTGGCCACAGGTCGAAGTTTCGCCTGACTCTTGCATTAAAGCCCCCCAGGATGATGATTTTGTCCTCCTTAGGTATCTCTGATAGGACAGTGTCCAGCTGACAGTAAAAAAATTTCCTTGATGTCTTCATCAGCATCTAGTGTTGGTGCATAGGCACTTATGATGGTTGCCTGTTGGTTTTTGGCAAGATCAATTTGGAGGGTTGAGAGTCGTTCATTGATGCCAGTGGGTGCTTCGGTCAGATGTCTCACCAGATCATTTCTGATAGCAAAGCCAACTCCGTGCATTCTTTGGTCTTCTTCAGGCAGTCCCTTCCAGAAGAAGGTGTAGCTTCCTTTTTCTTCCTTCAGCTGTCTCTCTCCTGCTCTCCAGGTCTCCTGAAGGGCTGCTATATCGATGTCAAAGCGTCCCAGCTCCCTTGGCATGATAGCAGTTCTGTGTTTGAGGTGTTCACTGTCAGTGTTGTCCATCAGTGTCCGTACGTTCCATGTACCGAAGTTCATTTTTCGTTTTTGGCCGCAGGGTGGTGACCCTACTGGACACAGCAGTCCAGTCAGGGATAAGAGAGGCAGACTATGTTTAGGGCACCTTTTCTAACCCCTTCCCCATATGGGGTGAGCAGAGTGGGTCCTAAAAAAGGGCTGCTCAGTCATGGATACGGCTGCCGAACTACTCAACTGCCTCGGACCTTGAGGTAGAACGACTGAGTCCGTATCCACCACCCATGTGCCAGTCTGTGACTAGGGGCTTCCAGATTTCATAGTTCTGCCCCCAACGCCACTCGCTGATCACCATGGGACTTTTGTTGGTTTGTTTTTATTTTATTGGGAAGACACCTGTGCATGAGATTTCTTCATGTGTGGAGGTCAGTGCACAACTGATCAACACACAGTCTTCACAGAGTGAGGTTCCACTGGTGTAGTTTAACACAATGACCATGGCTTTTCAATCTGTTGCAGCCTTCTTCTGCCTTCACAGCCATTGTAACATGTACCATGTTATCCTCCGCCTGCTCCGCTGTTGAGGTCTTTGGGTCTTTTGACTGTGCTTGGTCTGGAACTTCCCCCACGGCCACACCTGGGAGTGCATGACTCCAGTCGCTGTGCCCGGAGGTTCATTGGAACACGCAAGCCCCCTCACCACAACAAGGTGACAATCCATCGAGGGGGCACGACAGACTCTAAATATGCCTGAACCACCTGATGTCAGCAATCTTGCTTTGTTGCTCCTTGCATTATATACACTCATCTGGTTACACTACTCTTTCACCTTCCATAGAATCCTCCTCACTTAAGGGAAAATTCTTAAGTATCAGCCAGATACAAAAGTTTAACTTGAATATGTATGCATACTACAGTAAGTTGCGATCTTTGAAGATGTAAAAGCATTCACTATGAGTGGGTAGAAGCAGTCCCAAAATGTTATATATGTCCCCAAAGGCTTTTTATCCTTCTGAACTAATGCTACTGTACCAAACTGATGAAACTCCTTCATTACATATATGACAGCAAGAAATTATTTCTCAATTTGGACATACTTCTGCTGTCAAATTAAGTGACCCTGAGGCATAAGAAACCTATCCAACCAGTTTTAATCACGAATTTTAAACTTGCATCTTGTGTTTAATCTTTGTTCTGTGTATTTTAGTATGTATGTTTTATAGAATGTTGTAGATGATCTTGTGTTTTTGGTGATATTATTATTATTAGATACAGGTTTGTTACCCTGAATCAAACATGCTCCTAAGCCATCTTTCACTGCATCAGCTTAGACAACAATTAGTTTTGACAATTATAGATCAACGATTTGAACGTTTACTACTGCCTTTGGGAAATACTGCTTTTCTGTTTCTTCCATTTGACACAGCCTCGGCAAACAATTTTATCCCACCTGCTGTGTTTTAGATGGCATGTGGTTATTTTTCAACAGCATCTGTATCCATAGTGATTATGGGATATAAGCAAACACCACTAGTGCTCACATACAACTCCCAACTGAGACCACTCAGACATATCATCAATGAACTACAAGATATTCTGGACAATAATGCTGCCCTTTCAAAGTCTCTTGGTGACAGACCTTTACTTGCTGACAAATGGTCTCCCAGTCTCAGGTAGTTACCTACCTTCAGGAGAATATACAACTTGGATGGGGAGACATGTTCAAGACCATACCGGAAACTCAAATGTCAAGTCCACTCACACATCTATTCAGGAAATGTCATCACAGGATCTAAATGCATCACCCACAATATTAGAGGTATTTTCACTTCCTCATCCTCTAATAAGATATACAGTAGTGTCTTGCTTATCTTACCTTCACTTATCCAACATTCTGTATTATCCAACACAGTCTGCTTCCCACCCGGAGCCATAGCTGTTTCAATATATTGCAATGTTTTGATGCTAAATTCATAAATACAGTAATTACTATGTAACATTATTTATTTATTTACTATATTTATATCCCACCTTTCTTGACCCTGAGGGGGACTCAAGGCAGCTGTGTACTTACTGTGTATTGAACTGCTTCTTTCTGACAATTTGTAGTAAAACATGATATTCTTGTGCTTAATTTGGAAAATCATAACATAATTTGACATTTGATAGGCTTTCCCTTAATCCCCCTTATTATCCAACATTTTCACTTATCCAATGTACTTCTGGCCCATTTATGTTGGATAAGCGAGATTCTACTGTATACCATTCTCTGCCAACAATAGCCTTCAGCACTCTACATTTGGCAAATAGCCCAGTGAATAAATTGGCATAAATCAAATGTTAGGAATGGCAACACACAAAAACCAGTTGCAGAATATTTTAATCTTCATGTGCATTCCATCTCTGATCTTAAAAGACCTGCCCTTGAACTAAGAATTACAAAGGAAAAATGGAAAGAAAAATAGCAGAAATATAATATATCTACAAATTTGAGGCAATCGGCAGTGGGTTGAACAGAGACAACAGTTTTGTGGAATGCTACATATTAGGGCTGGGCAACCACGGAAAAATTTGTTTCTGAACTCGATTCATTTTTAGGGGGTTTTTGCATTTCGTTTTTAAAAAGAATTCCGAATTTTTTCTTTAAAAATGTTTGATATTTAAGAAATTTCGGAAATTACGAAACAATTTCGAAACAATAACGAATTGATTCATTAATGGCAGACGCGATTGCGCAATACGCTAAAAAAAAAAAACCTCCAAATGGGACAGGGGGAACTTCTGAAGCTTCCCTCTCCCTCTGTTGTTGACTGTTGGTGTGATAATTTATTTTTTATCACTGATAAAACAAACAACAACCATAAAACTTGCACCAGACATACGGAAATAATAACGAAATAATAACAAAACAATTTTGAAACAATTACGAAACAATTACGAAACAATTACGAAATAAATTTTAAAAATTCATTTCGATTTTTAGTTGCTCCTGAATGGTTCAATATCGCTTCGTTATCAAAAAAATAACGAATTAATAACGAATTACGAAATTAACGAACGAAACCGCCCAGCCCTACTACATATAGCACTAGTTAACACTCCAGCCTTATGAGAATCCTCTTGCTATTGAATGACATCAAATGACATTGGCAGTGCACCACCTCCCTGTGATGAAGTCGTCAGAGACTATTTATGAGCAAAGCCCACCATGAGCTCCTAATCATCCCGCTGTCCCAGGATTTGTGGTGGCATTCTCTGATTTTCCTTGGTTGTAAAATACATTTTTTTTTATTTTTTAACCCAGACCTTCATAATGATGTAAAAAAATTAAAAGAAAAACCAAAGAGGGATGAGGTAGTATAGTGAGAGGGTGGAGTTATGCTGCCCACTGGAAGCTTTGCACTACCAAGGTGTCACAATCATGCAATGTCTCACATCACAGTGATTTTAAGTTACCACTATCCCATGTTGTGGGACTACCTTGGGATAGCAGCTTGCATGCAGTAATGTCCTACATTCCAATAACTCTCTCCCATAGTCAAACAGTTATCTTCTTGCCCTTTGGACAACATCTTTCCTCATGCCTTTGTCCTCCAAGGACCATAGTTAAAACTGAACTTTTCAACTCATCACCGTATCCATAAACTTGGCATTTCTATTGGTATTCCAACATACAGCTAGCTCACAAAGGATTTCACTCCATGCATCTGATAAAGTAGACTTAAGTCTACAAAATCTTATCCTATCAAATTTCTTTCTCTCTGGTGCTACAAGATCCCCTTGAATATCGCTTCCTTATTTCCTGTGTATTTTGAAGATGTTGTAGTTTTTCAGGAGCTGGCAAACCTTCTAAGCAGATCTGTCCCAGCACATTCCTTTGTTAGATAAACTATGGAGAGATACTTTATCATAAGAACTAAACGGTTGTTTCTTGACAGAGGAACAATAGAAATCTTCTGAAAAAGGGAAACTGGCCAAACAAGTAGGCAGATTTCTTCAGTCCTATTGAGGATGAAATAATCAAGTCTGCTGTACAGAAATGGGAACACAATAACACTGTCATTTGAAACTGATGAATGTGTATATAACACATGGATTTTATGGTCTGCTTACATCTTAAGTTATTGCCTGTCCTTCTGGAGATCTCATGTGAAATTAGTGGATTTTGCTTGTGGGAGTGTCTAGACCAAGGATATCACCTCATGCTCACTTTAAATAAATGCAAATGTTATTTTTAAAATAGTTACTTCTCACTAAAAGAAACAAAATCTGGCTAAATGAACCATCATGCCTTTGAGTCTTATCCTGCTTAAAGCACTGATATTACTCCCCTCCCCCAACAAGCAAGCCATGTGAAATTAATGTTGTTGAAACTTAACGTATGTGTAGGAAGTGGGTGGTAAATAAAAACAATGCTGTTCCCAGTAATAAATATATTAGTATGCAGGTGCACTCTGAGAATCCTGGAAGTTTATTGTGTTATGATTTGCCAATCCACTGGTCCACACTGAGAGAAGATGTTTCAAACTATACAGACAAAGGATAAAAATAATCTGATTTGCCACCTGTAATACAATGGACAATCAAATGGCAATATTTTCCATCTGTTAGTATAAATATTGTCTATCCTACTTATACATTATATTTGCATTTCAAAACATTTCTCACACTTGGTTCAGAAACAGCTGGAGGCTGAAATCTCTTTTTGTTGATGTCTTATGGTTCTATCTTTTGCATACATGACTGTCTGCTCAGTTTATGATTTTTTAGATCTCAAAGGTATTATTCACAGTGCCTCCTCTATACACACACCCTGACAAATTAAAACCCTATCTAGTTGCCATTCAGCAATTCTATCTGAACCCAAGACTGAGGTGAAAACAGCAGAGATTTTAGCTCTGGTCCTACTAACCTCTTGCAAACATTACAAAAACTGACAAGAGACCACTATTGACTACCCAATTTGCCATTCTAAAATGGCATGGAATTTCAATTGACACAGATGCTCCACTAAGGTAGCACTGCAGTAAAAAAAAACACACCCCAAATCAAATGGTACAAAGCCATGAACATTGAGCTTAAAAGATGAATGAAAGACTAACCAAACGACTCATTCCTGTGATGCGAGGTGCAGGAAACCCAGAGAAGGGGGGAAAACCTAATAAAGATTAAACATTTAGCCAAGCAACATTTTTAATACATTTGTAAATCTGTCATTTCTTTTTCATCCTTTATTTCACAGGTTATAATTCATAAGGCTTTACTAGCTGTTGCAGCTAGAATTAGCTAAACTATGCAATTCCAGGCTTGGTACTGCTTAGCTGGGGGAGCTGTTTTATGCCTCGCAGGTCTGTCTCTATGGGTAAATCCCACTAAGTTCAATGAGGTTTATTCCCACATATGAGAGAGTGGGATTGCATCCCAAGATATGGAATACATGTCAGGATAAAGACAATGAATTGAAAAGTGGGGTGAAGAAAGTTTTTAAGGACACAAACGAAAGAAGAATGAATATTCCACATGAACAGCAATTTAAAGTGCTCCTTGGACTCAACCCCCCCCCCCCCCCCCTACTATGTTAAGAAGTGCACACAGGGGAAATTTTTTCTTTGAAAGAACTGGAAGATTGGAGATATATGGCATTTCTTCCAAAAGTTTTTTTTAATTTAAAACATTTATATTCCGCCCTTCTCACCCCGAAGGTGACTCAGTGTGGAGCACAGCATATTTACAGCAAACATTCAATGTTCGGACATGATATCATTAGATGCATGCATAAACATTAAAAACATCTGTTTCAATATTAAAATACACTGTTTAAAAACCATCTTGATCATCGGTGTCTAAACTAATTGGCCTGGTAAGGTATCACTGCTTTATTGCACTGTCCCGAAAGCTTGGTCCCACAGCCAAGTTTTTACCATCCTTCTAAAGGACAGGAGGGGGGGGGCGATCTGATCTCACCAGGAAGGGAGTTCCATAGCTGGAGGGCAATCACCAAGAAGGCCCTCTCTCTCGTCCCCACCAATCGCACTTGTGACAATGGTGTGACGGAGAGCAGGGTCTCCTCAGAGGATCTTAATCTCTGCAATGGTTTATAGGGGGATATGCGTTCGGACAGGTAAATTTGGCCAGGGTCATTTAGGGCTTTATAGGCCAATGCCAGCACTTTGAATTGTGTCCAGTAGCAAAGCTGAGTGTTTAAAAATGTGCAAAAGACTGATTTTGTGTTTCAAATATATGTCTTCATTTTAACCCACTTTGCAAGAGTGGGATAAAATGAAGGACCTAAGCTTGGAATTGCTTTTTGCAGTCTTTGAGCAAGAATATATATTTCCTCCTCACACTGTAAGTGGTCAGAAGTCAGCATAACCATTATGCAATGATACAGTTCTTTTGTTTAGAGCAACTTAATAAAAACAGATGACTTTCCAAGCAGCCCCCAACAACTGAAACTGAATCTACTTAAAATATTAAAAATAACTGTAGTTATTACTGTGGTAGGACTTTATCGACTTGTGTGACTCATTCTAAATAAATAACCTTTTGTGTCACTATGTCATAAAAGGTATTTTATGGTTTTTTAATATGTGTGTGTGTGTGGTGCTGTTGTTTCATTGATTAGTTTTCATTCAAAAAGGGACTTTATGCTAGAGTACTTTCAGGGACAACACAGTATTTTATCCTTTATTGGGTTTAGAATTAAAAACAGAAGAATGTGAAAATTGGTTCTAATAGATACAATAAATCAAAAAGTGTAGAAAACAAAAACAAAAAGTACTATGGCAAATGGAAATCCAAAAATGTTGCTTGATGAGGTTTAAAGTTCAACAATGTGGGCCAGTTGGATCACTTGTAGTCAGATAAGTATCAAATGATATCTAACACTGTCTGCTGGAGTGAGCACAAGATGGTCATTTTGCCTTTAAGATGAGAAGAGGAAGACAAATTAACAGCTACCAGTCTGGGTTTTTTTTTTTCAGAAATTAAGGTCTGTCATATTATTTGTTCTAGGTACTCCAGTGTCATATGGCTTAGGGCCTTCAAGTTCACTTTTAGCAGGGGATATTTCAAATAAGGGCATGCCAGAATGTAGGCTAACAGGTTGGTGCTCAATCCAGTATATACAGCTGTATGCAAGCCCATTCTATATTGGAAACACGGCTTATTCTGGATGAGACCAAACGATTCTGATATATAGCACTGGAGTGTTCCTGGATCTAGTATTTCTCATCTATCACCAGGCTGCTGCTGTGGCACAAACTACCTTCGTTTGTCAGCTACCTTTTTTTTTTTTACCCATCAGAATTTTTGATGGGTAAAAAAAAAAAAAACAGATTTCAGGATACATCTGGTGTGCATTTTACACCATGCAATCCATCACTGGTATTATTTGCACTGATTTCTGATTGATTTCTGAGCACAACTCAAGGACCTAGCAAGTACCTATAAAGTCCTAAATGAGTTGAGAAAAAGATATCCAAAAGACTGCCAATTCCCATGTAAGATGCTCTGTAGATTACTATAATTTGCACAAGCTGTTTTATATCCACCACCTAAAAAGCCTCAGATAGAAAAGACAGACTTCTTTTTTATAGCAGGATCTCATTTGTGGTATTTGTTCACCAAAAAGATTACACTCTGTCCTGGATGATGAGGAAGAGGATGGCAACAACAACTGACAGTAAAATATTTGTGCTTGCCAATGGCTCTCAAATACTGCCAACACTGAATTCTCTGTTGTTTTTTTTCTGAGTTCTTGATCTCTTGGTAATTTTGTTAATATTATTTCAGTAGTTCTGTTTGTTTGTTTTGTAAACCACTATGGGGGGCCTTGCACTGTGCTGTGTAGACAAGTTTATATTAAAATAGAAAAATAAATATTTGAGAGTAAAATAGCTTCTCACAAGAGCAGCTCTCCATGCAAAAGGCATACAAATAAACAAGATTTGGATAGCAACAGCCCAAGCACTTGAATTACTGCTTTCTCATCATAGATGCCTGCTCCTCACAATCTCTTCTGGGACTTGTGCCAAGAAAGAGCATGCTAGGGTCTTATTCTACAATGGAAAATACAAAGCACCAAATGTTATTTTTTGGACTGCTGCTTCCAGAATCTCCCAGCTTCCAGAATGCTAGTTGCAGGATTCTGGTACCTACATACATTTAGGGATATTCAGTAACTTTCCACAGTTTTGAGATTGTGATAAACAATAATGCTGGTTCAATGTTTCCTTTCACCCAGTAAGGCTGCAATTCAGGAAGGAATACTTTCCTTCTCCCACACACTACACTGTATAATCTGTTGGATTATAATCCCACCCTTGCTGCTTTTGAAGCCTCCTTCCTTCAACAAGAGTAGCTCCCCCATGAGAGAGATCTGGCTGCTAAAGGAGTTATCCTTTCCACTTGGCTGTGCTCTCCTGTCTTCCTCGCCAACATTATCATAACAAACACTGCCATTAATAACAATCAATTCAATATGAATTTTGCCTAAAGCTTCCTCCCACAGCTTTGCAGTGGAATTAATAAAATCACCATGGCACATTCTATAGTGCTGGCTATAACAAAATATGCCTTCTGCAGAACGTTTGCTGAAGAGACACAAGGCACATTCACCCTGGATCAGAGCAGCAGGTGCTGAATGCCATAATGAGCCATATGCCCATCAAAAGGAAACAGGTGACATGATGCCAGCCTTTGTTTTAAGTGCAGCTTATGTTATTTACATTTACAGAGACACTAGTCTTAGAACAACAGTAGTAACAAACATTATCTATCAAACTGTCAGTATCATTCTAAAAGAATAGCAGTTTACAGCTCCAAGGTAATTTACTCAGGGAATCACTCAGACCACAAGGAAAACAATTTTTCCTCATGCTTACACAGCAGCGTGTCTATCCAGTTTTCAGCATCACTCAAATTAAGCAACACACACAATCATCTTCAACATGATCCCACACTGATTTATATGCTAAGAATTGAACCACAAAAAGCAACTAGGCTGTATCCATCTTTGTACAGGAGCATAGATCTTGAATGGTAACAGGAGCACGAAGCTATAGTAACACATAATATCAAGAACATGCACACATGTTGATGCATGTTAGCCACCAGTTACTCCTGCTTGATCCCTGAATAAGGAAGTCAGTGGCAAGCTTCCTATTAGCCTCCCACAAAGGAAGAATCTGAAGCCAGTTTTTGCTCTTGATTTATGTTGCATGGATAATTTGTGAGCAACAAGCTAGAAATCCTGGTATAAACGCCATGCTTTTGCTGCCAGTAGCAACACTTAAATAACTAGGGGGTGTGATGACTTCCTTGTTTTTTACCTGCTCCTACTAACACAAGGAGCGCACACAGATAACTTCCTCCTTAACCAATCAGCCAATGTAATTAAGTGTTACTGTTAATGAGTACACTGTAATTATTTTGTTTACTAGAACTGATGCTTTCCAAAGTTACCTCATTTACGAACATTAATATAATGAACATTGTTTGCCGTACTAAATTTTTGACATTATTGTTTTTTATCTTGCATTTAAACATTCACTTACAGAAACTCCTCATTTTATATTCTGGGACTCAGATCAGGATCAGTAACAATTTCTGGCTGAATTAACTGGTCTTCAACCTTGTGAGAGGATCCTTATTTTCAATTAATTTGCATAAGTGACAACCACGTTAACCCCCAGGAATGAACCAGGGGTCCAACTAAACCAAGTTATTAACAACCATATGGATATTTGCATAGCTATTCACACTTTAAGGACTACATGGGGACTAGGAAAAGGTCCATTAAGCAATACATAGCTTGTCTATGGAATCTTACCAAGGAACATAATAAGGAGGCTAAAGGACTGTTGCAATGCTTATCAAAACCTAGACAAGCACAGTTATATAAGGGTATTTTAATTAAGCTAATTTACTGAAAACAGCTCACAAAGACATAAGGCATCAAAGCAATTTCTAGGTAGCCTTTTGACCTGGTCAAGTGAGGCAGAGAGATAGTCTGGAAGAATTTCAAATTTTCTGTGATAAACATCTATGTAAAAGCTTTTGTCATAATAGTAATACTAGCAAACTAGATAAATAGACACATGGTTTTTTAAAAAAAACAACCGATATTACAATTAACCAATTATTCTGAAAAGAAAGGTTTCAATCAAAGTGTCACTGAACACACTACAATTGTGGCCTTAGTGTTGGAGCCATTTCCTCATGTCATGAACACAACGTTTATGAATTCCCAAGTATCCAAACACCAGGTACAGCTCTTGGTGTGTTGTTCCATTTTCCTGAGAGAAATTTTCCTTTGTTCCATAATAGTGGCAGGCCAGTCACAGGTATCAGTTAGGGATCATTCACAAATTGACTAGTGGGAATCGTATAAGAACAGCATGATATGCAAGGCTGAATGAGGATAGGTCTGGGGATCCAGAACAGTTCCCAGAGCTGTTCTCTTTGGGCCCATTCATGGGCTATTCTAGGAGTGACAGTGAGGCATTAAAAAGCACAATATGATACAGCAGCATGAAAACTCAATGTTCTTTGCCTAAGAAAGGGTTGGTTAGCTTTGCGCAGCTGGATCTCAAAGGAAGTTTTTTTCTGTTGTTTTTTTCTGTTGTTTTTTCTGTTTTTTCTGTTGCTGTTGCTGGAGTTTGAAGTTTACCACCTGTTTTTTCACTGTCCTTTGTCACCAGAAGGAGAATGGTATCTTCCTTCAATGATATCTCTCAATACCAACTGATACCTGAGACAAGATGTAAGTTTGTGATTCTAATATTGTCACCTTTCTGCAAGGTCAACACAGCTACCCCTGAATATATTTCCATCATGAAAATGTGAACCATTGTCCAGGAAGTCTAATCTCTTGCATGTCTCAAGCAACCAAAATATACTGATGAAAACTGAAACCTCAAGAGATTCAAGGCGTGACTGAAGAAAGAGAGGCATCTTTTTGTTCTTAAGCATTGGGCCCCAAAGAAGGATCTGGAGCAAAAGTACCAACTGCTCTTTAAATACTCTCAAATATGTTCTTGTCTCTCACTTTGAAGGGGTCTAATTACAACCATGGCAAAAATGAAAATTTTGTGCTATTATTGGAGTGGATCCAAGCATTCTGACCTTTCCATAATTAGTACTTACAGAGACAGAGGGAAAGGAAGTCAGATAATGAGAAAAAGGCTTTGCATGCCAGCAAAGGGAAAAGAATGCCATCGGATAAAAAACAAGGGGGGAGAGATGCAGATGAGCATCCTTCATTCATTAGCACATCCCATTTTATAATATGGGTTAAATCAAGCTAAAGATTTCATATCACACTAGAGCCTAAATCCTGTTGTTAGGTTCGACTACAGTAGACTGACTGGATTAATGAGTCTTATTTATTTATTGACCCACCATTCAACAATTGATTCAATGGTTTAGTCCAACTTGAACTGATTAATAGGATTTATGCTTATAATGGTAATTTATCCTACCAATATTACACTGAAAGAAAGGTCATTAGGGCTGGGGAGAGAATTCTGTTTGGTCTGAATTCAAGTTCCAAATTCTCACTCCCTAAACTATTGTATAAAATAGAACTGAGTTATCCTGACTTGGACTGTGAGGTCCTCACAACATCTGAGGATGCCTGGCATAGATGCAGGTGAAACATCAGGAGAGAATGCTTCTGGAACATGGCCATACAGCCTGAAAAACTTAGAACAACCCAGTGATTCCAGTCATGAAACTAATTAAGAAACTGGTGCTTGTCAATCTGTACATGTAGATTGCTGAGAGTGGAGATAAAAAAAAATCTGAATCCTCCATGTCTATGAAGCCAAGGATATTGCAGATCCTGGAATCAGTTTGAGCCCATCCTTTGCAGTGTGTGCAAGCAATATTCAGCACTCTGCAGTGGAAATAAGCACCTCAAACAGTTCCAGGGGTTCATGTGTAATTACAGTGATTTTGCTTCCTTCGATGCTGGCTTCACAGTGGCTTGAGTGATCAGTGTAGATGAGCCCTAAATTTACTGTTCTGGAAACTCTTTATCATTATGACCAATTTCAAGTTCTAGTTTCTATAGCACTAATGCCACAGAATGTTATGTTCCTCAATTGATTTCTCTGCTTTTCACTCATTCCCATTCACACTCTGTAAGCACCCTAAAAGTTTTTTCTACAACTGCACAGTTGAGCAAGAGAGGGTAAAAGCACTAGTAGTTATTGATTACCAAGAATCAATTGTCTGCTGTCTCCTCCTCACTGTCCCCTCCTCTCCTGCCTCCTTTGGGCTTAACTGCTTTCTTCACAGTTGTTTGAAGAAAGCTGGATTTTCCCAGAAACCCTGAGCTATCTATGTTGCAATGCAAAGTATTTTGAGAGGCTCTGGTTTTTAATGAGCAAAACACATTAGCTTTTAAAAAAGAACTGCACATTATAAAGAATTCTAGAACTGAATTGACATGACTGTCTATAGTTTGGACTCTTCTTATGGTATAGCTGTAGCAAATGTTGGAATGAGTACTACCTGTACTTCAGAATTTACCACTACAACCTCACTACCATAATTCAACCAACAAAATGACTTATGATAATAATTGAAGCATTTATAGCTACTAAAGTTGTATTAGCCTAAAAATGATGCTGCTTCTCAACATCTTATCTGACTTGCTGTTTCTGCCCCCTGCTTTTCATTGGCTATTTTGATCCTTGTACCACACTTGACAGTTGAGGGTGCCACTGACAATTATTTATACCTGAGAAGTAATATTTTCATTCTCTATGTCTTTTGAAATAAAAACTTTATGAGTTATTAAAAGAACAGGAACAAAATGAAACCTTAAAGCAATTCCCTTACTGTCACTCTGCAATCATGTTCACAGCACTCTACAGGTTTACTTACTTTGAGATGCTGTTTCATTTGTCAAACATCATGACGACTTCCAACCATATGTCTGAAGTGGCAAAATCCTTCGTAAAATGTGAAGCAATTGCTATGAAACAAGACAGGAGGATTGGAGAGGGAAAAATAAGAGCCTTCAACTATTAGTCATCACTCTCCTCCTTTCCACTTGCAGAAAAAAACGTAGCATGAGTTTAGGGAAGCTGCCATTTTTACACATCACAAAGGACATATTGGAAATTATATCAATTATTCTAATGCACCCTTTCAAGATGTTATTTGACTGCAACTCCCATCAGCCATAACCAGGACAATCAATGGCAAGGAATGTCAGTAGCTGAAGTCCAAAAATATCTGGACTTGGTTCCCACCCTTCAGGTAATCTAACATTAGTCCTCTTGAAGAAGAACAATGGAAACAGTGTTCTTTGGTCATTAAAGTTCCATATAAATACCAATCAGTAAATATTTCTACACTGAGATAGCAACATCCCAAAATTGAAGTCCAAATACTCCAAAATACGCTAAAAGTATATGTTCAACTAAAAATCATGGGCTCTTTATTTTAAAGCATCACTTTTTAATCTTTGGATTCATAAGTGCCAATAAAGAGATTACGTTAACAGAAGGCATGCTGGGAATTTGGCACAAGATCCAATAATATTGAGATCAATATTCATAAAAAGCATGCCCTTGTTTCCTCAATAATTAATACTGTTTCAAAAATTTCAAAAAAATCATTTCCTCATATTTCAGACATGTGTGCAAATAAATATTTTCAAAGCCAAGCATCTCTCTGCTCTATATTTTCACTCCATTATGAAAGCCAACAGCACTTTTATGACATTTCATGGCTTTGTCATTCTTTCCATCATTGTATGAAAACCAAACAAAATATCATGTCAAAAATAATAATGTTCTTTTGTAACCAATGAGAATATAGGACTCATCCAATGAGTGCTAATGATGTATTCAATCTATCTGTAACTCTTGTCAAAGGAACCTAGTTAACCTTAACATATTGTTTGCTAGTGTATAAATATGAAACATGTAAACTGCAATAGGCTGAGACAATCTTTTGGTCTAAATTAAGTAGTTCGGATCTTATGTGCTACAAGCAACAAAGTCAAATGTTTTTTTAAAAAAACTAACAACAAAAGACAAGATAGTAACAAAAACAGCAGCTTCTACATGGATACTAGCAACTCCATCTCCAATAGCACCGGTTCCCACAGGCACTTGAAATTAATATTTTACAAACAGGGCAGATGTATACTGTCATGACGGCTGGAAAGTGCCTCCTATAGAATCATGGAATCATTTAATTGGAAGAGACATTGTAGGCCATCCAGTCCAATCCCCTGCCAAGAAGCATAGGAATACCATTGGTTAAAAAGGCAGCTACAAACACAAGCATCAAATCGGTTCTTCTTCTGATATGCCTTTCAGTCTGTTTTTTTTTTTGCCAACACAGCTGACAACTGTCACAATTACATCATCAGCATTGCAACTGCATATATTTCACCATGAAGGCAGCACTGTAATGAACCATAATAGTTCAGCAACCTTAATTTAGTCCAGCAGTTGTAACTCAGGCAGAGAAGCCTGAGTCTATTTTATTTGTCCCCTCTTTTTTTCACTCATGAATGAGAAAACTAGCATTTCACTTCTTAAAAAGAAGTGGACAAATAAAATAGACCAATAGAATCATTGCACTTATCATGAGTCATCCTCTGTAGCGAATAGATGCCATCATTTCAATCACTTTTTCCTCAATTGCTCTGATACATAAAAGTTGGTATTATCAAAGCGGATTGTCATTTCTTCTAGTAAGAGGACAGTCCTTTGAAACCCAGGATGGATTTACGCTTCCATTTAATGCAATTTGAAATGCATTGTATAGTCAGTGTAGAGCCATATAATGCAGTTTTACTGCACTGAACTGGCAGTGTAGTTCAAACCCCAGTCCCATGAATGAGCCTGAAGGAAAAGACTCAACCAACATTCCCAATGGATTTTTCTTGTTGTTGTGTGCCTTCAGACAGTTTTTCCCCTCCTTTTCTACATATTTCAAAGATGGTTAAAAAACAGACTCCCACGGAGCTCAGCTAATGATGCAGGACTGTTTCTCGTGATTGTCCGTGAGACTCCATCTCCGCTGTGTGGGACTCAATCTTCACAGCATATAGAAATGGAAGGATTTTAAAGCTGGGCATAAATTGACTCCACTCCACTGCATGCATGTAGAAACACCTAAATATGGGCATCTGTCCATGGGATAGGAAGTGGTAGATTCCTCCATTTACATTTACATTTATGAAGTGCCCCTCCAGATCCTTCTGTGTATTAGTGATTTAAATACAGTATTGGTCCCATTAAAATAAGTGTTTAAAAACAAGCTTGGCGAAGAGAGGAAGCTCCAACTGAAAGGAATGTTAAAAGTAGAGGGTTTCAAAGGTGGAAAAACAATGGAAAAGAATGTTAAAAGTCTGCTGGTCTACTCAAGAAAAAATCAAAGAGAAGAGGGAAAGAAAGGAAAGGAGCATTTTAAAACTGCAGCAATGCCAGCCTATGTCCTGGGAAATTACAGTAAGCAGATGGTTGAGCTAGAAAGAGGAAGAGGCAATTTTATCTGATGCAGGTGAGTAAATTCTCTTTTTCAAGCACAGAACCCCATGAAATGCCATGTAAAAAAGATGGTTCCCTCTGCTCCGCTCTCCCCATGGGTTGAGGTCCCAAGTCATTTTTGACCTATGGTGGCCCTAAGGTGATGTTTTCTTCGCTGGTCTACTCAAGGAGGGTTCAAAGAGAAAAGGGAAATATACAATTGAAAGGAGTATTTTAAAACTGCAGGAATGCCAGCCTAAGTGATGGGAAATTACAGTAAGCAGATGATTTGTTCAGAAGAAGGGCTGCTTTTGTCTCCTACTTCAGGCCACCCAGTGGGTTCTCTCTTCCAAAAATATTACAGATAATATAGGAGGGAGAGTCATTGTGTCTTTTCTTTATTACAGAAAATAAAAATGGAAATGAAATCCACAGGAAAATGGGAGACACATCTCAAAGCATTCAATAGACATCTAATTTATTACAGAAAGAACGCCCAACACATTTCAACCTTCACTATATGTTATTTTCTATGCCCTTCTTTAGGAACTCTACACAAATATAAAAATAAAAAGACAATGCATAATTATATGATAAAACATATGTAATTTTACACAAGAAAACATTTTAATCAGTGTAATGTATCTAGAGTCTAAACTTACCAATTTGTCATTTATGACATACAGTGCAAATGTTTAAAGACTTATGTGAGAAAGACAACAAAGATCTCTTAAAACATAAGGAGGCTAGTTTTCAAATATAAGAAACATTAACATGAGTACCTCTTAGAAAGTAATTTCATGGAATACGACATTCCAACAACAGAGCTGAGATTTGGGGTTATAGAAATACTGATGTGAAAATTCTATTAAAGAAAAAAGTTCAAAAACAAATATTTGGCCCCATAGAGGACCAAATGAGGATGTTGACCTTCTCCCATCCATGTGAATTTTCTCACAGTTCTTTGAGGGTACTTCCTCCTCTCAGCCTAGGACCCATCTACGCTGCCATATAATGCAATTACACAATGCAGTTGAACTGCATTGAACTGAATTATATGGCAGTGTAGACTCATATAATCCAGTTTAATACAATTAAACTGCATTATGAAACTGCATTATATGGCAGTGTAGATGGGTCCATCTTTGATATATCCCTGAATGCTATCTAACTCCCACCACCTGTTTTTTCTGATGTGATAAAAACAATAACAACAAAAAACCAAACAAAACAAAAAACCCAAACTTTGAGCCTTGCCCATATGTTTCCTTTTGTCCAGGAAATAGAATGAGATTCACTGCTTCAGAAATGTCAAATAAGTATGTACAAGCCCTAGGCAGTGTACAAAGATTAAAATGACTTTCTTATATACTACACTATTACGTATGTTTTATTATATAATGATGTGTTGTCTTTATTTTTATGCCTTTTTATATAGGCCCTGAAGATAGCCATAAACTTATCTATAATCTGAAACACATTGGGCTTTCTCTATAAGAAAGCAACAATTTATCAAGCATTTTGAGACATATCTCTTGTTTTTCCTATGCACTACAGAGAATGACAGTCTCGCAGTAAATAGCAAAAATTCTTTCTTTTGTAGTAGCAGAGAAACCCGAGACTACTGGCATAAGCCAGTACTAAGGAAATATGTGTGCAGTGGTCGAGGAAGTTTAACTGGCAAAAGAAGGAAGGAAGATGCATTGCGGTAAAGATAACAATTGGAGACTCAAAAATATTGATATGTAATATTTATGCACCAAATGGTCCAAAAATAAAATTTGCTGAATTTTTGAACTCCAAACTAAAAGAAGTAGAATTTGATTATTTGATCTTGTTAGGTGATTTCAATGGAGTGATGGACCCTCAAATAGACAAAAATGCGAAGAAAAAGAAAATAAAGAAAGGTAAACTCCCCCAAAAATTCATAGAGTTGCAAAAAGAATTTGATTTAGAAGATATCTGGAGAATTAGAAATGAAGACAAAAAAGATTATACATTCTTCTCGAATAGACACCAATCCTGGTCCAGGATTGATATGGCCTGGACAACTAGAAAACTCTCCGCCAAAGTGAAGGAAATTAACATTTTACCACGAGACTTGTCAGATCACTGCCCCTTAGAAATTTGTATTAACCATAAAAACTACTCCAGGAGATGGAGATTAAATGAGAATCTAATAAAAACAGAACAGGATAAAGAATATTATAATAAAATAATTCAAGACTATTTGCAAATAAATAAAGTGGAGGAAACGGACCCACGTGTGGTGTGGGACGCCTTCAAAGCAGTTCTGAGAGGACATTTTATACAACAAGGAGCTAGGAAAAACAGAGAAAGAAATAAAAGGCTAAATGAGTTGACGGCCGAAATTGCAATTAAGGAAGCAGAATTAAAAAAGAGACCAAGAAAAAAAGTAGAGAGGCAACTTTTGGTGTTAAAACAAGAGAAAACTCATGCAGAGTTAGAATCTCAGTCAATACAACTGAAGTTTCTAAAACAACAGACGTTCGAAAATGCAAATAAACCTGCTAAATGGCTGGCGAACCAAATCCGGAAAAAAAGACAAATAAATCATATATCTAAAATAACTACATTGGACAAGGACTTGAGGACTGATAAAGAAATCATAGAGGAATTCAGGAGATTCTACATCCAATTATATACAAAGGATAAAATAAAGAAAGAGGAAGTTATGGAGTACATTGGCCAAATGCAATTAGACAAAATAACGGATGAGGATAGAGAAGAATTGAATAAAGAGATATCGGAGGAGGAAATAGAAAAAGCAATTAATAAAATGAATGGAGATAAAGCCCCAGGGCCGGATGGATTTACGGCTGGATTTTATAAATCCTTTAAACAACAGCTACTCCCAATACTTAAAACTATCGCAAATGAAGCGATGAAATATCGGAAAGTTCCAGACTCATGGAAAGAAGCGGAAATTACAGTGATTCATAAGGAAGGCTCCCCGGAAAATGATATTAAAAACTACAGGCCGATCTCTCTTTTAAATACGGATTATAAAATATTTGCAAATATCATGGCCACAAGGTTAAAAGTGTTTCTTAATAAATGGATTGGAGAAGAGCAAACGGGCTTCCTCCCAAATAGACATATGAAAGAAAATATTCGCAACGTCCTCGATATTTTGGAATATTACGAGATAAATCATCAAAAAGAATTCGCCATTTTAGCAATAGATGCCGAGAAAGCTTTTGACAATTTAAACTGGGATTTCTTCAAGATATTAATACAAGAATTGGACATGGGAGAAAAATTTAACAACGCAATTAATGCTATTTATAATTATCAAAAAGCCAAAGTGAAAATAAATGGACAATTGACACAAGAATTTGAAATTGCGAAGGGCACTAGACAAGGATGCCCATTATCCCCATTGATTTTTATAATGGCTATGGAGATCCTAATGAAGAAAATTAGAGAAGACGAAAATATAAAAGGAACGAAAATCGGCAAATTCGAATATAAAATACGGGCGTTTGCAGATGATTTATTAGGAACAATTGAAGATCCAGATAAAAACTTACAATATTGGATAACGAAAATAGGGGAATTTGGAAAAGTGGCTGGATTCAAAATGAATATGAAGAAAACAAAACTATTATTCAAAAATGTGAAAAAGGAGAGACAAATAAAGATTCAACAACAATTGGGGATAGAGAGTGTAAAGAAAATTAAATACTTAGGAGTCTGGATTACCCCGAGAAATTGTCAGCTTCTGAAGAATAACTACGAAATAGTTTGGAATAAAATTCAAAAGGATTTACAAAAATGGAATTACCTAAATCTATCACTCCTGGGTAGAATATCGTTAATAAAGATGAATGTTCTTCCAAGACTTATATTCCTATTCCAAAATATACCGGTAATAAGAAATCAAACCTTATTTAAAAAATGGAAGAAAGATCTACTTAAGTTTATTTGGAAAGGGAAAAGGCCAAGAATAAATTACATAAACCTAATTGACAAAAAAACGAGAGGAGGTCTGGGATTCCCAGACTTGAAAACCCATCATGAGGCTTGTGCTCTATCATGGATAAGAGATTGGATGAATTTGAACAAGGAAAAGTGCTTAAACTTAGAGGGCCATGATTTGAGGGTAGGTTGGCACGCTTATGTGTGGTATAATAGAGAATCTAAGGAAAAAAACTTTGGGAATCATTTCGTGCGCGCCTCCCTATTGAGGACATGGTTAAGATACAAAGCCCTCTTTTATAAAGCTACACCTCTTTGGGTCTCGGCGATGGAGGCCCACCAAAGAAGACTCTTAGGATGGAGGATTTGGCCAAGATACAAGGACATTTTGTTGAAAGGGGAAATGAAGATTAAATCGTTTGAACAACTCAAGAACATGTTTGGAAATATAACCTGGTTACATTATCTCCAAATTAAAGAGCATTTCAAACAAGATCAAAAAATTGGATTTGACTGGGAAGAAAACACATGGGACAAAGTTTTAAAAATTGAGAAGAAGGTAGTCACAATTCTTTATAATAAATTGATCCAATGGCAAACGGAAAAGGAGCAAGTTAAAAATTGTATGATTAAATGGGCCGAAAATTTAAAAAGGCCCATTCAATTTAGAGAATGGGAACAAATGTGGAATAAAAAGTTGAAATATACTTATGCCATGGACTTGAAGGAAAACTAGTATAAAATGTTTTATAGATGGTATTTGACTCCGAATAAACTAAGCCATATGTACCCAAATGTCTCAGATAAATGTTGGAAATGTGGAGAACAAACGGGCACATTTTTCCACATGTGGTGGATGTGTAAAGAAACAATTAAGTTCTGGGCATCTATACATGAAGAAATACAAAAGATATTGAAGAGAAGTTTTAAAAAGAAACCTGAATATTATTTACTAGGATTTACGGACTCTGATCTTAAAGTGGAGGAAAATGAAGATAAACTACTCACGTACTTTACTACTGCGGCAAGAATTACTTATGCCAAATTTTGGAAAAATGAACAGATACCTACTGCTGAAGAATGGTTGGAGAAAGTTAAAGAAATTAGAGACATGGACGAACTGACATTTTTAATGAAAAGAAATACCGGGAAACCGCTAAAGAGAACAGATTGGACTTCTTTTTATGACTATGAAAAGAAATTTAGAAAAATATTAGAAGATAAGAATATACAAGAGTAAAAGAAGTTGACGGAAAAGATCCTGATGTTGGAGTGGAAGTCATTTTAGAATAGTTTAGGTTAGTTTAGTCTTCTTTTTTGTTTTGTTTTTGTGTGTTTTTTTCCCTTTTCCTTTCCTACTTTTCTATCTCCTTTTCATTGTTCCCCCTCTTTCGTTGTTTTGTTTTATAAAATACTTAATAAAAATCATTTTAAAAAAAACTGGCAAAAGAAAATTCCCAGTAAGGAGGATTTGGGATTTTAGTGTCTGTTGGGGCACTGCCCACCAAAAAACAACTGAGAAAAGGAATGTAAAGTAGGCCTTCCACTTCCTTGGGGGTTAGGGGCACAGAATCTCCAGGAAAATTGAGAAAACATGAATGAAAAACTATTTTTAAAATCTGGAAAAAAAACAACTTTTGGAATTTCTATATCCTCCAGTGTGCTTCTGTGGTCTACTTCTCATAGAGAGATTTACCATAGAATCATGCTGGGAGAGCTAAAGATTTCTAGAGGGAACATATTAATCAATTTTGAAAATAATCAAATCTGCAAAATTTAAACTGGCAAGTGTGGAGGGCTGATTGTATATGCAATATATGTCTCATGGTAGAAAAAAATACTTCCATGCTGTAGCCCTACAAAGCCTCAACTACAGAAACACTATTATTAAAAGCTAGTGAAGTGGCTGCATCCTTTGCAGAGTGTGCCATATTTGCCACAGATGCTAACTTGTCTAAGTCTTTGCAGCAAAACTTAATAGAAGATTTCATCCATAAGACTGGACAAATAGTGAGTCAAAGTTTGAATGTCCTATACACATTAATGATCCCACTAAAATCTACCTTATACCACTTTTTTTCCAATTGCTGAACCAGTTTCAGACACTGCTTAGAAAGTTTAATTGGTACTAGAAATGAAGAAATACTTAGAGAATCAATTCCAGGAAAACAGAGTGGAATTTGCAAAGCTCTGACATGGTTGACACAACTGCCAGGTCAGATAAATGGCACATGGAAATTGTGTAAATACTTGCATATTAGTGCAGAAATTTTACTTTAAAAAGTAGAGCCATCTGCAAGTTCATGTAAGTACTGTACTTTAACTCTTTTATTAAAAAATGAACCATCCACTACTCTGAGGCCCCTTCTATGCTGTCCTATATCCCAGGATCTGATACCAGATTATCTGCTTGTCCCAGACTATATGGCAGTGGAGAATCTTACAATCCAGTTCAAAGCAGATAACGTGGGATTGGATCCTGGGATATAATGATAGTGCAGAAGGAGGCCAAGTATAATGGAGGAAGCCAAGAACATAGGATCTCATCACATTTGCTGCCGGAATCATCATGACAAATCCAGCCATGCCCAGCAGAAGGACCCCACAACCCACTTGCCCCACTTGTTCCTAACTCCATCCCATGCGGGGGAAGCATCCACTGCCCAGCCTTCCCCCATTCTTGCTAATGCAATACGGGAAGCCTCCAATGTTGCCACTGCAGAAGCATATGCTGGTTCCTCTCATTTGGCGCTATGGAGCCCCATCTGAAGTAGCTCTATGTTTTTGGATAGGAGCTAGCAGGCTCTGTGGAGCAAATGGAGAGGAAACAACATATGTTGACAATTTTGGTCAATGTGATAAGATCATTAGTCCATCTCAGAAGAACTTAAGAAAAGCACTGACCCCCTTTACTTTCTCTGCTGTGTTGCTGGTTCTTGAATGCCTAGGCAGGAAATGCCTAGGCAGCAGTGTCAGTGGCTCTCTAGTGCTTCCCGTCAAAGGAGTGGAGCAGTGAAGGCCTTTCTGACTGTCTGGTGAGGAAATGGCAGTAGCAGTGGTGGTGCCCTGAGGTTGTGCTGACACTTTCCACTCTCCAGAATGATTTATCCATGGATCATATCAAAATCCATAATTTTGGGCTCAAAATCTATCCTTGATTTATACGTGGTTTACTTCTACCTGAGTATATAGAGTTATTATGGATAAAAGTAAGTATTTCCATGATAACAATTTTAGATAGATTTATATGATTGAGATCACATTCTAGTAAGGGCTTTTAACAAAATCCCATAATGTTTTCATAATGAAGTCCCTCTTAAGAAATGCTACCATGAGAGCATTTCTTAGTATGGACAAAATGTTGAAGGGGATAGCCTTGCTTAAAAATAGTTTCCTCTGTTTGTTTCCTTTCTATGCAACCTGAAAAAAAAGTATATGATCTGAATGAACAGGTACATGTAGTCCTTCCCTGCCTGGCATCTGGCAATAAACTGAATGGTATCCAGGTTAGAATCTGTAGGTAAGGTAGCAGCTTTGATTAATTTATTAAAAACTCTGTCATAATTTGATCTTTTTTGGGATAATATCAGCAAGTAATTTATTTGTCCATAAAAATGAGGCTCTTATCAAAACAGATGGTGCAGAACACGCCCACTGCCAATCCAATGTTTCTGTGCAGTGTTTTTGAGGGATGGCTCTGCCTGCTTATTCCCATGTACTCTCGGGGATTGCTCCCCATTTTTGACATTTTTGGTATGAACCTCTAAAGAGAAGTGATAAAATAACTTTTAAAAGACATTAAATTTCCTCTCCCCGTGAAATGGGGAGAGAGAAAATGGTTTGTCTGCCTCCCACGAGGCAGGGATGGGTTCCAATGGAACCTTCCAGAGGACTAGGGGGTGTGGCCTGTTTATACAAGCCAGCCCCCACCCAGGCTCATTCTGACCCTGGAAGCTGGAGAGTGAGGACGCAGTGACGACCAGGGAGAAGACAAGATTGAAGAAAAGGGAAGAAAGAAGAAAAGAGAAGACAGAGTGAAGGCAGACTAAAGAGGTCTGAAGATTGGGAGAAGATCTGAGTGAAGAGGAGAGTGGAGTGAAGAACTCAAGAAAGAAGACCAGATGAAGCAGAAGGGAAAAAGAATACCTACAGGTCTGTGTCGGGGCCCTGTGGGGGTGGGTGGCACCCCCTCCTCCAGGAAGGCCTGTGGGTCGCTTCATCGGGGGTCTGGTTTCGAGCACCCCCCCCCCCCCCCGCTTCCTGCCTCTTCTTTCCTCGTCCTTTGGCCAGGCCCGCTCGTGGAGGCTTAGGCCGAGCTCGGCCTTGGGTCGCCATGTGGGCCTGTGTGAGGTCATTACTGCAGCAGGTTTCTGTTTCATATGCCGGCTGGGCCCTCCTGATACTGGTTTCAGTTTTGGTTTGGTTGCACTTGATGGCGGCCATTTTAGGAGAAGAGGCGGCCGCCATTTTGGGCTAACCTTGAGCTGGGCCGGCTTGGGCATTTTGTCAGTGCAAGCAGCTGGCTGGTTGATGATTTAAACCAGCTTTGCAAATGAATTGGAGCTCCTGCTATTAGATCCAGCTTCTAATTAAAATAAAATAAAATAAATAAAAAATTTAAATTACGCCAGGAGGGGAGCTCCTGCTGTTAGATCCAGCTTCTGATAGCAAAAAAAAAACGCCAGGAGGGGAGCTCCTGCTGTTAGATCCAGCTTTGGATAGCAACAAAAAATTACGCCAGGAGGTGAGCTCCTGCTGTTAGATCCAGCTTTGGATAGCAAAATAAATAAATAAATGAATTACGCCAGGAGGTGAGTTCCTGCTGTTAGATCCAGCTTCTGACAGCAAAATAAATAAATAAATTACGCCAGGAGGGGAGCTCCTGCTGTTAGATCCAGCTTTGGATAGCAACAAAAAATTACGCCAGGAGGTGAGCTCCTGCTGTTAGATCCAGCTTCAGATAACAAACAAAAAAAATACGCCAGGAGGGGAGCTCCTGCTGGTAGATCCAGCTTCTGATAGCAACAAAATATTACGCCAAGAGGTGAGCTCCTACTGTTAGATCCAGCTTCTTATATCAACAAAAAAAAAAAATTACGCCAGGAGGGGAGTTCCTGCTGTTAGATCCAGCTTCTGATAGCAAAAATAAATAAATAAATAATGCCAGGAAGGGAGCTCCTGCTGTTAGATCCAGCTTCTGATAGCAAAAAATTAAATAAATAAATAAATAAAATAATTACGTCAGGAAGTGACCTCCTGCTGTTAGATCCAGCTTCGGATAGGAACAAAAAAATTACGCCAGGAGGTGAGCTCCTGCTGTTAGATCCAGCTTCGGATAGCAAAAAAAAATTACGCCAGGAGGGGAGCTCCTGCTGTTAGATCCAGCTTCCGATAGGGATATCTCTGCGATATGCAAATGTGAGTAGATCAATAGGCCCCATCAGTCAGCGACAGTTCATCAGGCAGACCACATGAGCATAGGGCTTGCTTAAGCCAGTCAGGTTCAAAGTCTGTTTACCATTTATAGGAGATCACAGGTGGGAAGTGAGCTGCTGAGGTTAGCTCCAGCTTGAACTGATGACATTTTAGAGGAGACCAGCATTCTTTGCTATATTTGATGGAGCAGCATCAATTTTTCCTTCAGGATGGCGCCAAAGAAGAACATGAGCTGCTCTAAGGGACAGGGGCCGGCCAAGAAGACGCCACCGAAACGCCCCCCCCTCCTCACGAGTCATCATCGGAGGATGAGGGCGTTTCGGCCGAGGACATCAAGGCCTTAATAGCCAGAATGGATAAGTTTGAGAGGGAGAGGGGTTTGCCGGTGAGGGAGGCCGGGCCGTGCCCGGCTCGACGGGCTAGTACTAAGCTAATCTTTAAGAGTTTGCTTTCTCGCATGTCTCCACTAGAGTCTGCTCGAAAAGCTGGGACTCAAGAAGGAGAGCAGGCCACCCAGTCGGAGTCCAACCAGCCAGACGGTGATCCCGGGGCTCGGGCTTTATCTCAGCCCCAGGCAATGGCTGTCCAAGCTCCAGCGGCGAGTTCAACGATAACAACTGGGCCCATGGTGGCCCAAGCAGAACCGCAGAGCACTGCAACAGCTGGTCAAGTGCCGATAGCGAGGCCAGCCGCAACATATACGCCCAAGCTGGCTGACCCAGTGCTGCCAGCACGTCAGAGTCAACCTTCCGCGCCTGAAATCATGGTGTCGACCACCCCTCTTCGCAACCTGCTGTCCCGGAGGGACCCTCCACGTCTACAGGTAACAGCACCACACTGGTTTGGCCCTGGGGCCAAAATCAGGCGCAAACTACATCACTTACTCACACGGATTCAGCGCCGGCTGCACCTGGGGTTTCGGTCATTAAGGCCGTTTCCCATGACACTGCTGTGGCCCCAATATCCCTAGAAGTGGCTAGAATGGGGAAGGCCAACCAATTTTGGGGAACTGACAAATGGGTTCTGCCGATAATTTCTACGGCGGCCTCGGCCTCTCTAGGGGCCCATTTGTCTCAAAAAACCATTGATAAGATCCTCAGGAATGAATATATAGATATTTTTTCTGTATACTTTAGAGAATTAGAGAAGAAGGAAAAAGAGGATCTGGATGAGGAACGCAAAGAAAAATTAAAGAAGAGGAGGGTGCAACAAAATTGGAAAAACGGGATAGCTTGCTACACCATTTATGCATCCTTGATAGTTGAGGCTCATCCATATAGGGCTAAGTCCCTGTTTAAATATCAACATATAATTCATGGGGCATATGTTAATTACTCCGGTCAGGTGTGGCTGGTTTATGATAGCCGCTTTCGTGCTGAGGCTGCCACGATGCCTAATAAGCGATGGGACCTCATTGATAGTCAGCTGTGGATGGAGGTAATGAATACAACCAGATCGTCTCTGGTGAGAAGGCCGGTAGTGACCACACCATCCAAAACACTAGGGGAGGTCAGCCCTTTCGGCAAGGAGGCCCAGCATAACAGTCACAAAGAAAAGAGCATAAATGCTGGGACTATGCGGCGCAGGGAGCTTGCTCCCACAAGAACTGCAGATTTCAACACGCCTGTACAATATGCCAGGGTAACCACGCCGCTAAGACCTGTTATAAAGGAAAGCCCGCAAGATTTAATCCAAGGGACGCCCAGTTTCATAGAAAGAACCCTGCCCAGGCTAATGTTCAGAAAGGGCCCCAGCCCAGTCAAGGTGGGTCCTCTTAGTGGTTGGCTGGAAATATACCCTGACAGAGCTGAGGCAATTTATTTGCTTCGTGGCTTTATGGATTATTTCCGGATTCCGGGCCTTGGGCCGTGTTCCCCCTGTTTATCTCCTAATTTGAAATCTATTATAGGCTTGGAGGCAGTGGTCAAACAAAAAATAGATAAAGAGGTAAAGGAGGGCAGGGTTCTGGGACCATTTTCTGCACCCCCCCATGCCTCAGTTTAGGTTTTCCCCGTTGGGAATAGTGCCCAAAAAAGCCATCAGTGAATCTCGCCTCATTCATCATTTGTCTTACCCCAGAGGGGGCTCTGTGAATGACGCCATTCCCGATGAGCAATGCTCAGTAAACTACACATCTTTTGATTCAGCAGTGCGGTTGCTGCGGCGTTGTGCCTCTGGCTGAGGAAAAACGGAAGGTCCCCATACGGTTTTGACCTTTTTGGGGATAGAATTAGATACAGTTAATCAATTTTCCAGGCTGTCGGCGGCAAAGGTTGAGGGTTTGATAGATAAGTTAGAACACTTTTTGTCACGGCAGAAGGCTACCTTAAGGGAGTTTCAACAGATAATTGGCCATCTAAATTTTGCCTGTAAGGTAATAGCACCTGGCCGGGCGTTTCTTCGCAGACTTTGTGATGCTATCTCAGGTGTAGCCATGCCACACCATCACATTAGGATAACGCTAGCTATAAAGTCTGATTTGTTCATTTGGCTACAATTCCTTCGCCAATTTAATGGAGTTTCGTTTTGGCGACAGGAGATGATGGTTAAGAATGCTTTACAAGTCTCATCGGACGCTTCAGGCGCCATAGGGTTTGGAGTTTGCTTTGAGGGACACTTTAGGCAGCATTATAAATTACCTGAGTCCATGCCGGTGCCTTATGAGCACTTGGCTCAGTTTTGTGTTTACCACAAAAGGAGAGGTTTGGCCCCACAATCCATCAAATCGAAGTTGTCAGCGCTTGCATATTGGTTTAAGGCCCAGGGCCTTAGCGATCCCACTGACGACTTTCGCATCCACAAAATTATAGCCGGATGGTCCAGGCAGTGCGGGCATCCCAAGGAGGACCGCCAGCCCTTGACACCTACAATTCTTAAGGGACTTAGGCAAATATGGCCCCGTTTGTGCACATCACTATACGAGCAGGCTTTGTTTCATGCAGCAGCGTTGACGGCATTTTTTGCAGCCCTTCGTGTGAGTGAATGGGTGTCATTATCCAAGTCTGATACCTCACACCACGCTCTGCTCGTTTCTGATGTTAAGGTTTTCCAAGACACACACTCATTTAGGATTGGCGCGGCCTCATCAGCATCAGCAATGGGATATGAAGAGGAAAAAATTAAGGCCTTGGGCAGATGGAGGTCCAGCGCGTTTAAGAGTTACGTACGTCTAGTTTCATTATAGTTATTGTTATCATTGGTCACGTTGGGCTGGCACATAGATAGAGGGTCCTGGTGTGCGGACACAGTTTTGTCTTCTGGGCGGAAAGAGAAGCCCACAAGACTGCCTATGGCCAACATTTGGGTCTCGCGTCCATCGCAACTGTCGAATGGAGAGGCATAAGAGGCCTGCGTTGTGAAAGAGGCCTGTGTTGGGACGGTTTGTGCCCCCTTTGTTGTTTGATTCCAGGAGCTTGCGACCTCCTGATGTTTTAGTGATCCACCTCGGTGGTAACGATTTGGGCCTGTTAACGGCAAATGCGCTCTTTTTACAGGCGCATGCTGATATGCGGAAGATTTGGCGGGCATGGCCCCGTGTCCGCATCGCTTGGTCGGCCATTATACCACGTCGCAGGTGGTTGAGAGGAGGTGACGTGCGGAGGCTAGAGAGAGCCAGGAAACATGTGAATACGGCCATGCGAAGGTTCATGATCCGACAAAGGGGTCATTACATAGAGCATCCAGGCATCACCCGAGACGACAAAAGGTTATACCGGGTTGATGGAGTAAAAGGGCTGGCGCATAGGAGAAGGGTCCTGGTGTGCGGACACAGTTTTGTCTTCTGGGCGGAAAGAGAGGCCCTTAAGACTGCCTATGGCCAGCATTTGGGTCTCGCTTCCATCGCGACGGTCGAATGGAGAGGCGTGAGAGGCCTGCATTGGTACGGTTTGTGCCCCTTGTTGTTTAGTGCCAGGAGCGGACCACCTCCTGATGTTTTAGTTATCCACTTCGGTGGTAACGACTTGGGCTTGTTGACGGGGAAAGCACTCTTCCTACAAGCACGTGCAGATATCCAAAAGATTTGGCGGGCATGGCCCCGTGTGCACATTGCATGGTCGGCCATTATTCCACGTCGCAGGTGCTTAGGAGGAGGCGACGTGCGGAGGCTGGACAGAGCCAGAAAGAGAGCAAACAGGGCCATGCGAATGTTTATGATTCGTCAGAGAGGCTATTACATTGAGCACGTAGCCATCACTCGAGAGAATGAGAGATTGTATCGAGTGGACGGAGTGCACCTTTCCGAATTGGGCAACCAACAGTTTTTAGCAGATTTACAGCAAGGTATCCAGGGGGTGTTGGAGGAATTGGTGGGGGATGGGGGCGAAATAGACATTTGCCCCCAATCCGTGGCGTAAAATAGTTAGGGAAATCCATTAGTCGGTGTGCACCTAAGGCACCCCCTTAAGGGGTGATAGGCCATTAAGTTAAACACTCACCTACTGTTTAGTTAAAAGGTGAAGTGAAGTCAAATGGCCGTGAAATGAGAGGAGTCAGGCTGCAAGATCTTTAGAAGAGACTCCTCACTCATTTCCCTTGCTTGGTTGTCCGGGGTTATTACCAGGAAACCCAGGTGCTTCGCCCGAAAATTGTTGTCTTAAGATTGGGTAGTGATTCTACCTGGGTTTGTTATACCAGTTCCCGACACCCCTTTGAGTTAGGTTAAGCACTTAAATAGGTAACGTTAAATAAAAGTTGCCCAATTTGAACCCATTGACTTGGTTGTTGTGTCTTTATTCGTGAGTCTTTACTTCGGGGGTTGGCAGACAATCAACAATTGCAGAGGAAAGCCAATATCAATAAGTTGGGCTGTTGGTTCTGGTGGGTTTACATAATAGGAAAATTCTCAGTGTATATATTTTTTAAAAACCCAATTGAAGAATATTCAGCATATAATGAAACCACATTCTATTCCAGAAGTCCCCCCCCCCCCCCCCCAACTTCTTTCTGAATTCAGGCCAGAGACTGAGACCTAATAATAATAATAATAATAATAATAATAATAATAATAATAAACACCTAATGTGTTTTGATGTCACTGGATGGCTACTGGCCATTTCTTCCCATCCTCCACACTGTGGTGGTTCCATTGAAATAATGGAATGTTTGGAGATGGGGATTTCACAATGTTAAATTACTTGATATTAAATGTCGGCAGTGGCTGTTCTTTTACATGGCCATGACTGGTGAATTCTTTAGATTGAAGAGTAGATACTTCTTTTAAAATGTGTGCATTTGGAACCCCTATGGAATGTACGTGTATGGCAGAAGCAGACACTGATGGAAGGTGGATCCATCATTTTTTCAAGACCCCCCTCTTCTTTCCACACTGCTGCCTACTACATTAAGTATTTGAGTAAGGGTTGCTGTGGGTAGAGCAGGCCAAAAATGTTTTCACTATTCCAATTCCAATTTCATCTATGGATTGTGCTTAGGGGAAGAAATAATTATTATGGATGTGAAATTTTATCTTCTTTTGTAGCCTGCACATCAATGCCTAGATTTGGGGTGGAGAGCGATCCAAGTCATAGAGTATTTGTGTGTTCCTCACCCAACCTTGGACCACACACACTAGACATGTCTCACTCTTACCTCAGATTTTGTAAATATTTACCACTGATTTTTAAACTCATAATGGCATTTGCATATTTTATGAGATATTAAATGAAATACCCTCATCCAACATCATTTTAGGCCCAGAAGAGCCCTTCTTCCAAACCAAGAAATGAACTAAATGTGACTTCTGGTTTTGAAGAGTTGGTATAGCAAAACTTTACCCCATGACTACATTTAGAATTTTTAAAAATCAAAAGAATTAAACTAAGGGGAGGGTCATAAAAACAGTTTGAGGGGCTCGGGTAGCTCATAAGTCATATTTAACACATGCATGGTTGAGATAAGCAACTTTTAAAACTTAAAAGAAAACATTTAAAAACAGGATATTAATAAAACATTGTTATAAGTAACAAAGTTCATTAATATATCTAAGCAAAGTTTACAGCCAGAGTAATGTATTAATACTTCAGTCTTGTCACATAAGTCTATCCAAGGCAAGGTTCAGGGCTACTGCTGTGAAGCATTAGTTTATAGTCTTAATTCCATAATGGAAACATGTTCAGTACATTCCTCCCACAGAGTAATCACTTTCACATCTCACCATGGGAGTAACTATGTGCATTTTAAATGCCCTTCATTTCACACTACAGAAATGTAGACCCTCAAGATAAAGACTGAGAGATTTTTAAAAGCAGTTAGAATGATCAAGACTGTGCCAAAAGATAATGTGTACAACTCACAGATGGTGAATTTGAAGTGAGAAATGTAAAATACTCTTTAAAATTAATCATTCCTGTTGCCATTCCGTCTTTTCTTAATTTGTTTTGTCAAAACTATTTGGGATGGAAGGAAAAAGAAATAATATGAAATTTAGAAAAATCACTGGGAACTCTGCTTAGTCATCTAATATTCATTGTTTTACCCAGCCATTCCTTGTGGCTGAAGGGATCCTGAATAATCCATGGTCAATGTAAGGAATCATTGATAGTACAGGCCTACACTTTGATTGACTGTTATGGCAGATAGCTGGCCCACAGGTTCCACTGCATTTTATGAATTGTATAATTTTCATATTTTTATAATTTTATCAATGAGATTTTTATGCAGTGTTGATGATACTTATGTCATTGTATTTATACTTATGTATTGTTGTCTGCATGTGGCACTTGGAGTGCTTCTGTGAGCCGCCCCAAGTCCCTTTGGGGAGTTGGTGGCATATTACTCTGTTCATCCAAAACAGCAATGTGAAGGAAAACATTCACAAAACTAAAAATTATTAGATACAGTTATAGTACCAAATCCCAGGAACTACTGTTTTAGTTTTAAGTTGTTTCTCTTGAGTTACATTTGAATGACGCAAGTCACTAGTCTGTGGTACAAGAGACACATTCTTTTGTACCACCCCACTCTCTCCCAATCACTCCCACCCCTTTACCACATCAGCAACCACAACAGTGCACAAGACAGTATGAGACAGAATTTGAACTATGTGATATTTTTTCTCTTTCTATATAAATTAGAAAAGAGTGCAAGAGGAGTGAAATTGTCCCTTGCTAGGTTACAATCATAATGCAACTTAGTTTACAAATCAAGATCTATAAGTAAATACTTTCAAATTCTACTGATTCAAAACCACATTGAAGATTGTCACTTAAAGGAATGAAATGATATAATATAATATCTGCTCTCAGAATGGCATTTGACCATTAAAGGCTATTGTATAAATGAGGTGGGTAGGTAGACAGATAGTTAGATAGTCCACTGTTTTCTTATTTCTAAAATCCACCAGCTCTCAAGAAGCTCACAAAATGGTTTGTCATCTCTTCTTCATCAGTTAAAAAATTGGGGTTCATTGGAAGGAGAATGCTGATGAAAATAAAACTGACCTGAAAAATACAATACAATGCTTCAAATTTTTCAGATTCATTACATAGCATATGATGTTGTAGTTTTCAGTATCTAACATAATGTAGTCAACTATTCACAGTGAATTTGAAAGCCAATACTATATTCCCCAGATATAATCATCCTTTATTTGACTATATTTCCTATAGAATCAGAGGAAATAACAAGTGTGTTCAAAGTCAGTCCTCCAGAATTGAGTACAGGCATACCTCAGTTAACAAATTCGCAGTCAAAGAAGCTCATTTTAGAGACATTTTATGCCTGCCTAGTTTACATTTTGCTCCTTGTCTTCTGCCTAGCTGCAACTTTTTAGCACTACCACCATGGGGAAGACAAATGAATATTTGAGAAATATAAACATTCAGTATTGAGTTGCAATAGAATGTCTACAGTAAGCAATGCAAAAAGGATATCTTATGCTGGGAAATAATGGGATTCTATTCTAGCTGATCCTACTATAGCCGTGTGTTTGTGTGCACCTACCTACAACAGGAAAGGTAAACAGCAACTGCTTCCAAAATCCCTTTCTGAACACATTTGAATAGTGAAATAGAGAAAAGGCTAGCTCCAACATGTTAAACAAGCACTGTTCTTGAAGTTTATCCACTAAAACAGAAATAATATGAACAGTGGAATTTGGTGAAAGGGGGAAAATCCTTTAATCCATTTTGAAATAATCTTTCAGTTTTTCTCTATTTTGCTTATTTTTGCAAGGCTTACCTGACCTGCTTGTTTCATTTCACCTATGCATATTATTAGTTTGGGATAAAATATTTGCTGAATGGCTCTTTTTTGTAGTGCACTATAAGAACCTCTTCCTATTCTTTCCATGTTATTTCAGCCTCTGATTCTGAATTTTCTTTAGCAAAGTAATGCTCAGGAGTAGATCCATTCCATTAATTGATATATACAGGTTGAGTATACCTTGTTCAGAAATCTGAAATCCAAAATTCTCCAAATTTCTCCAAAATCTGAAATTGTCCACTTGGGTGACTGAGGGCACATCCACACTGGCCACATAATGTGGAATGGCCCTAGATCAACTCCATGGTGGCCAAACACCACACAGACTGATCTGGGGCAATGTGAGGTAAGGCTACCTTAATGTAGCCCTGATCCACATTAACCAAAGTTGAGGAATACTCTCTATCTATACTCTAATCTAGGCTAGATTTCATAGTATCTCCTGACTTTGGGGCCATGTAAACAGCTGGGCTGGTTCTGAGGCAAAAATGACAGCTATTTTTTTCACTATCTCCCTGTGTTTTCCAGACCTAGTTGACCAGAGGCACGGGATGACAATTAACATTCCCTTCATAGAATCATAAAGTTGGAACAGACTCAAGGACCATCCTGTCCATCCCCTGCCATGCACGAAAATATAATCAAAGCAGATGACCATCTAGCCTCTCCTTAAAAACCTCCAAAGCAGGAGACTCCATCACCTTCTGAGGCAGCATATTCCACTGTTCAACAGCTCTTATCAGCAAGATGTTCATCCTAATGTTTAGTGGAATCTGTTTTCCTGCAATGTGAATCTACTGCTCCATGTACTCATTTTAGAAAATAATGTGACATCCTTTCAAATAGTTAAAGATGACTATCATGTCCCCTCTCAGCCTACTTTTCTCCAAGCTCCCACAGCCACTCCTCATAGCGCTTGGCTTCCAGACCTTTAAACATTTTGGTCACCCTTCTCTGAATATATTCTAGCTTGTTGATATGCTTTATGAATTGTGGTATCAAGAACTGATCACAGTATTCCAGGTGAGGTTTGACCAAAGTAGAATAGAATGGGACTATGATTTCTCTCAATCTAGACACACTGCCTTATCACACTTGGGCTTTAACATAGGCAGGCCATTATTCTGCCACCTGCAGAATTCTGAGAAATGTAGTTTGAGAGGGTGGGGACCTCAGTAACAGAGGATTCAAGAGGCCTTGCCCTAAACTACATTCTCAGAATTCTGCAGGCAGCAGAAGAACAAACTACCCACGTGTGATAATGTGGACTATCCCCTATTGATGTAATCTAGAATTATACTGGCTTTCTTAGATAACCCATCACACTGTTGATTCATGTTCAGCTTCTGATATACTATGACTCCTAGATCCCTACCAGTCAGTGGTTACCTACAGTGATGTCAGATTTGGCAATGAGGTGATTTAGGAAGGAAGGGAGCAAGAGAGAGGAGAGGGAGATTCCTCCTCTGCCCCTCACCCTGTCACCTTGGTCAACTGAACTGCAGGTGGTCAGTTGGATTTATGTCACAGCTGGAGATTGCCACACCATGGTGAACTGGAGGGGATGGTAAGGATGGCTCTCTAGCTGTACCGAACCAGATTCACCACTTCTTCATGTTCAGGACTCCTCCTGTCACCACTATCCTACTATCCTACAGACACTGGCACGTGCCATGCCAGATCAGCCACAGAATAATAGGCCTGTGAATATCTACTCAGAAGTAGTGAGGCATTTGTACACAAATTTTGTTTCATGCACAAAATTATTTAAAATATTGCTTTGAAAATTATCTTCAAACTCTGGATATAAGGCATATATGAAAATATAAAGATATGGAAATATACATATTCTAAAATCTGTGGGAAAATCTTTTCCAACATCCTTCTGGTACCAATCATTTTGAATACGAGATGCTAAAACTGTACCTGTATCCACTTTAAGGAGTTTAAAATGTCTGCATTAAGCCTGGAAATATGTATGTGTGTGCCAGAGTAGCAATTTTAATTAAACTAAATGTGAATTATTAAATAAACTTAACATTAGCACATTCAAGTACTATACCATGTATTTATATAACAGTTGATTTAAAACATATTTAGACAGCTTCCTAAGAGCTGATCTGTCTTCAATAATATGAATTTAATATTCAATTGACATTTAACTTGCAATCACTTTTTATTAAGAGTTTGTGATCATTATCATAACATGACACTTTCCAGGAGGCTTACTGCTACTACACAGAGAAGTAAATTTATGGAAGCTATTCCAGCTATCAAGTTTTCCACATTTTATGTGCTTCTGCTGTAATTATAGCACAGTGTCTTCAATAGCAGCATTTCATCGAGAGTGAAATGAAAAAATGTATGGGGACTGCAGACATTTTTTTAAAAACTTCCACTTCTGTATTATATTTTAACCAAAAATGTCACAGTTTTGTACAAACCTTTCATGGAAAGGATATTCCTACACATTTTGTTCTAGTGGTTTATTTTCAAAAGATCTCATGGACTCCAACAGCTTAGCCCTGTGGGATCCCCCCTGTCATTTTCCTATTTTAAACACAATTTATATCAACTAGAAGAGCAGCTTCACAACGGTCATCTCCCATGTGGTTTTTGTAACACTTGATCATAGTGCTGAACATTTATAGGTTTTGAGTTGTCATTTATAGATTCTGCCAAAGGAGAGCCATGCATCACAATGGAGCCCACATGTTGACCCCATCTAATTGTGCTTAGGAGCTGGATATGGGCATCACTAATAATTGCACAGACAGAAGAAAACAACATGTAAAAATGAGCCTATGTTCACATTACAGTCTATTATGAGCTCTAAAGTTTTCCTTCAATACATATAAGATAACCAGAAGCACAGCTTGAGACCCTGAGCTTTTACTCAAACTGGTTAAAGGAAAGGAAATAGCACTCCCCTCTCCCTCTGTTCCTCCCTTCTGACAAATTCTGGCTAATTGGAGGTACTCTGCTGCCCAAGAACGGAGTCATGAGAAACCAAGAAAGGCTTTCGCTATAGCTTTTCCATACTGCTTCTATGAGCTAGAACAGGGGTCCTCAAACTAAGGCCCGGGGGCCGGACGCGGCCCTTTTACCTGGCCCTCGCTCAGGGTCAACTTAAGTCTGAAATGACTTGAAAGCACATAACAACAATAACAATCCTATCTCATCAGCCAAAAGCAGGCCCACACTTCCTATTGAAATACTAATAAGTTTATATTTGTTAAAATTGTTCTTCATTTTAATTATTGTATTGCTTTTAAGTGGTTTTGCGCCACAAATAAGATATGTGCAGTGTGCATAGGAATTAATTCTTTCTTTTTTTCAAATTATAATCCGGCCCTCCAACAGTTTGAGGGATTATGACCTGGCCCTCTGTTTAAAAAGTTTGGGGACCCCTGAGTTAGAAGGTGAAGGCCGTCTCTCTACTTGAACTATTGCATGACAGTTCTAAGTAATCATATATTCCTCACTTTTTCAGCTGTGAGGGTTCCTGGCCATTTCATGCACCAGAAACAATTCCAGATTTCCCAGCAAAGCAAAGCAGGAGTCTTCTGCATATGGACCCCTTCATCCAGAACCTACTTCCCTGCCTTGTTTAGCCTTTTTTTCAAATAAGGTAAGAAAGTCCATGTGCATATTCGTCTAAAGCCCCTTTATCCTTAGATGTACTATTCACAACCTTCTGAGATTGGTCAAGACTAGGGGTTTCAGCATCTGTTTTTCCTCTGAGAGACAGCATGCATGGAACGTTGTTCTGTTGCCATTCTACTTATATCTTTATGTATTCTTAATAAAGAAATAATGTTTTTTGTTTTGAAATCAGCTTATCCTTGACCTGACTTGGTTTCCGTTGTGGAGCAATTCCAGTTAATTGCCTGTTTTTAAAGCCTTTAGCCTGCAAGACCCTGAAGACACTTAATGCATAGAAGAGCTTTCCTCTCAAACCAGTAAACCCACACTTTTTCTTATCAAAAGTGAAAGGCAAACACCCTTGTGGCCTCATCTACAAAAATCCTTGGTTTTGCTTGTGTATGCACATTTGTTAGCTATTCATAAGATTTAATTGGAGAATTCACTTCTTTGCTATAATACTGGTTCCTCTAACACACAGGGAGGTAGCTCTTCTTCTCATCCTGTGCCTTCAATTGCCTTGGAATAGCATCTACAATATGGACAGAGATTAGAACATACTGGAAGCAAAAGCATACTCTTTGGACCTTGATGGGACTCCATTGCTTCAATAACATTGCTTCAATAACATTCTTCTACATAACTTCTGAAGTCCAGTTGCAACAGCATGGAAAAATAGGTTTGCTCAACTTTTAATACTCATTGCATCTATAGACAGACCTGTAGCCAAGGGGGGGGGGGTGTTTAAGGGTCCCCCCCCCCCAGTGTTTCAGGTTTTTTTAATAAAAAACTGGTTTACTCATGAATTTTAACTGGTTAACCAATTCATGAGTAAACCAGGTTTGTTTTAAACCTGAAACATTTCGGGGGGGGGGGGGAGTTGTTGAACCCTTAACACCCCACCTCCCTGGCTATAAATACTGTAAATAATGTATCTTATTTACAGTATTTATACCGTGCCCTTCTCACCCTGAAAGGGTGAGACTTAGAGTGGTGACTTAGAAAGGGAGACTTAGAGTGGCTTACAGAACACACATATGGCAAACATTCAATGCTGATTATACAATTAACAAGGACAGACAATATAAACAGAGGTAAAGGCAGTTTTTCCCATCTTATTTCTGGCATCTTGTAGGCTGTGCTCGACTCTGGCTATTGGGGGAGTGGGTTGCTGTTGCTCCAGCTTCCATACTGAGGAGCTTTCCTCTGATAAATGTCCTTAAGGGCGCCTTTATTACCTCCCTGCTAAAAATGGCACCTATTTATCTATTTGCATTTCTGCTTTTGACCTGTGAGATGGGCAAGTGAGCTGGGGCTAATGGTGGGTGTTCACCCCAACCTGGGCTCAAACTACTGACCTTTCAATCGACAGGATTTTTCTGCAGCACAGCAGTTTAGCCTGCTGTGCTAAGCCCAGCCTAGAACACTAGTTAATCTAATTCTGCACCCCATGGTTATTGTTTTGGTTTTTTATTTTTTATTTTTTGTTCATCTTCTAATTCCTATTGATGCCCACAGTAAACTGAATAGAAAAATACTGGGAATTGCATTATCTATCTAATTGGATCTAAGGTGTACTGAGTCCATCAGGGCTTTACAGATCAAAGCTAGCACTGCAACCTGCACTTGCCCAACCAAGTTTTCAACCGGTTGTGTTTTCCCAAAGCATCTCAAAGACAGAATCATAAATTACAGTAGTGTACAAACATCTAGTCTGAAGAATGGTTTGAAACTATTTTTATGAGAAGCAGTGAAAGCATATTCATTTTTTAATAAAAGGATCTGAGTACATCACTTTACAACACTTTCAACTTTGTTAGAAGCCTCTTAACAAAACATGTTAGCGAGATGTTCAATTTTGCAAGCTGGAAAAGATCGATCATGGGTCCATTAAAAGAGTGAATATGGATTGCCCTACCATAATATAAACAGTTTTAGCAAACATTTCAAATGGTGCTTTCAAACAGGAGCATGTTGGATGCATGTACTAATGCACATTGTTTGGTTTATCTAAAATTAAAATATAAATGCATTACACAGTCACAGTGAAATACCAGTTAGAAACATAATTTCTAAACAAAAAAAGAGTATTTCCATTTTAAACAAAAATCAGATCTTGCTGTATTTGTAAACTAACACCAGTTCAGACAATTATATCACAAGTTAACAACCTGAAAACTTTGAAAGCCACTATATAACCCATTGTGTCCTTTCTGTGTCGATAACAAAATACAAATGAGTCAAATATAATTAAATATTCAGATATCCTTCATCTTGAAAATGTAAATGAGATGAAGTAACAGCAGTATTAAGAAATTTGTTCATTCATCTTGCTGTTCATGCACACTCCACTTTTACATATACACTTTTAATTTCTGCTGTTACAGGAAAGGAAATAAAAGTCTGTCTGATCAGTTTGAGACTCAAGTACATGGGGAAATTTAAGCAGATATATTTTCCCATGCAGACATGAAAAAACTGTACCTATCTCCTTCCTTTGCATTTCACCACCCTGTTAATTGATCTTGTTAGAAAAAGTGAGAGATGGTATTAAGAGGCAGAGTAATAACATTGACGAGACAGAAACCGAGCAACAAGTCCCATGCACATGGACACAGTTTCTATTAGAGAAAATGCATTTACTCCTCTTTGTAAAGCATATAAATGCAGCTTTATTTGGTTATACTCAAACATGGGGGCTTATGGAGAAAGAAAGGGGGGAATGGCTCAGATTTGAGTAATACAAAAAAATCTAGAAAGTCAAATACAAATTAGCAGTCAGTGGGCACGGGCATGAAAAGGTTGCTAACTAAATATTTGTAAGTAAAAATCCTAAGGAAGTCATTCAGAAAATTATTTAGTATATTTCAATGTTTTTGTGCCAACACAAATTATTTTATGCTTTATATTATTTATTGATCTGCTAACCTTTTGGAACTCTTTACAATGCTTTCTCTCTTATTTTTTCTTTCTCCATCCCAGTAATAATCACTCTTTACTACTAAATGATGTTAGATGTTACAATCCCCATCTTCACAGAATGAACTTCTCATTCTCTTCCATTGAAATAACTTCACATTTACAGCCCATCACTATTATGCTTTTTAACCAGCTCAGTCTATAAGATGCTTTATCCACAGTAATCCAATTTGCCGAGGAGCTTTGGTGAGTCCATTTTTCAATAACCTTTGAAAATCCAACTGCACCAGTATGTCTAATTGTTGACCTATTCGCCTGTTTCTCAATGGTGAAATATCTTAAACTAGTTAATGAAGGCAGTGACAATATTATCTGGGAGAATCTCATAGGAGCCTCAGTGAGAAGATTTTGAATTTGTGGGGAAAAAACCATATATCCAAGCTTGCCACATAATGTTCATAATTAAAACATGTACTGAGACTGGAAAACCAAGTTAAATTTGTTGTTAGCGTTCATACAATCATAAAATCATAAAGTTAGATAAGACCACACGGGCCATCCAATCTCTGAAAAAGCACAATCACAGAACCTCCGACATATGGCCATCCAACCTCTGTTTAAAAGCCTCAAAGGAAGGAGCCTACACACTCCAAAGCAGATAGTTCCACTGTTGAACAGTTTTAATGGTCAGGAAGTTCTTCCTAATGTTCAAGTGAAATCTCCTTTCCAGTAATTTGAACCCATTGCTCCAAATCCTAGCCTCCAGGGCAACAGAAAACAAGTCTTCTCCCTCTTCTTTATGATTGACCTTCAAATATTTAAACATGGTGATCATGTCTCCCTTTATCTTTCCCTTCTGTAGGCTAAGCACACCCAGCTCTTTAAGCTGCTCATCTCATAGGGCATGGTCTCCAGACCTGTGATCATTTTAACTTCCCTCCTGTGAACATGTTCCAGTTTGTCAGTATCCCTCTTGAATTGTGGTGCCCAGAATTAGACACAGTATTTCCGGTGAATAGAGAGGCACTGTGATTTCCCTTGATACAACAAAAATTCAAATGCCTTTTAAGCTGCTGCATTACATCATTGGCTCATGTTCAACTTGCTGTGTCTACTAAGACTCCGAGATCTTTTTCACATGTTGTCAAGCCAGGCATCACCCATCCTGTATCTGTGTTGGATGTCTTCAAGTCATTTCCAACTCTACGTCTAAGCTATCATAGGAATTTCTTGGCAAGATTTGTTCAGATTTGCGATTGCCTTCCTCTGATGCTGAGAGAATGTGACTTTACCCAGGCCACAGAGTTGGTTTTGATGGTTGAATTCAAACCCTGGTCTCTAGAGTTGTAGTCCAATACTCAAACCAATATATAATTCTGTATCTCCATATTAAACTACTTATTTATATTTTTAGTTATGTATCCTTGAATGCTAGTAGTGCCATAGTTTCAGACTGAAATCTTTTTCAGCATCTTTTCACTGGAGACACCAGAATCAGAGCACTGAATATTGGCCCTTCTCCAGAATGCACGTATGGTCTCAATGAATAGATTCTAGTCTGAAATACTTTATTTGCAAGATCCAAAGGCTGAACTTTTGATGTGAAGTGTGTGTGTATGTGTGTGTGTGTGCATGTGTGTGTGGTGCTGAGTAAGAATATATTGGTTTCACATAAGATCTGTGAAATAAAGTCAGCTGTATTCCCATTTTATAATGATGCACAGAAACTCTGATGTAGTAGACTGGCAAAGCAACCCACTGACTCCATAAATGAATTCAACATCCATGAAATAAAGACTGTGAAAATAATAAATTCACTAGCATGGAACAGATTTGTAGCTAAATTCAAAGTGAACATTTTGGATTCAGAAGTCAAACCAGAGTCAAAGTTACAAACTGCAATTTGATTTAGCCAGAGTAAGACAATTCACAGCAATAGTGAATTTTAATACCATGTTCCTTCTGTGTAATGTTAGATCCCCAATTCGACACTTCTGCTGCAGTACTTTATATGACATTTAATTGCACTGGACCATTGAGTGTTATTCTAGCTCAATATAAAAGCATCAAGGAACCTTATGGAAAATCAATCTGACTATAATTTTCACATGATAGCAGAACAAACCCTCAGTTCTGCATGCCCCCTTGGAACCAAAGGTAAATTCCCAATTCATATGGGAACATTGTAAGGAATTTTGTTAAAATCTTACATGGTAGTAGATTATACTAAAATAAATAAATAAAAGGAATTGTTATGTTATTGCATTAGAAAAGCATTCAATTTCCAAAAGAGACACCTTTAGAGCAAAAACTTCCACTAGAGGAAAAGAAGGAGTCAATATTAGAAATTTCCTATTTCCTTTGCAAGTTCCTCACCTCCTCTCACAAAGTCAGTTTTCACAGGCCACCAAATATTGCAGAGAAATTTATGGAAATCCTCTATTTCACCACTGATGGTACCCAAAAGTTAGGATCCAGACTGATTTAAAGCTACATTATGCAAACAAAGAAACAAACAAATCAAAAAGAAAGAAAATCACGTTTTCTCCATATATAATATGTGGGAATAAGCCAAAGCATATTTCAAGATTTCTAAATATTGGAAACATAAATCTAAAATTAGACATCACAATAAAAGCTTAAGTTTTAGTTAATTTAATACCATATATATTAAATATTTAGGATTAATATTAATGTTATATGATTTTCTTGGGAAAAGAGTATTCAGAGGTAGCTTTGCCAGCTATTTCCTTTGAAATATACCCTGCAGCACCTGGGATTCATTGGATGTGTCACATCCATTAAATTAACTATTTAATTAGAGCCTCTGGTGGTACAATGATTTAAACCCATCTGTCAGCAGGTTGGAGGTACGAATCCAGGGAGAGTACAGATGAGCTCCCTCTGTCAGCTCCAGCTCCTCATATGGGAACATGAGAGAAGGCTCCTACAAGGATGGTAAAACATCAAAACATACGGGTGTCCCCTGGGCAAGATCCTTGCAGACAGCCAATTCGCTCTCATCAGAAGTGACTTGCAGTTTATCAAGTGGCTCCTGGCATTTAAAAAATCCACATTTTTAGTAGCCTACATACCATAAAGGCAGACATTTCTGTTCAATCTTAGAAAGTAACCAGGGTCCCCTTTTGTTAGTACTTGAGTGGGAGACTGCCAATGAATACCAGGTGCTGTAGAATATATTTCAAAGGAAAGAACTGAGTATTTCTTGCTGAAAAAAAGTCCTATGAAATTTATAGGGTCACCATATGATGACAGATGGCTTTTAGGTGAATACAACAATATTATTTCAAAAATCAACTATTTTTTAAAAACAAACAAACAACAAAATATTATTAAATTGATTCCATATATTTTTTCTTTCCTATCCAGACAATTCTCCTGGCCTGCTTTAAAAATGATAATGAGGAATATATCATTCCAAATACAGACACAAATTAAATTATATGCAAATATTTGCTACTTCATGGGTCATCAATTTGTGCTTCATCACATAACCACATGAGCCATAGACATATCTTCCTAAATGTTCACCCATCAATGCATGTGTCTGGGAGCTCAGGCAAATCATGGTCACAACAGCAGGAAAGTTTTAGCAGCCCCTCCATGAAAACAATTTGGGAAAACAGTTTGAGTGAAGACAGATGTCCAGAATATGAGTATGGACAATTTATTCAGTTTTGTCTTCTTCCCCCATTGAAACTTTTTGAAAGCCATTAAACAAAAAACAATTTTTCAGATTGGCTGTGTCCTATTTGAAAGGTCTCTTTACTTCAATGTAGCTTTCTTGAATTAAAGTGCATTTAATTAAGTAAGAGGAGAATTTTCAGTGTTAAAATGCTAACAATGAATTCTTTTCTTCACGCTCAAGGCATGTAAATTACAATTCAAAAGCACACAGAAGGTTTGGAAAGAAAATAAAATGGTGTGATGGCTTTGAAGGTTTCAGCCACTAGAAAGGAAAAAAAGTGTGCAATTAGAAACTTTTTTATTTTATTTTGCTTAGAAAAAGTAAGCAATTTCATGCTTGCTTTTTATAGTACTTAGTTGCAGTTAATTAATATTTTTTTAAAAAACACACAGTTAAAAGCATTTGTTTGTAAATGTCTGAATGAGTAAGTTTAGTATTTCATATTAAATGTTTTCAGAGAACAGCTCCCAGAATCCCCCAAATAAGGGAAAGTCTGCTAATAGAGAGGAGTGGGGAGAGAGTGCAGGAGCACTAAGAAATTTTAACAATTTCTTAGTCATTACTTCCTAAATACCAAGTTAATGGTATGTTAGGCTTTCTCCATGTGAATAGGAGTTCATTTTTTGAGTAATAAGAATTATATGTCATGATTTTAGAAATGTGTAGGTGGCACAAGGCCAAAAAAAAAAAAGATTGACCTCATCACACGGAAGATTCCCCCCCCCCCCGGTTTCTCTGGCCCCCATGGCGCTGAAATTCCCTCCTTCCGCTGTTAGGAAGGAAGCATCCTGTGATGTTTCCACTCTGGTTGGGAGTGGGCTTCAACAGGGAGTCTACCAATGTCATGTAGTGGGCAGCATGCACATGTTACTGGACTATCCCTTTGGTGCCCTAGGATGCTAAAAAAGGTAAGTGTGATGAGGCCGTTAATCACCTCTTGATTGGACTATTATATTGCCAGATACGCAAATTAGGAAACATTACCATGCCCCCAATCATAGAGCCTGAATACTTCTTCTATTTGCCCATAAGGACCCTTAGAATTCCTCCATTAGGATTCTTCCTTTCAAACCCATTTTATCTTTAGAAACATCTCCAGAAACCACTCGGCCTCAGTTCTCTCTGGATAATAATCCCCTCTGGGATATTACAAATCAATTTATTTTTATCTTGAATCCTACATCTTTTATTATATTCAGGTATTGGCTATTCATAACATTGTCTTTGATCAAATATTAGTTTAAATAATGTCACAACATTCTTTCCAAAAAAATAACACTTTTTAAAAAATTCCTCGGACATTGTTTTCTTCAAACAACACCCCGCAAAGAAGAAGTGGGGCAAATCCATGGGTCTTTATGATAAGGTCACTCATTTGAAACTGTGAAATGGTGGAAGCTATGTATGTTGCATTAAGTAGAAGTGCAGTCAGGTGATAAGAGGCAGAAGTAAAAGAGCAATCAATCAATGGTCAGGACACATATGAAGTGCAATTGTAAAAAAAATGAAAGATAAAAGGCATGATAAATCCTTCCAGAGGAGTCATCTGCTGCTAAGAGAAAGCTGCAATTAATAATGTAACCAAAACATTTCTTTCTTCTTGTTGTTCTGAACATTTCCATAAAATACTACAGTGTACATTTTTACTCAACTTAAACAAACACTGTGTTGATCAATCTTTGGAGTATGTGGAAATCAAAGACATAGTATTTGCATGTCTGCTTAGAACTGTAAGCACCTGTGTGAAAAAATGCTTGAGGATGTTGAAATATCCTTGGCTGTGAAAATAAACAACAGTTAAGGACATCTTCACACAGGGCAAAAATGCCCCCATTTTGCTATCTTCATGTATGGCTTTGACAAGGCCTGCCATGCATCATCACACAACGCATGGCATGCCCCACCAACTTTCCTCCCAAAGTGGAGGCAAAGCGCTGCAAGGTGCTTCACCCTCCACTCCGGGGAGAACAGCATTGTGCAGGTAGCTCCGATGAAGCTACCTGCACTTTAGGCCCCAAAAGCTCATGTAATGGCAGAAAGGGTGGTGGGGCAATGCGCATTGCCACCCTCTCTACCATGTGATGGGGGGTGGGAAAGGGTGCCAATGCAAATATTCCTTAAATGACATTTTATACATTCCTTAGTTATGTATTGCCTAACACCCTCCTCCCCCCATCCCCCCCCCCCCCCCCCCAGAACAGCAATTCTAAATCATATCATTGCATCAATTTAACCGTGTGGAATGCCTGGTTCAAAATGCTATATCTGTCGTCTCTGTCTATTTTGTCAATTAGCACAGACAATTTCTTAAATCAGTCATGTTTCTGTTTGACTATTTATATACGTGTTTTTCCTTTGATTGATAAAATCATTAATTATATATTATGATAGATAAGCCCACCAAGTTTCCAAATCCCATTTTGTATCGTCTCTCCATCCCCGGGCGATTGTTGCCTGTATTGCGGCTGTCATATATTTTAGGATGGCATGTGGGGGTGCCACCCTGCATGCCTTTCCTTTCACTGGTGAAAGCTGGTGAGATGGAACAACCCAGCTGGGGCGTGTGACAAGGTCATATGCCACACAAAAAGAAAAAGAAGAAAACTGCATATCGTCAAGGAATTCCTTGAAAGAAAGGTGGAATTCAACCAACAAACAAAGCTGTATTCTGCACCTTCTGTAATACAAACCAGACCTAGCTCCCTTTAAATCAACCTATAGTCTGTGGTTTACATAGAAGATGACTTTTGGTATGCTATATAACAAACTCCTCTGTCCTTTTTGTAAATAAGATTCAGTCTGAGCAAGCCTGCTCCTCGGGGAACCAATGCTTTAGTGTGAATTGCTTCCACTCAGAAGTAATGGAGTGAGATTGCTCATGCCATTACTTTAAATGGTTTGAGGCCATACAGTCCCCAATTTCATTAGCTACATTTATATACAGGCCTTCAGTGAAAGCTCTTGAATACAGAGGTGTGTAAATGTTAGGATGTTGCATTTCTGGCTGTAAATGCAACAAAAATCAGTTTCAAAGCTCTGGAGGAGGTTAACATGTTTCAATTCTCCATAAAAGCAGGAAAACATTAGGGGACATTTAAACAAATGCTCAGCTTGCTATTTCAATTTTTATTTCTTTTCTTTGTTAAAACCCAGAGATAGGTATACATTTGCAGAGATTGTCATCTGAAGTAAACTAATTTCAGCATCAATGAAGGGTCATCTGTACGTGATCTATAAGGATTTCAGAATGTGGAAGAGATGGGTCCAATCCCAGTGGAGGCTCTATAGCTGCATAACTTTCTCAAAACATTGCTCTATATTAACAGACTAGTGAATCTTGCTACAGAACGATCATTTTGAAATCTGGCATCCAGTTACCTTATCTGCCAGCTGGGAGCAGAAGGAGGCAGCGGTCCACTTCACCATGAGCCATGGAGAATCTGGCACCCCTTGCCTCTAATCACCTGTCTTGTTAATCACATGGGGAGAAACACGGAGTGTGCATGGTGCATGTGGCTTCCTCCCATAATTGGGCAACACAGAAAGCCTCCCGTGTTGCCAGGGCAGTGGCAGCATGCCAGTTCTGCCCCTCTGCACCCATGGATCTGGCACGACGTTGTTTGATGGAAGCCGGCCGGCTCTGTGGGTGGCCGGGGCTAGATTGACATTTACCACTGAATCTTGCCCTGTATGATGACATTGCAAGTCGGGGGCCCATTTTGAACCAGCTAAATTGTATCAAATGTTTCAAGAATGCGTTAAAAACAGCATTCATCGAGAGTTCACCAAATAAAATCTCTGTGAATCTTTGTGGTCTCAAACAAGAACTAGAAGAAATGGGATAGATTGTGAGCTGGTCATGTTGAGGGATGAAGCTGAGGCTCATGCCTTACACACTGAATGCACTCTCTTTATTTTTATTTTTCACTGGATTCATACTAGCCAACTGATGTTAAGTGGCCATTTGGCAAATAAACTGGGTGTGCAATAAGCATTTCTGATGTGGTGTCAATGGTGTGTTCTTCTTCTCCCCCCCCCCTCCTCCTTTGTTTTCTTTTTCTCCTCCTCCTCCTTGTTAATTGTCATCAAGTCAACTTGAACATAAACAAGTTAAAAAAGAGACATTCAAGCCTTTCTATACTTAACACATCTTCCAGGTTGAGGGCCTTGGCTTCCTTGATTGTGTCTTTTCACCTGGAATGTAAGTCCTCTTCTTTTTTCACTACATTCTACCTTTCCAAGTGTTGCTGTCTTTTCCAGGAAGTCATATCTTCTCATGACCAAATGTATGGCAGTTTCAGTCTAGTCATCTTAGTTTCTGTGTTTATTTCTGGGCACCACAATTTAACATATTGACAAGCTGGAAAATGCCCAGAGAAGGGTGACCAATATGGTAAAAGCTCTGCAATCCAAGCACAATGAAGAGCAGCTTAGGGAAATGAGTATGTTTAGCTTGGAGAAATAAAAGTTAAGAGGCAATGTGATAGGCATGTTTAAATATTTGATAGATGTCATGTTGAGGAAGGAGCAAGCTTGTTTTCTGGTGCTGAAGAGACTAGGCCACAGAGCAATGGATTCACACTACAAAAATGAAATTCCCTGTGAATATCAGGAGGAACGTCCTGTTGGTAAGAATTAAATATGTGCACAAAATTAGCTCCTACTATTTCTACTGTTTCTTCTGTGTCTTCCATTTCTTCAGGATTATGAAATGGGAAGCCCGCTCCACATAAATATCTTTTTGACATGAAAGCCAGCTTTCATATGAATCAGAACTTGCCTCCTTGGCTAGGAAAGAGAGTGTGTGTGTGGTGGGACATGCAGTTTGGCTGCAGGCACGTTTCAGGCCTGCCTACACACCCTGCTACACATGCGTTCTAGGTGGCCCTTCCAAATCTATCACTATTATTCTACAAACAGTTCAGCAGGATTCATTAACTGGGTCTAAACAAGCCCTGTGCTCAGGATTTAGGCTGCAAATGGAAAGAGAAAACAGAAGTACCAGCTGCTGAGGCTGAGAGTTGCAGCACTCACCAGCCACCAAACTTGGAGCTGTAGGTATCAGCTGCTAAACCTGAGAGTTGCAGCTACAGGCAAATACCCGAGAAAAGCACAGAGATACTTCCACTTATGTGATGCAGGCAAGAAACGGAGGGCCTCAGGAGATCACAATGCGTTTATCAAAAAACACATATGGCAATTGGAAAACAGTTCTATGATGATAAATCTAGCAGCTATACCTCCAGGAGTTTGTTGCTGACAACTTTCTTAGGTGAAGTCAACAACTCTGCTTTGGATCTCTGGCTCCTCTTTCCCCATATAATCTCATATTGGCTTTGTCATAGTTTATTCTCGTGTATTACTCTGGGCAGACTTCTTGATTTATCATCCTCATGTGAACCTTGAACCACCTGATTTCACTAAAGATCTCTCTCTCTCTCTCTCCTAGCCCTGCCAGTAACTTTGAGGGGTGTGGGGTGGGGAAGAGATACATTTTACTGATTCTGTTTGATGTATACATACTTTTAGGGAAAGCCTTGCTCTGCTCTGAACAGGACATCTTCTTCAGAACCACATTTGAAATAAGTTAATTTTTTCTTAATATCTTTTTTCAGTGTTCAGCTTTCACAACTGTTATTTTTAAAGTTATGTAAATGATCTGTGGTTATGATTTTTGTTTAATGTTCAACAATAAACTTAGATTTGCACTATTTTTGCACCTTGACTTTCTATAATAGTCATTCCATGTCTTTGCTATTTCTGCAAATAGCATTTTCATGCTTTAAAGTACTTTTATATTGTAGTGATACGTAAATTGTATCAGTACAATATGATGATTTATTCAATTATTTTTAAATGTTTATCATTACATTTTTCATTAATGCTGTAATCCAGCCTAGGTCTAATGCAAGAAGAAATGTGGGGTATAAATTCCATACAAATAAACAAATATGTCCATATGTAATTAATTACTTGTGCAAATAGATAACAAAAGACAACTGATTACCTAAAGCACCTCTTAATAAATCAGTTAAACCTGTATGTCCAAAAATATAGGGAAGTGAGTTTCAAATAAAATAAATAGTTTACTAATAAAAAGGTAAAGATTTCCCCTGACATTTAGTCTAGTCATGTCTGACTCTGGGTGGTGGTGCTCATCTCCATTTCTCAGCTGAAGAGCCGGCGTTGTCCATAGACACCTCCAAGGTCATGTGACCGGCATGACTGCATTAAGTGCCATTACATTCCCACCGGAGGAATACCTATTGATCTACTCACATTTGTAGGTTTTCAAATGGCACTGTTAGCCACTGGGGCTAACAGTGGGAGCTCACACTGCTCCCCGGATTTGAACCGCCGGCCTTTCAGTCAGCAAGTTCAGCAGTTCAGCTATTTCATCCGCTGTTTACTAATTTGTTGTTCATTCGTTCAGTCGTCTCCGACTCTTCGTGACCTCATGGACCAGTCCACGCCAGAGCTCCCTGTCAGCCGTCACCACCCCCAGCTCCTTCAAGGTCAGTCCAGTCACTTCAAGGATGCCATCCATCCATCTTGCCCTTGGTCGGCCCCTCTTCCTTTTACCTTCCAATGTATGTATTAGTAATGTATTAGTAATGTTTACTAATACATTACTATTATCCATATTGTATTTTTTCCCTAGTAAAATAGCTCTGGGTGAAACAGAGTAGAACCACAACAGGCCTTATATGAGAAGGTGACTTGTAATGATTTACCCGATTTAGTGGTCCTATCTTAGCTGTAACTAACAATTAGATTCAGTTCTATAATTGAATTGGTAAGATAATAGTTCAGGGGTCTAGCCTATCATTAGTTTTAGCAACAATGACAAAACTGGAAATTATCTGATTATAAGTTCTCAGATTCAAAATGTGCAGAAAGTCCATCAGGCTTCAACATTTTTCTTAACTGAAACAGATTTCTTCCTTCTGCTTCCCCCTCATTGTAGGATGCCATTCTTGTTCAACATCCAGTAATAGAAATGATATAGTCTGAATGTTTTTAAATTAGTTTCTTTATATTTTCTTAAACTTATCTAAACATAACATTTTCTCCAAGAGGCTTCCACACACTTTCAAAATGGAGTCAAGATCACCTCTAGAAATGGCCTACATAATCATGTAATGTTCTAAGGAGCTGCATTAAACTGAGAGTTATTTCAGAATATTTCAGAATATAATGAACTTCAGTTCAAACCTAAAGACACAAGACACAAGATCTGTCATTTACACATTGTGACAAGGAGACTTCATCCAGAATGATCCAGGACACAACCAAAAACAACAACAACAAAATAAGATATATCAGCACCACAAAGCAACAACCAATAATTTTCACTCTTTCTGATAATGAATATAACATGGTGGTCCTAAAGTGAGTAATGATCTAAATTACAAGATTAGTTTAAGATAATAAAAGTAATGAAAGAGGTGACACAATACATTATTGACTAACAAAATACTTTCATTTGGATGAACACTCAATCTGTACATTAAAAAATGAAAATGAAACAGCCAAAGTAATAAAGGATGAAGCAAAAGAGATATGGCAAATAAGCACTGACCTTGCTCTGATCCCATGTTGATTATAGGAACAACCCAGGGTCAATGTGATGACATACTGAGAGATTTGTGATTAAATCTCCTGAGTTTGTTGTTGCCCTAGGTAAAAACAGCTCCCATGAGTGGGCAGAATCAGATGCAGGCCATGATGTTATCAAGTTATGGTAATCCCCTCCCCCCAAGATATATAATTCACCAAGGGCCCAGAAATAAATATACAATTTTTCCTTTTTTTTTTTTTTTTTTTTAAAAAAAGACCTTTTCTGGAATTGGGCAAGTTTAAAGCATCGGAAAATTGAGACTGAACTATCAGCAGCTGTAAACCCCTGAACTCTATTATTTAACCTTTGAATAAATTGCATCTTCTTTATGATTTTGTGTAACTTGTATCTTTCAACTGTGTGCTGTATGTATATCTATATAAATAAAATGTAATGTTCGTTTGTGGGATTAACAGAACTCAGAAACCACTGAACAAATTGACAACAAATTTGAATACAAGACAACAACTAAAGCAATCTATGTCCTTCACTCAAAAAAACAAAAAAAATTAACCGGAAAGAACTTAAACCCCCACAAGCCTACATGACTATCAGAGCATGCGTTAAAAGAACACCCTCCCCTGCCCCTCCCTGTTGGCTGTTCGCAGCATGGAGGTACCTGCTGGGAACTCACACGGGAGGGATTCTCTGTGTGTGTGCCAAGAAAGCTAACCCATATTGAGTTATGGGAAAGAATTCTGGGGAATGAAGTCCAGTATTCAAAGAAAGGACAAAAAGGCACGCTCTGTGAGTTACCAAAGGCTGTCCAGGAAGGCACAATCGAAACACTCCCAAAAGATGGCCATCCATTTTTACTTTATATCAACCCTGGGCTATAATATATCTACAATAATAATATCTATATATCTATCATAATAATATCTATAAATCTACTCTATCTATCTATCTATATCTATATATCTATATATCTATATATCTATATATCTATATATCTATATATATATATATATATATATATATATATATATATATATGCTCTGTGCATCATGAGTACCTTAAAAACAAAAGAACCAATGAACGAAATCACACCAAATTTGGCAACAAAACGTCTCACAACACAAGGAGTGACCATCACTCAAAAATTTGGGAGTTGTAGTTGCTGGGATTTATAGTTCACCTACAATCAAAGAGCATTCTGAACTCCATCAACGATGGAACTGAACCGAACTTGGCACACAGGACTCCCCTGACCCACAGAAAACACTAGAAGGGTTTGGTGGCCATTGGCCTTGAGTGGTTCCCAACCTGGGGGTCGTAACCCCCAGGGGGGGTCACCTGACCATAAAGCACTGTGGACTCAAACAATGATGGATCTGGACCAAACTTGGCACGGATACTCAATATGCCCCAATATGAGCACAGATGGAGTTTGGGGGAAATAGACCTTGACATTTGGGAGTTGTAGTCACTGGGATTCACAGTTCACCTGCAATCAAAGAGCATTCTGAACTCCACAAACGACAGAATTGGAGCAAACTTCCCACACAGAACCCCTTAAAAAAGGACAATGATATGTTGCATGTTCCAGGGTGGGCAAACCAAACACTCTCCATGTCAACACTGACAAAGAAACTGCAAGAAATACTGTTTACCCACAAGAAGAAAGACATTACATATATTAGAAACAGATCAACAGACTGGGCCACAGCAATGCGTGGCAGGGGGCAGCTTATATATATATATATATATATATATATATATATATATGATATCTATATGTCTGTACTAATAATATTTACATGTCTATAATAATATCTATACATCTATAATAATACCATTACCTATATGCCTATAATATCTATGTCTATAATAATAATATCTATATACACATATGATATCTATAATATCTATATGCCTATAATACTATCTATAGGTCTGTAATAATATCCATACATCTGTTGCCGGTTTTTGCTCGAAAGATATTTAGTCCTGTGCTCCTTCTATTTTTAATCAGTTTTATACTAATTTAGGCAATGCTTTTGATATGAAATAAATAAATAACATCTATAATAATAATACCTACATGCCTTTAATAATATTTGTGTCTATAATAATATCTATATGCCTATAATATGCCTATAATATCCTATAATATCTATACAGCTGTAATAATATCCTATAGTATCTATACATCTGTAATAATAACAACAATAATAATACCTATATAATATATTTGAACTGGGTTATATGGCAGTGTGGACTCAGGTAACCCACGGCCCTTCCACACATCCATATAACCCTTTGGCCTCGAGGAGATTGAAAAGGGGTCTATATTAGGTTGACACTTTGCCACTTCAGTTGTGGATTGATAGCTTAGAAACCAGCTCTTCCTCTTTTCTTTCTTTCCCATTTCTCCACAATGGGCCACTGCTTCATAGAAATGTCTGTGACCCTCTTCAGATAATATTCTGGGAATTGAAAAGGTTGGGCAAATCCCTTTGGCTATTTTCCAAAACAGATAATCATCTGATTCATTGTGTGTATGCACAGATAGATTATTATAACTTTATTTGTACCCCGCTAGCATCTCCCAAGGGATTTGATGCGGCTTAGATTACTTCCTTTGCCAGTCAGATGAACCCTGAATGTTGGTACGAGTCACATAACGCTGAGAGTCTGCTGCTCCTTCACAAAAATAGAAGCTTAGAGTATGTGCATTCATTAACTCTTTTATTGATAGCCAAGCCCTTGATTCCCCAAGATCAGCACCTTTGTTCCTTGAGTCTTGCACCTTTGTTTCCTAAGATCCATATCTTTGTTTGGCATGGAACTGGACATTTGAGCTCATCAAAAGCTCATTGACATATCTTTACCATTTGTTTTTCCTGGACTGCACCCTCCCAGGGGGTGTCTCTGCAGCTGATTGGTCCCTCACTCTGACCAATTCCCAGCTGCCATTCTCCCATCCAGCAAATTATGGCACAGATCCTAGCCTGCCTTTTCCCCCGCCAATCAGGGAGGGAGCGGGAAGTCCGAATAGCTGTCAGAACTGTATAAGATGTGTTATATTTCTTTGTATGTTTATGCTTACATATTTTGAAGCAAATTGCTGTACTTGCATCGTTATTGGCCAAATCATAACAAACTTTTGTGGTTGTCCTGGCCTATCTGTTTCGCATATGCGCACCAGGCACTGACTCTCTAACCATGGTCCTAGCTAAATCACTACAGAAGAAGCTTTAACTCTTTTCACCCATGATTCCAGTATGAGCTGTCAAGAATGTTTTCTTGCCCTGGTGAAGGGAGTTGGACTGGATGCTCTTAAGTATTTTTGTTGGTCATGGGGGTTCTGTGTGGAATGTTTGCTCCAATTCTGTCACTGGTGGGGTTCAGAATGCTCTTTGATTGTAGGTGAACTATAAATCCCAGCAACTACAATTTGCAAATGTCAAGGTCTATTTTCCCCAAACTCCATCTGTGTTCCTAGTTAGGTATGTGGAATATTAGTGCCAAGTTTGGTCCAGATCTATCATTGTTTGAGTCCAAAGTGCTCTCTGGATGTAGGTGAACTACAACTCCCAAACTCAAGGTCAATACCCACCAAACCCTTCTACTGTTTTCTGTTGGTCATGGGAGTTCTGTATGCCAAGTTTGGTTCAATTCCATCATTGGGGGAGTTCAGAATGCTCTTTGATTGTAGGTGAACTATAAATCCCAGCAACTACAACTCCCAAATGACAAAATCATTTTTGAGTAATGATCACTCCTTGGGTTAATAGGTGTCTTGTGGCCAAATTTGGTGGCAATTTGTCCAGTGGTTTTTAAGTTATGTTAATCCCACAAACGAATATTACATTTTTATTTATATAGAAGATGCTAATGTTTTAATTGTATTTTCTGGTATTGGGGCATTGAATTGTTGCTGACTGTAAACTGACTTGAGTCGCCTTTGGGCTGAGAAAGTCGGTATACAAATATGATAAATAAATAAATAAATAAATAAAAACCAGGAAACAGCTTTGTTGTTCAAAAATGTAATCCTTCAAACTTTGGAAGACATACTTTTCTTACAACTTAACAACAAATGCTCTTTTTTTTCTTTTTTTTTTCTTTGCATTATCCGCACTTATGACAGCTAGAAAAAGGAAGAAAAAATGTCTAGGAAAACCATTGTTGGATTAATCTAGACATTTAGTTTCTTCTCCAAGGTGACCAGACATCATCATCTTTCTTTCAAAGATCCTATTGGCAGAGCTTGTCAAGACACTCATTTGTCATCTGTCACCTCATCCAATGGTCCTTGAATTGTACATATGCATGAAAACAGAGCAGTAATTCAAACATCATTCTTCTATTCATGGCAGCTGTGAAGAACATAATCTGAAATACCCCAGGCTAGTTCATTTGAAGTGCAAATGACTAGTCTGCATGCAGCACAGTATTCAACAAGTGACATTCAACCAAAAGGACAGAAATGTTGAAGATGGAATGAGAATTTGTGGGTGGCCTCCATTTTACATTTCATTTGTACTTTATATTGCATTAACAAGTTTCAAATTACAATGACAGCATGGAAAATACTTGTTACTCTTCTCTTTTTCCTTTTGAAAGATATCTCATGTGAGCTTTAATTATGTTGATTTCAATGTGAATTTATTTATTTATTTATTTATTTGCCATATTTATATCCCACCTTTCTCACCCCGGAGGGGACTCAAGGCAGCATTACAACAGGCAACAATTTGATGCTATGCACACATATATCAAATAAACAATTACAACTAAAATAAAACAATTAAAGCATGCATTATTAAAATCATCAATAAAAATCACGCCATCCAAAACATAATCCAGGACCATTTCATTTGTCAATCCCATTGATTCATAGTCACTTATTGCACTGCTCCCATTATTTGTTAAAAGCTTGGTGCCAAAGCCAGGTCGTATGTTTTTTTCCTTAAGGTCAGGAGAGAAGAGGCTGATCTGATCTCACCAGGGAGGGAGTTCCATAGCCAAGGGGCCACCACTGAGGAGGCCCTGTCTCTCGTCCCCACCAAATCCGCCTGCGAAGATGGTGGGACCAAAAGCAGGCCCTACCCAGAATATCTTAATCACTGAGATGGGTCATAGAGGGAGATGCTTTCAGACAGGTAAGATGGGCTGGAATTGTTTAGGGCTTTATAGGCTAAAGCACTTTGAATTGTGCTTGGTAGCAGACTGGCAGCCAGTGGAGCTGGTGAAACAGTGGGTTGTGTGCTCCCTGTACCCCGCCTCCGGTGAGAAATCTGGCTGCCATCCATTGGACCACTTGAAGTTTCCAAACAGTCTTTAAAGGCAACCCCACGTAGAGTGCAGGATGGAATAACTTTTGTTCTTCAAGGAAACATTTTTATCAGCAGAATTGCAAACTACTATAAGGAAACCAGTACTACCCTTTCATATCCATATCTTCTTTATCCATTCGACCAACCATAGCTTTCAAATATGTTTTTTAAAAATCCTGAAATCTTTCTCTTTGCCAATGTATATAAGGGATGGCATTTTACTCTGCTATTGTGCATAATGGGTCTTGAGCATCCACAGACTGGTATCCATAAGATGGGGGTCTTATAACCAAACACCAGCAGATACTGGGGAACCACTGTAAATAAATCATGGGCTCCCCTAACTCCTCATAATAAATAAATGTTTCTTTGTGCTGTTTGAAATCTATTCAGTAAACATTTTTGCATGGAGGGTTGGGGTAACTGACAATAGAGGCAAGATGTTCAGGTCCATCTGCTGCAACCTGGGCATGGCTCCCTACAACTGCTGCAGCTCTCACCTGAAAACAGCAGCAGTTAAAAGCGAGTCACTGGACCCTTTAAGAGCCTGCTGTGCTCAGTGGCAGAATCAGCCGGTCTTACACCAGTATTCCTGCTGCTTCTGGATGATAAGAACTTCTGCCTGAGGCCAGCTGTACCAGCACACTGAGCATGGCTCTTTACAACTATGTGCTAAGTGTTGTTGCATTAATGTCTCATAATTTGTCTTTTGTGGGGGTTTTTATGTCTCTTTTGCCCATTATTATTTGTTTTTAATTCAATGTATATAGAACCCAGGGCAGGGTAGAGGGAGATATGATGATGGTAGGATCACATGTCTTATAGAGAAAGGAGAGAAAGATGTTTAATACATATCTCACCTTCCTGTCATCCTGCCAGCATGAGGAGCTTGGAGAGTGAGCCAGACCACCCATAAAATCTTGCCTTGCTCTTAAGTAATGTCAGGTCAGTGAAAAGTAAAACTCATATCATCTATGATCTTATGATCATATCATCTATGCTCAGCTCCCTCATCATATCATCTATGATATGGCAATGTCCCAAAATTTCCTTTCTCCTTGAGGTAATTTGTTTGCTTATAGTTTTCCATAGTTGGTTGAAGTTCATTTGAATTATGTTATTGAGATTTTTTGGGATTTCTGCCCCCAGGTATTTTATCTTATTTTTCCCCAATTTCACTTCCATTATATTTTGAAGCTTCTTGAGTTCTTCCCAGGTTAGATGCTTATATGGTAACTCTAATTTTCTGAAATCTTTTGTATTTCTATTTCAAGACATTCCCACCCAAACATGCACTGAAGTGACACCCGAAGTATCTGATGAAGTGGACTACAGTCCATAAAAGATTATGTCCAAGACAATTTCTTAATCTTGAAATGTCGCTGGACTCCTTTTCTTTTCTTTCCTTTCCTTTCCCTTTTTGGTTACAACAGAAAATTATTTAGAGACTGAAAACTACATGGACATTGGAAGTTCTATGTTAGAGCCAGATTGGTCTTGTGTTTTTACTGCTGGACTAGGACTCTGGGAGTCCAAGATTCAAATATTTGCTCAGCCATGGAAACCCTCAGTGTAGCCTTTGGCCCTAGAACCCCATGCAACTACTAAAAATGTGGATTCTGATGTCCCTTATTTATGAAATGACAGGGCAACAGAGGCAGTGGTAGCATGCCCTGAGACAAAGCCATGTATATGTCAGGCTCCTCCAACTCTGGGGAGCCTACCAGCCATGTGCAAGAGATAACTGGTTAATTCTCCTGTACAGTACTGTAGATAAATGCAAGACTGGAGAAAAACACAAGAGAAGCAAGACTGGAGAGAGGCAACAATTTCTGAAATGATGGGAAAGTGTGGATTCACGCCAAGCACTATGTTTGGATTTATTTCACAGATTATCAGTTTCCTTCCAGTCTCATGTTTCTCTACAGCCTCACAAGTGCAGTGTATATATACTATGGGAATTGTTTTGCGTTATGTATATTTGAGTGCATTGTTGGTTGAATCCATGAATCCAGAAACTATGGAGAGGGAAAGCCCACCATACATCTTGGCAACAAAGTACCTTGAAGGGGGTCACCGTGAATTGACATCGACTTAAAGATGTATAAAAATGTATGTTGCCTATGAATGGAAGACAGTAAGCAAAGCAGTTGTTTTAAAATATTTTAATTGAAATGATATAATACAAAATAAAAATCATACCAAGCAAAGCAATCTACATATGAAAAAATTACAAAACCCAGAAGCAATGATTATTCCTTATATCCTACATAAAAGCTAGAAAAAAATAAAGAATACATGAAATAATATTTTAAAAGTATTTTCCACAGCTGCTACAGCCAAATCCTAATTAATCCCCTCCATCTTAAAAATAAACAGAGATACTTCTTTCTATAATCTATTAATTTCATTAGTGTGCATATAAAATATAACTTAGAATGCTCAATATTTATTCTGCTAAAAGGTTAGCTCTTTGAAATCTAGCCATTAATAATAATTGATGATAACACATTTGAACAAAAACAATCCATTCTTCAAATCCCATAATCCTGAAATTTTATATTTCAACATTAAAATTCATAATTTAACACACCCATCATTTGCAAAAGAAATACCATTACTCAGATACCTTTTTGATACCTGAAATCCATTGTTCCCATTTTATAATTTCAATTACCTCAACTTGAAACTTCATCCACTGTGTTAAATAAAAAAATCTCTTTTCCCCCTTTTAGGTCTAACTATAAAGTATCATCTTTAGAACTCAACTGATAAAAACATTCAATTAAACCCTTTAAACCCACTGTAATCAAAATTCTACCATAATCTTGACTCATAGGCTCACCACACAACACAAAGTTGGCAAAATTTAAATTGAGACAAAACACCTATCACTAACAATATTTACTTTAAATAGGAATTTCCATCACCTTCCCCTATCTTGATCTCAACCTCTTCCCTGATAAATTGCTAACATTCTTCCCCAGTATCATCCCTAAGTTCTTCGTCCACAGCATCAACATTCTCACTCATAATTTTAATACTTCCAGTGTTTTTAGGCTGATCTTTATCCATTTGCTTTTAAAACTCTTCATCTAATTTTAGGGCTATGCCATGCCTGGCATCTTCCTATTCATCCTATTGGAGTATAATTTTAGTTTCCTCAACTAGTCTGAACTTTGCATGGTCTTGTTCATTTACCTCCCCTTCCTATGACAATATATCTTGTTCTTCATCCACATCCAAATCTTGTTGGTTGATCTCTTCTTTATTGTCTTCAGTTCATTCAGAACATTCATTGTCCTTTAGTATCCCCATTTCCTCTCTAATGGACAATGGCATAAAATTTAACATTTCTTTTATTTTACTCAATCCGCTAAATGCTACTTGATAAAAAACTACCTCTGCTGTGCATGGAGGGGAGATCCCTTTTCATTTCTCAAGCGATTGCATTGAAGAGAAATGTTTTCTATTACCTGAACAAAATGTCACTACATAACATCTCTTAAAATGCAAGGATAAATCCTGTCCCACAATTGGGGAGCGTTGTGGTGGTGGTGGTGGTGGTGGTGGGGGGGGGGGGATAACAAAAAGTCTGTGAGACTATCTCTGAGCATGAATAATGCAGCAGGGCCCAAAATACTCACCTGGATTTTTTTTTCATTTGGATAGTTACATGTTTAATATTTGTTTTAAAAATGGCCTCAGAAATGGGGAATGTTATTTAAAATATTAAGATTAGGTGGTATTTCACGTTGGCTTCAAATTTGATAACTTGGAGAAGAAAAAGACCACCTTGAACATTCTGAAAGGAAAAATGAGATGAAGAATGACAGGGTGATGCAGGTAACATGTTTAAATGGAAAACAGCAGAGTAGACAATTTGTTCTCTGAAGAAATAAGGTTATTTTTTATGCTTCTCTCGGAGCATGTCTAATATGCAACCAAAACAAGTGCTTCAGATAATCCAAATGTGGCTAACATTTGGGTGCATTACAGATGAGACACTTTCATTCATCTGACCTAGACAATTTATTTTGCTGTAATTAGACAATGACTTATACTTTCCAGCAACAACTTTCACAAATATAGTATATTTTAACTCATGCCAATATTCTGCAAACAAAATAAATCAAAATGAATGAAATATCTTATTAGGAGAAAATAAAAGAAATTTCAAGTGACCATGAAAGACTACACTAGCTATAAAAAAAAGTTAAACTACCAAGTGAGTTCCTTGGATTCAGCATAAGTTCCCCCTGTTGTAGAATAGAAATCATCACAGAAAGAGAGAAAGACAGACAGACAGACAGACAGACAGACAGAAGGGTGCTAACATTGATTTGGATTCCTGTCATGAGTAACACTGAAGAAATATAACACAAATAATATCACTTATTGTGCATCTGCACTGTAGAATTAATGTAATTTTTAACCCCTTTGGAATTATGGACATCGTCATTTTATAGAGTCTTTGGCCTTCTCTGCAAAATAGTGCTGGTACTTCACCAAACTACAACTCTCATATTACCTTAACATTGAGCCATCAAAGTTAAAGTGGTGTCAAATGGTATTACATTTACAGTACTACCACTGGTCACTCTCAAGTTATTCCTATAGAAACAAAATACAACCTTTCAAGTGTTATCTTGGGATGAGTGTGGAAACAACGTAACAACCTCCTGGTAGTACACTGTGTGAGTATATAATTATGAATGCAAGTAGACGTGTAACCACTGGAAAAGTCATACTTACTAAATTCATTTGGAAAGATGACCTTATCATAAATATGTTTGTTTGGAAGCCAGGTGCATAGGTTTGGAATCACACACACATTTATATATGAGATCTCACACATGATTAATGTTATACTCACAAGGATGAATAGAGATTAGAATTAGCATTCCATGGATATTGTAACATGTGCTTCAAACAAGATATGAGATTCAGAAAGATAGTACAGAATTAGGGCAGCCATGTATTTCTGTCAACATACAAGCATTGCTATAAATAAATTACATGCAAAACAATGCAAAGAGAATTTCAGAACTAGAAACCTATTAAGAACCTCAGACAAAGATACAGTGAAAGTTTGTGCATCCCTACTGAGAAGTAAATTTCACTGTGTTGACAAGGGTTATTTCATTGTAAGTAGATACAGTATTGTAGAATAAGAACCGGGAATGCAAGACTGATTACTGTGAATTACACAACCATGAAATATTAACATTGTCCCAGGATGGGAAACACGTGATGATGGCAGTGCAACAGCTGCCATATCCAAGGCAGCCTTAATCACAAAAGAGAAGGAGCAAACACCACTCCAAGACATACAAAAACAAAGCAAAGCAAAACAACTGATAGAGCCACTCTAGAAGCACCACCACAATCTATTGGTCATATATTGCTAGAGTCAGAGTCAACATACTGTATGAATCCATGTCAACATTCCATGTGACAAAGACCATGTTGTGATAGTCTCCACGTGTGACATGGGTCCTGACAGTTGGCCATCACCAGGAGTGACATTGGACAGGGCAATTGGGGAAGGGGGGAGGAAAGGGGAGGTTATCTGTTTTCTCTCCCCTTCCTCATCACCCTGTCCAACATCATTGAAGGTGCCAGCTGACCAGCAGGGTCTATGCCACACTTGGAGTCCAACACAGAGAATGGTAGGAGATTGTAAGGCAAACTGTCTGGCAGAACTGAATGAGGTTCAGTGGTGCTGGGTGGTCGGAAATCCCTCATGAATCCATAGTGCCTGGAGGGAGGGTTATGTAAACCATCCCAGGGCTGTTCCAGCATATGCCATGTTGAATTGGCTCCAAAATAACAGGTCAATAACAAAAGAAGAAAATAGACTTAGACATTTGATCATACAGAAAGGAGAAGAGGAGTTTGATTTACTGATTTAACATATGCCTGAAATACCAATTTGTCAAAACTGAGAAAAAAGAACCGATAGGCACCCTTCATTAGAAGAACAGATGGCCAAATAAACCAGGACAAGTAACCTGACATTATTTGATAGTGAAAGACAGGCAAATCAAGATCACTTTGAGTTAAACTGTTGGGTATTCTATGAAAATACCTCTAGAAGCAAAGGAAAAAATGTTATGACAACTATTCATTTATCTTTTCCCCACTGGACAAATGTCAACTCTACAATCATCTGTTATCTGCTATCCTGACCTTTTCTAAGATTTTTATTTTCTTTTTTCCCACTAGTAAATAGTCAATTATTCCCAACACCTCAGCTTTCCTAAATGGAAAGCATTTGAGACAATTAGAATACATGTTTTATTGTTTCTCTTGGCCTTGATCCTCAAAACCAGAATCAGCTTTTGGGATTATTTTAAAATACGTGTTTTTAAAAACTTCTAAAATGTTATTTCAGACTGTTTTAATGAATCCTTTTTATCAGTTCAAATTTGCTGTCAGAGATTCATGGCAGACTGTGAGGTGATAAACAAGCACCGAAGTAAATGAAATAAAGTAAAAGAATCCCACAGGACTGAATAGTACGCCACGGTGTTTTGGAGATTGAATGCCTACCACATCCCAAAGTAATGCTGCATATCTGCACAACGAAAGTTACTTGGATTGTGTTTGACAGGCATTGAGATAAAGAAAAGTGCTGGACGAGCTCATGAAAGTATTTACAAGCTTCCCATTCTCCTTTATCGCTCATTGTACTCCCTGTCTACATTTTGCATGCATGCTTAGAGGGTACAAAGAAAAGAAAGCAAGTCTTATTTGTGTGTGATATAAGAGTTACAATCAAATAAACACTGGGGAAATTAAAATGAGAAAAGAGATAACAGAAGTTGTAACATGAAAGGGAAAACAACATGAATTAGAGAGAGATCTTGACAAATATACTACAGAACTGTTATCAATATTGCTTATTGAAGGTGCGGAGAAAGAGAGAGAGAGAGAGAGAGAGCAGCTGGAGAGCTCCTATCCCATCTGGGAAGACTTCAACTCCAAGACAACCAAGCTGCACTCTCAACTGTGGACGACCATTCTGGCCTCCCTGGGCACCTTCCAGAAAGTGGCAGATATGGCCACCAACACCCGAGATGAGATATTTATTTCATTAAATATCAGGAAAGTATATGTTATCCTTTTTATGTTATTGGAAATATTCCAATGAAATAATTGCCACAGCTTTGAATGTATTTGAATAGAACATTTAAACCAATTATGCTAAACCAGACAACATTGTGTTGAACAGTTCTCTTTTTTTCTTCAGTAAATCTATTTTACCCTCTGATTTGGAGAAATGGTTTAGATTACAATTTCCATCAGTTCTGATGGGCCATATTGAAACTATCCAGAAAGCATTGAAATGAAAAAGGCTTTGGTGAGATTATATGGTTAAAAATAATTATAATGGGAAACCAAGAATATTTCAATCCAGTTCTGAACATTTTTGCAAGATACCCAGATTTCTTTATTTCTATTTTTTATTTCAGCATTATTGAATAAATTGCTTAGATATTCAAACCACTCTTTGGGTTTCATTGTTAACATTCTATTCAGTACAAGTTATTTCCCACATCTCCCTTTAGATATGTAACCCTGAAAAGATTCTGGGCTAACCTACATGTACACTAAAAATCTGCAGGCCCAGATTCTATAGAGCTGTTCAGACACTCTGACCCTAACCCACAGTTCTGGCAGGCACAGAGTCCATCCAGTTAAACCTAAAGTAGTCCAGTTCCAGGTCATCATCTCTTTTGCCATAGCAGCCAGTTGGAAAACTCTGAAAATCCCTTCACCATTGCTGGGTGCCTTTTTTTGATAAAAAAGATGCCCACAACCAATGAGAATTGGAGGGGGGCACATTCTCTCATTCTCTTCAGTCACATGGGTGCTTTTTCTTATGTCAGCAAAGGCACCTGGAGTTTTCCAGAGTTTTTGGGGCAGCTATAATGGTGACATAAACAATACAGTCTTGACACATCCCCTTTTTCCTGTGTAACCAAGTACATGAAATATGTGGTTATAGCACCAGCTTATAAGGGCAGCTAACTATTTCACGTTGGAGCAGGTTCTGCTGTCCACTCTAACCCTGAAGTATGGGGCTAATTCAGAGTTTCGCTGAAACTGTGGAGAATTCCCTTTCTTTATGTAGCACAGTGTGAAACCAGATGAACCTATTTCACTCTGTGTTACAGAACTGTACATCATCTGGACATCCCAGTTCAACTTCTGGCCGAATGCAGGGTTTTGGCCAACTTGGTAATTCAACAAAATGTATATCATGATACCTTGACTTGTGAGTTTTTTGAGATACGAGCTGTCACTCGGCTCATTTTTTGCTTCAAGATACAAGCAGAGGTCCAAGTTACAAACTAGATATAGTTTTCCTTTTTGTGGCCTCTGCCTCCTCCACTATCCCAAACATCCCTTGAAAAAAATTGGTGTGGTTTTTTGAGGAGCTGGAATGGATTAATAGCATTCAAATTCATTTCAATGGAGAAATTTGAATTGACATACAAGCAACTTGAGTTACGAAGTTGATCATAGAACGATTTAAACTTGTATGTCAAGTTATTACTGTATGTCTAAGATTCTGTAAGCATTAGGACATATATTCACTTTTACTTTTTTCGGAATTCACTGAAACAAACATTTGTGAATGTATTTCTTTACAAAATAGATTTCAACTATTTTGTAAAGATTGCAAGATTCTTTTTCAAGCTATAAGGCACCCCCATTCAAACTACCATACTGCATTCACCTACAAAAGTAATAAATAAATCATAATGGCCTCACTAACAGGAATCTTAAAAGAAACATTCAAAATATTGGATGCACACATTGTACAAGAAACCTCACAATCATGTTATCTCTCTCCAAGCCAAAGTACAATTCAAAGGTTAAGAGGCAGGGAGCCATACTGCAGAGAAGCATGGATAATTTCCTGTTGTAATGGAAGCCTTAAACAATCTCAACTACTTGCTCCATGATTTCTTCAGATCTTAGAAAATTGCAGTTATTTGTTCAAAACAAAATGAAAAAGACCACAATATAATGGAGCAATTTGATCAGTGAAGAATGCAACACCTGTAATTCAATTTCATGGCAGCTGGTTTCACAACATGTTTCCATAGCACAGTTACAATATAGACAGACCTGTCCAAGTGTAACAATTCTTTCCTTAGCAAATCAGGCTCTTGAGGCATAAGTGAACTTTAAATGGACAAAGACTATAAACAGTAAGCAACCAATGCTACTTCCATATCCTTCTATTATCCAGGCTTTGTTTTGGGACTGTTTTTCTTCCAGCACTCATAAAAACTAGTTTTTGCCCCCTTTATTTTGTTTAAAGAACATACGAAGTACAGTTATGCCTCAATGATTAAAGTAGATTAGTTTACTGGCATTATTTTGTTAATATAAACTTTGGCACCAGTGGTAGCAGTAACACAGAAATAATAGGTTCCTACAACACAAAAAAGGAGAGCAGTTTAACATGTTTCAGCAAGCCTTTCATTCAAAATGAACATTTGTTCAGTACACGTGAAATGAAACAATCAGATCAGGTAAGCGTTGCATAAGTAACACATCTTCCAAAATGCATACCAGGATTATTGTTTTCTTTTCTTTCAACAGCTTCCACTTTTTGTATGATTTCAAGTTATAAAACTTACAAATGTATGCTTTCTCAGTCTGCCAGGATAACTGATAAGACAAACTAATTTGCTGTCCCTTTTACTTTCTGATTTGTTACTCATACTTGCTTATTAGAAAGGACAAACGTATATGCAGATTAGAAAAAAAGAAAAGGGGAGGCTTAGTGGAGTCCTTCAAAAAGTCTTTGTAAAACCCCCAACTCCAATAATTCCATAGCATTGAGCCATGTCAGTTAAAATTGTGTCAAACTGCATTCATTCTACATATACCCTTGTCAGTTGCTTTGTTAATGAATTATATACAAAATTTACTAGAAACATTTTTTCACAATTGCATTACAATAGGGAGAAGATACATGAACAACAAATCCAAAAAGTTAATGGAGGGAGGGAGAAAGGGAGAGTAATCTACTAAGCCATATAGCTATATAGATTATCCATGTGGCATAAAAGGAATGCTACACTTTGAATTTGGCCCAGTATTAGCTATAGGGCTACTGTGACACCTCTACTATTGGTGCGGGAATACTTGATTCTAGTCAGTAATGTCACTTTTGCATACTAAACAAGGACTTGGTAAACCATCTTCAAAGATATCCCTCACAAAGATTGCACTACACACGTGTGACCTGGATCTTACCAGAGTGGAGATGATCAAGGCCAAGCCAAATAGGACTGGAGCAGGCAGATCAGTCTAAATTCATAACAGGCATTTGGTATCACAGAAGCAAGTTATGACTACTATATCAAAGAGATTCAGGAGCATTACCTACTAGCTGATATTATCCTCTTTGATTGTACTATTATATTGGCTATTGTTTCTACAGATACTGATGAGGTGTTGCCTCTATTTATGTAGGAGCCACTGTTCATCCTGGTGTAGCTTTCACAAGACCTGGTAGAGCCACAACCTCAATTTGTAAATGTACTATTTCTACTACATTTTGTCTAAATGGTGCTACAAAATTCATTCTGATTTACTTCATTTAGCCTTCTGGCAAATACAAATATCTAATTTAAAGCATGTGAGACTTCCTTATACCTCAGAAATATTCATGTATAATAACAAAACTCCCAATAATACCATATAGGTAGCAGGTCAGAAGCTAATCCTCAATAGTTTATCAATATACATTAATAATTATCTAACAATCCTCAGTCCTTCATTTCAGAACTCAAGGTATTTCATTTTTACCTTTCTTATTAATTTTGTACTATGAAATCCATTTGTAAAGGCTAATACACAAAGAAGAAGAAAATAAAATCAATTAAGCCTTGTTTTATCCTTCAGTACTTGATTTAGTCCATTCCCAAACCTCTTCAGGTCTGAGAAGGAACTGTTTCTTAAACTTAATAGAAATCTATTGGTTTGGTAATCTGAAGTTCTACAGTCTATGCCCACCAGAGCAATCTTCCTGCAACCTATTCATTAACTCTGTGTCACACCGCATTAGAAATTTGAAACTCCAAATGATTGCTTCCAAAATGTATATTAAAATAGCTCCATACCTAGCTTTTTCAGTTTAAATAGATCTTTTTCTATGGTGAAGAATAACAATATATAAATCTGTAAAGGTGTGAATTACTGCAGCAATAAGGGAAGGCCTTTATGAACACCAGGGAAAAAATTGAACACATATTCTTAACCTCAGCCTTCAGATACAAACTATGCAGCTGTTAACTTACATTAGACCAAAGGGAAAGCCTCACAAGACAGTGGCTCAGTGGCCCTATTGTCTAATTAAATTTATTAACAAGCTACAAGAAAACGTAACGCAGTGTGGTGATAAAGTTAGACTGCTTCAAACAATTCTTCAAAATGTGAGCTAAAACCAATTTTTAGTTTTTCTCTAGCTAATTTAACAACTGGTTTTAGACCTCTGCACAAACATGGCTTTGCATCTGGGTGTCATCTTTGTCTGTTCCATTACTTAAGCAGTTGGAAGCAAAGCGCACTGGAGGATGAACAAAAATTCTCCATTTCAGACACTGAGCTATGTGTGTGAAGAGGGGAACAGAACATTTCATTAATTTTAGTGAGGGGGGGGGGCTTATCAAGCCTTTGAGACACCAAGTCTCCCACCATTAGTTACCCATTAAAATTATTTTTTCTGCTAGTGCAACAAATGAAAATCTGAGGCAGAGGGCAACATTTCCCTGTGGGCATCAAAGTCCACTCATAAAGCCACCCAGAATGATGCTATTTCAGTATAAGGAATCTTCTCTGTTATTGAGTGTGAGGAGGCTGATGATAAAACTTATGGATTATCCAGCCCATAATCACCTTCAAGCATTCAATAAGAGGAGACATGGAGAAATATATTTGGGTGTCATCAGCATACTGATAGCATCCCACCTCATGCTTCTGATCTCTCCCAGTGGTTTCATAGTAATGCTTAAAAGCATTAGAGATAGAATGGCATCTCCTTTTTTTGAGGAGAAGCCATCCTCAAGCACCACCATTTGGAAACTGCCTTCAAGGTATGACTGGTACCACTGCAAAACAGAGTGCGTCTGATTCCCCTATCCATCCATTCACATACCCCACCCCTACCCCTTGGTGTTCCAGAGGGATGTGGCTGTGGAGTCAGGCCTTCGATGAATGAGGACCCTGGATGGAAGTTGATGTAGATCCATCTTAATAGGACGACTGACCACTGTAGTTTTATATATAGTGTTTTTAAAGTTGTTTTTGTAATTGTGATATATGATATTTTAATGAGTGTATATGTTTTTTATGGTTGGAAACCGGGCTGAGTCCCTCAATGAGGTTGAGAAGCTCGGTATAGAAAACTGTGAAATAAATAAATAGATAAATAAATCAAAAGTTGTTAAGAGATCTAAAAGTACCAAAAAGAACATACACCCTTGTTGATGTTAAGAGAGATTATCCAGTAAAACAACCAAAGCAGTCTTAACTTCGTATCCAGTTTGAAATGGGCTAAGGAAGTGTGTGTCACTCAAGACTGCCTGGAGCTGGAGAGCATCTGCCTTCCCAATTACTTTTAGGAAGGTTAGAGTCTGTAATTATTATTAAAGTCCAGGAGATCAAGGGAGGACATTTCCAGCAGTGGTCTAACTACTGTTTCTTTTAAACAGGCTGGAAAATTCCCTTCCATAAGAGCTGCAATGATAATTTCTTGTATTTGAGATTTATTTGCATATCCACCTGGATGACCAGCCAAGAGGGACAGGGATCAAAGTAAGTGGGTTGTCCTCCTTTCTTTCTCCAGCAGCTTGTCCACATCAATTGTATTCACTAATTGAAACTGAACCAGTGGAATCCCATTCACAGAGTTGCTGGACACCTCATTGTTGACTTCTTCTGCTCCAACAATAGCATCTAAGTCATCTTTTAAGACAGATATTTTATCTGTGAAAGGATTATTAAAAGCATCATAGTGAGCTACTGTAGGTTCTCAGGGAAAGTTTTCAGGGAGGGTACCTGAGTTAAGCTTCTCACTACTCTGAACAGCTCAGCTAGACATGAATTCGCAGATCCAATGTGTTCAGAAAAGCTTTCTTCGCTGTGCATAGTGCCACCTTAAAGGGATGAACAGTAGAGACACCTTGAGGGAAGGGTTACCCGTTTCTCTGATTTCCTTTTTATCATTGGAAGCTTTGGTGTTGTAACACTTTTATTTTTATTGAAAAAAATCTAAGCACGCAGCAACTGCAATAGACCAAATTACAAAGAGTACTTTTTGCAGCTGTGCATCACAATAGCCAGCAAATGCTTTTTTTGGTTTTGAGGTTTTGAAAATTGGGGTGTGCATTAGATTTGATAACACATTGGACCCGAATAAATACAGTACTCCCCACTCCTCCTGGTGTGCATCTAGCCTATATTCTTATATGGAAAGCTATATTTCAGTTCTCTGGAGTACAGTGTTATTAATAAAAAATATCAACTTATGGGCTCTTTTAGGTGAAAAGAAGAAAGGCCATGTTAGGGTTTTTTGGGATTGGGGGAGGGTATTCAAGATATTATTTCACTCCAGGGAAGAACATGATCTCTACTCATATAGGGCACAATTCTCCAATCAATAACTGAAAGAACCCGTAGGGTTTTTGTTTTGTTTTGTTTTGCTTTGCTTTGCTTCAATGTGGTCTCCTATTCCTAAATGGGAATGCTCTTCTGGTATTTTATTTTGTCTTAATCTCTTATCAATTGACAGTCTAGAAATATTATATCACGCAGGCAAAATTGAGATACTAGAATGGGATATGAGCCTTTCCTCAATAAACAGTGTTTTGAAACACAAGTGTCTTCCAGAAAGCAATATCACAATTTAAAAATAGCATACTGAAACATTTCCCAGAACAAAGATCAAGACCAATATCTTTAGCACTGGAGAAAGAAAGAGCTGAGACAATTTTCCAGGATAGGTAAGGAAAAAAACAAATATCAAAGAGAAACTGGGAAAGTGGGAATTTTTGGAAATTAATGGCTCAGTCTTAATTAAGATACATTCAATCCTGCTCATTTTTACTGTATAAAAGTTTTGCTTTAAGCCTGTAAAAATCCTTTTGTGGTATGCAAGTGTAAATTTAACTAAGCTTTTGCTATATTCAAATTATTTCCAGTTTGAACTTAAATTGTTAGATAGCTGGGTTTTAAATTGCTATCCTATATCATGAAAGTGATCTACTAGCACAAAATTTCAGAGTGCATGATTGTTGCACACATTTCCCATTAATCTATAAAAATTCAAAATAGGAATAGACCTTGCACCAAGCCTACTAATAATTTGGTTTCTTTATATGCTGCTTTTCCTTGTATAGTCAAAGGTTTAACCCATCCTCCTCCTCCTTGTTCTTCTCTTTCTCCTTAGAATAACAGAATCATAGAAAATAGAAGTAAAAGAGACCACACGGACCAACTGATGCAATCCCCTGCCATACAGAAGAAGCACAATCATAGAACCCCAGACAGAAGGCCATCCAGCCTCTGTTTAAAAGCTTTAAGGGAAGGAATTTCCACCACACTCTGAGGCAGAGAGTTCCACTGTACAACTTGTACTGTCAGGAGGTTCTTCCTAATGTTCAGGGGGAATCTCCTTTCCTGTAATTTGAACACATTGCTCCTAGTCCTAGTTTCAAGGGCAGCAGAAAATAAGCTTGCTCCCTCTTCCTTATGACACCTTTTCACATATTTATACATGGCTATCATGTCTCCTCTCAACCTTTTCTTCTGCAAGCTAAACATACCCAGTTATTTAAGACGCTCCTTGTAGGGCATGGTCTTCAGACCTTTAATCATTTTAATCATCCTCCTCTGAACACCTTCCAGCTTGTCAATATATGAGGGTTATTTTTTAAGTAAGGTCCGTTTTGTTGTAGACACTAGTAGTTCGCACGCATGCCGCAACGAGCGCGTGCCTCGGGAACAACTGTGCTCAGTTTCCGCTCTGTAGCTAACCTGTACAGTTCTGTTCTGTGCTTTAAAAATGTTTAAGACTATCAACTCACCCTCCGCATGTGAGGTTCGCTCAGTGATACGGTTTTTGTCAGCAAGGAACCTGCCTGCTGCAGAAATTCATCGACAGATTTGTGAAGTGTACGGTGATACTGTTATGAGTGAAAGCAAAGTGCGTAAGTGGGTACGACAGTTCAAAGATGGCCGTGACAACATCCATGATGAGGACCGCTCCGGTCGCCCTTCTTTGATTACTGACAATTTGGTGGCTTCAGTTGAAGCGAGGATTCGTGAGAACAGGCGCTTCACAATAACAATAATAAAAATCTTTGAATTGTTGTGTCCACTTACTTTCACTCATAACTGAGCACAGTTGTTCCCAAGGCATGCTGGTACACGATGCACGCGCTCATTGCGGTATGCGCGTGAACTACTAGTGTCTATATAACAAAACGAACCTTACTTAAAAAATACCCCTCGTATCTTTTGAACTGTGGTGCACAGAATTGGACACAGTATTCTTGTTCTCCTCTTCCTTTTTGGTGACTTTCCCTGTGGAAGAGGTGATATTATAGAATATAATAAGCAGTGTCCAGCAACAAAATGTATATATATTTGGAATAGGAGGGGACTACCCAAAACAAGATGTAAAATTATGCACCAGGAAGAAGTGCGCTATGGTTTACAAAAAAGAGTGGTAGGGTCTTGATGGAGATTACTGACATGTCTACATGAACCCCCCCCCCCCCAAGATGATTATTTTTGTGAAAAAATAGAACTATTAACTGGTAAATTTGCTATCATAGTCCCTCAGAGAAATAAAGTGACTAAAAACTTTAATAATTTTATTTTCCTTCTATAGGTATGAATATCTTAGAGTGCAATCCTAATTTACTTAGATATTATATGACTAGGGATTTATGAGTGATACAATGAGAAATGGGATGCCTCTCTCCAAGTGGGGGAAGTACAACTGTGGAAAGCACATTCAGTGTAGATCTATATCACTGCTGAAAGAGGGCTTTCTAGGGAAATTTTTGGGCAATTTTTGGAAACACACATTCACTCAAGAAGATCCAGTACTGCCCCCTGTCTGGAGCTGCTATTGTTAACTTATACACGCTGATATCATATCAATGAGAGGACATTCTTAAAAAGAACTGTCAACCTAAAAAGCTCAGGAAATCCCAGCCAAGCCAACTCCCATGTGCAATGGTGAGGCTTATGAAGTGATGACAAATTTGCTCTCTCACAAACACACAGGTTGCTAGTGAATGGTAGCTCATGAAAGCACAGAAAATTCTGACAACCATTAAAGTCAGATAAATAATCTTTACACTCATATTAACAAGAGTGCATGATAAATTATTTAACTGGGAGTATCATTTAATTAAGATTTGCATCTGATCAAAGGTTGGAAAATTTACTTCTTCTTTCTTTGCCATGATGCTGTTGGAAGGGATTCTGGAAGTTGTCACAGTGGAGGTGGGGAGTAGTTTCTCAATAAGTATGCCCAGGAATGTTCTAGAATACATAGAATAGAGTAGATGAGACAACAAGAGCCATTCAGTCCCACTCCCTGCCATTCTCTCATTTATTAATTTGCTTTTTTGTCATGCTTTCTAGAAAACAAAAGCAAGTAAGTCTATTGAAACAAAAAAAAACCCAATCTGAACAAATTCCTTAACACATGTATCCTAGGGCTATCCAAATGCTTCTTTCAGAATGACAGCTGGCACCTGTGGCCTTCTGTGAAATACTTTCTGACACTGATGGAGTGGAACAGGTGGCCGAGCTGGCAGAATGTGCCACATTTGATTGATAAAGTGCTCTAAGTGTCACAACCATCTAGACTGTCATTAACATTGAACTGTCTTCCAGTTCATCCACAGGGGAGGCTCCATGCAGACCAGCAGAAAAATCTATCACCTAGAAGACAATGGTCAGGAATTTATAGACCACTTTCTGCAGTAGTGTATTCTCTGTCACTTCAAGCATCTTTCATAGCATTATGTCATGATTAGAAAACATCTTTGAACAAATCACATCTCCATTATTGTATATTGTGTCAAGTTCCATATTTTAAACCATTTTCTATTCCCTTTTTTTCAAAAAGGTGTTCATAGTATAATAAACAAGTACTGTTCTACTGTTTATGGAGATGGACAGAAAACTTTTAAAGGCACCAGATTCCATCTGATATTGGAAGCTAAGCAGGATCAGCCTTGGTTAGTATTGAATGGGGGCCCACCAATAAATACCAGATGCTGTAGGCTATATTTCAGAGGAAAAAACTAGCAAAATCATTTCTGAGCATTTCTTGCTTGTGTAAACCTTGTAAAATTAAGGGGTTTGCCATAAGTTGACAGGAGACTTTACTCACACAGAAATTGTTTATTGATGAAAATTAAGCAAGAAAGTATAAAAGCAGAACTGCAGAAAAATATGAAGACAAAAATAATGAACTCAGCATATTTGTATGCTGGCATACATGGCTAAACTTTGAATAAAAAAATTACAAAGGTGTGACTGCATTGGCTTTGGACAATGACAAAATTAGTAGCTATTATAGACAGAATTTCTACAATGAGGACCAGACCTCTATGAAGCATTTTGACTGCCACATCATCTATACCTATATGAACATGGAAAGGCACAATTAATGTTCAATTTGTACACTCCACCAAATTGTGAGACACCATTCTCTACAATTCATATAAAAAATCTGCACAAAATTTGTATATCTTGCATACATTCTACACACCTCATTTTCCAGCCACCAGGTGCTTAGCCAAAGGCAATCCCAGTGGAAGACATGAGATCAACACCTGGATGCAAAGAGATTTCAAAATGGTGGGTTTATTCAAGAAGCAGCAGCATTAACTGCACTGTATAATACAGCTGACTGGTTGTGAAAAAAGGATATGGCTGTACATTAAAAAAATCCCTTTGTCTCTGGATGTTTATATACCAGCTTCCAGCAGGTCTCTTGACAGCTATATGTGCATATATAATTCCACCTCTTCTGTCTGATCCTGACTACATCATCCCATTTCTGGGATCATCTGCAGAATATTGTACTATGCTTCTATACCCTACATAACTACAGCCACCCTTTGGTCTCAAACTGCTGGGGCTCCAGTATGAAGAATCTACCTTAGACACTATGACAGCAGGATGTGCTTCAGAGAGGCAGTTCAGGACAGATGTCAAGTGCTTCAATCTGTGTCTTTAAAGTACTTGGTGTTCATGCTGACAGAACCAGCAGGGATGGATCTGAAGGTATGGAACAGGGCTTTGATAAGAGCCCCAGTGTGCACCTTGAAGACACTCCTTGCTCACATAGACAGGGCTAGCTGTCAGCTGCCTTGACGAACACCTTCAGAGCTACCAGGTTGGACTGTCAGTACAACCAGGGAGTACTCTAAAAGGTGCCCACTGGGATCCAAGTGTCAGCTTCTGTCATTTGCAGAGCTGGCTCTCCCTAAACCTCCTCTCACAGTAGTTTTGAAATACTATTTCTTTTCTTCCAATTGTATCAGGAAGTCAAATGCAAAGCTGAATAAATTGGAATTGAAACAACAAAAGAAATTTGAAATTAAAGAATCTGGACTAAGGGTTATTTAAATGGATATACATTGAGATTGAATATATAATATATATTAAAAATAATAAGCATACTTTGGTAATTAAGAACTTGATTAGAACTTTGATTACCATAGGTGGGAAATCGCAATGTGATCCCATTGGATGGAGAAATCATCCTCTAAAAGATGAAAAGTTTAACTCAGCACTGAAAATACTGGATTCTCCACAAAAAAATGAGCTTCTCCAACACACATAAATGGTATGCCTCTGAAATATATACAGTAGCCACACAAGCTGCCATTAACATATTCCACAGAATGTCTTACAAATTGATCATCATATCATCATCTTTGCAAATTCATCTTAAGAACAAACCTACAGAACCTATTTTGTTTGTAACTTGGGGAACTGACTGTAGTTGGCTTTCCATAAATTACATTGGAATATTGACAATTTTTCTTTTGGTAAAAAAATAGTCAGAAATGTTTCTCTCCCCTTCCCTATGATCTGTCTTTTTCAGTCCTTCAAATGTGTAATTTCCACAGTAGTGTCCACAATACAAGGTAAATAGGTTCAACTGCATCCACTAGTTTATATGCAACAGCAATTGGTGTTCAGGGCCATATGCTAGTATCATAACTTGTAGCTATGTATAACCTTGCACTCTGTGAATTTGTTTAATCTATTTTTCAAATTCTTCACACTGGCAACAAACACTATCAACCTGTGGTAGCAAATTCCATCGCTGAACTCAATGCTAAAGAATATGAAAACTCAGGCAAAAGAAAAATGATAAATGTGTGTGCTCTGTACATGTCAGCTTTTTATACCTAACAAACTGTCTCCTTTACTCCAACTCTGCAAAAGCAACACAATAAAGGTGCTTAACTTGGCAGTGAGCCTCACTTCACATAGTTTTCCTTACATCAAAGTTTTCCTTGTAGTGGAAATATGTAAAATTGTTTTGGCAGGATACAGGAAAAGTGTGCCAGAAATAAGTGACCTTTCAGAAGGCCAGAGAAATGCTCAAAGATGCCAGTTGACTCCAGTGCTCCTAATGATTGATAGTGACTTTGATCACCTTCCCCACAGGAATCCATCTTGTCCTATCTAATATGAAGGTCTATAACTAGAGTTTCCCTGACTGCCCTAACAAGTTCTGCATCTTAATACCTTAAAATATCTTTTGAAAAAGTCAGTCCTAGTTTTGTGAAATCCAAAGGCATGATGGTGGAGTTATGTCAGTATTATCTGGGACTGCTATACAATTATAATCTTTCTTGCTTAGATCTAACTGAACCACAAGATAACTTCAGTTAATGAAGGAGTTGCATTCCTAGACATTACACAAAATGTGACACAGATGTCCCGTGCACCATCTGTTATCCCCTCATCACATGGAGGGGACAGGAGAGGGTGCTTTGGCATGCTTTGCCTCCCCTCATCAGGTGGCAGAAAGGGGGGGGGGGCAACATGTGTTTCCCAGCCACCCTTTATGCCATCACATGGAGAAACTGAAAGGAAACTGTGGGTGGCTCTGTTGGAGCTACCCAAACTACACTTTCCTCCCATAGTGGAGGACAAAGCACGTTTTGGTGCTTCTTCTCCACTTTGGGAGGAATGTGCATGGGACTTGCCATGCATCAGGTGATGGTGCACATCAGGCCCCATTCTTGCCATGATTAAAGTCAGCAAAAAGGGCAAAAATGCCCCATGTGAAGAATAGACTTAAACATTTTGAACTTTCTAAATACCATCTGCAAGCTTCTTTTATAATACATCCAGGAGTCATTTTTCCCTTTCAGAAGATCCTACATTTCTTACTATTTCCATTAACCACTTCATCATGCAGAGCCTTTTTAGCACTTCCTCATCAATCCAGTGGCGGATGGGCACATTGCCCATCACACAATATTGCTAGACTTCCGGCAGAGGCCTTGTCATCAACTGGAGTGGACGCTTCCTGGGAAGCTTCCCCACGAACACAAATCCACACTGCTTCAGTGATGCTTTCTCCATGTGAAGGGGGAAGCATCACCGTGATGAACTGAGTTGCCCCTCATCCCTGCCATTTCACCACAGAGGCTGGCAAAACAGCATGGAGGGGTTGAGTCCCTCATGTGATGAAGTCCTTAGTGACCCAATTTATGCTTTTTAAAACATGTTGCCAGGGAGCTGGTGAGGGAAACAAATTTGTTTGCACATTTCCCTCTGTCTTGTTTTATTACACTCAATAATGGATTCTAAAGGCAGCTACTGTTTACTCTGTCTGCTACAGGATCAGATGGAATATAATCCCATTCTTTCCCAGCTCAAAGTTGTATTTCTCCAGCCTTCCTTCACCATCCTCTCAATACAAATATTGCTTTAAAAATTGTCCAGTTAGGGAGAGCATAATGAGCATAAAGGGTGGTGGGTGAGTTTTAAAAGACTTTGTAAAAGCTTTTTTTTTTTACATGACCATTAGTTACTGAAGTATGCCTATATATGGTGCATTCTGTAATTTTTGTGCATCCAAATCCATTTTTCTGTGGTTTCTTCTATTTGGGATTCCTTCTGTTCAATCATCAAAATTATTTTTAAAGTGCTGAAAAATGCTGAGCATAGGACAGAAGTCTAAATGCTAGCTAGTCACTTCTCTCCAAGATGAAAAAGCAACCATTTGAAGTAACCAAAAGATTTGGGTTTGATCCATCAACCACCTGAAAGTACTCTTGGGTGCTCTTATAAATTCATTTATAATACCGAGAAATTCTTTTACCTTTTCTTTACCAATTCTGGGCTCAATTTCCCTGCTGCATAATTAATTCTATTTTCACGAGTTATGGAATTGTTCCCCTTTCAGATGATGATTGCAACAAAACTGGCATTGAACAATCTCTGCCCTCTGTTTGCATTTCTCCATGTTCTTTATACTGCGGTCCTAACATTTCCTTTTTCTTCCTTTATTCTGAACATAGCCTCCAAATTATTTTTTATTATGTTAACCTATTTAGCAAGTCTGAGCCTTTTATGCTTTTCCTGCTAGTCATTTATGTTCCTCTTTGGTGATGTTCCTCTTTTCTCATTGTTTGCTATCCTGTAGACACAGAAGCACAGCTCTCAGACCTCTTCATCAACGTCCCCACAAAACAACTGCCAAAGAAAAAGGCCTGTTTTTCTCTTATGTTGGCTGAGCTGCAGATCGAGGCAATAGTTATTCAGGGCTAGTGGCTACTAGCTTCACCTCCCAACCAGCAGAAAAAAACCTCTCCAAGTGGTCAGAGGTTGAGCACACAGCCCAAAACAAAAGTACTATACAAGCTTCCAAGCAGTGCAGCCAAACAATTGGCTTTGATTTCCAAACATATAAATGTATCTCTAAACTAAGAATGAAACTTAGAGAAAACTGCAAATAAATTGTCTTGGGGGGGTGGTTCTTACAAAAACCTCTCTCTCTCTCTCTCTCTCTCTCTCTCTCTCTCTCTATATATATATATATATATATGTCACACTGTAGAAATAGCTTTCTACAACTAAAAACAACAGCTGTTGAACAGAAAAAACTGTACATTTTATTCATAAACAATATGTTCTGAGCATAAAAGAATGTCTTGAACAAAACTAGTTTTGTCACCCCCGCTCCAAAAAGAAGCCAATGCGCAAACAATCATTCAAAATACTCCCAAACACATAGCCTTTCTCAGTGAGCATATAACTACTGGATGTATGCATTCTTACAAGTGGGAATGAAATAATCACAGCTTTACATTCTGATAGACATCTCCACCACTGCAGTGCATCTTTAAAACATCCTATATAGCAATAACTGTTTCCAATTCCAGCAGCTGACACGCTGATCTTTCAGTACATCATTTCCTTGGGGGGTAGACATGCATGCTGCTCAGAGGCAGCAGCTAGAATTTAGAAAATAAGTATATCTGCAGTGTAATCACCTTCAACAAATCCATACATTCATAGCTCAGTTAACAAAGTCGTTGGCAAAAAGCTCCTATGATGTTCAGCATGCTTTCCTTTATTTATGCAGGGCTCATCTGATAGGGCTGTTTTATGTAATGAACATATTTCCAGTTTTAAATAATTTTTTGCTGAAATTCATTGAATTCCTTTTCTGTGGCCTGGGAACTATTATCAGTATTTCTAACTTATTTCTGTCTATCAGTTTCTCAGTTAAAGATGCAAAGATGCAATGTCCAGTTTACTTCATTAACACAGGTACTACTACTATGTGGCCATCAGCAGGTGTGCATTTGGGGAAAATGACATAACTGCCAACTTGTACACAAAGATCTTGTTCTTGGCTTACAGAAATGTTACAATCAATGAAAGAGGTAGTATAATCATTAGAAGTGAGCAAATGATGGGTCCATCCAGAGAATTTTTTGATAAGTCTGAACAATGGCTTGTTAATGCATTTTTGAAAGCTTAACTCAAAACGAGTGCACACTTATGTGCAGATGAATGAAGAAGTACTCTGCATGGGTTATTATAATCTGTCCCAATTGTGATGGACTTGACTGGATTTATCAGTCAAGTGACTTGCTGTGACATTTTTTGGCAAATTAAAATTGCTCACATGAAATCCAACTTGGAAATCACTGCTGAATCATATTCAACTTTTAAAAAATCCCTAGGCTTTTTTATTATCTAATATTAACTAAATTACTTTTAGTAGCTATAATGGAAATGAGCTGGATTTTAGAAGAATGGCTAACTCTACTTGGCCAGGTCTGTGTTCCATTAAATACTAGATTTGCTCTAGTCCAGTCTCAGGAGTCCTATTCAACTGTAATTGTGAGTGTTAAATGTCTGTGGAGAAATCCCATCTTACACAACTAATCAGCCATACATTCTCTGTTAAGTAGAACTGAAGTAAGCCTTTTATATTTGCATAAACATCTGATAATCTTATTTGACTGATATCCTGTAGCCAAAGATCAAACAAGTCTGGTGAAGGCAATTCATTTCAAAGGGGCAAATAGAGTGCAAACCCACCAAGACGTGGGGGTATGTCACGCAAGAAACAAAATAACTAATGTTGTGGGGAAAATACTGGAAGGTGAGAATTAGGATTACATTTAAAAATGTCCCATTATGCTAACCTTCTTAGTCTCTTATGCTGAATTTTTTAATTTACTCCCCCTAGAAGCCAGTCTGTAGTTTCAACTGATACAGAGTTTCAGGCTTTATTGGTGTTAAACTTGTATATAGCCTTGGCATCTGACTATACTTGAGTCCCCTCCAGGGTGAGAAAGGTGGGCTAGAAATGTCGTAAATAAATAAACAATACTTATAATCATTGCCTACTGAGCATTGCTTTGAGATGTAGGGAGGAACTTGTACGAATACATTACACATAGATAATCATAATACATATTATTAATCGGTTTAGACAAACAAATCAAGTGTGGTGACATGAATCAGAAGCATTTATTCAGAAAACAACACATGTTATTTATAGTAAAAGAACACACATAGGGATGTCTGGCTTTAATGACTCCTGCAGAATTGGCCTGAGAATGCTTTGTGCAGATCAGAAGAGTGAATAATGGGCTGCATACCACTGGTATGGAACATCTATACATTTTCCCAGATATCTGATAAATCAGTGATTCCTTTCATCCTGCTGTGCTAACTGTCTCTGTTTTCAAAAAGAATGGGACTTATTCAGTGTTACATCTGGGGTGTCTCAAACATTTCAGACACTGAGCACTTTACCACATAAAGTTGCCCTCCCATGGCATTTGTCAGATCACTGATCCCAGGAACTTAATGTAACTATCAATGTCTGTAACTATGACCCTTTGATGCTCAGTGAGTCCCGTGACCAGATTTCCTCCCACAATTCTGTAATTGTGTGATTCTTTTCAATTCTTTTTTAAAAAAAGAAAACCCTTTCTCTCTTTTTTTTGACTGGGAGAGTGGAGAAGCAGGTGAGAACTGGCCAATCCAGTCCCCACACACCACTTCTGTACCAGCACAGAGATCATCACACAGGTAAGTCGGGGGACCATGGTATGATCAAAGGCTTTTGACAGGTTTTTTCTGTCAACAGCAGGGGACAGGTTTGTCACAGGGAGGTGGCAGAACATTAACCACATGACAATCTAACTTCTATGCCACTTTGCATTTTCATATGGTAAAGTCAGGAGACTTTATTTCCAAAGGGTGACAATAATAGTCATTACCCTGAATGCAATTATTCAGTGGCTTGTGCCCAGAACCTAAAAGAACTACTAAATAACAAATTCAGAGAAATTAAACATAACAAAAAAATGAAAGAACAAAAGACCTCTTCCATAAAATCTGTTAAGTCAAACAGAAATTTAAACTAAGATTAGGGATGCGCTATGACCAACAGGGGAACACCAGACATTGTTGGACAAGTGGGCTTACAAACAAAAGATCCTCCCTGTAAAAGAATTGTAGTATAGTCTACCCACAGCAGCATAACCCAGCATCAGCAGCAGAAAAAAAAGTGACCAAAAGAACAAAAATACACAGAACTATCTTTCACTTCCTCTGGAGGCTTTTTCTTGTAACAAAAATAACACTATTGCAGTATTTACAAAGCAAGGTTTCTTCTAACACAAATAAAGTTCATCAAACTTAACTAGGCATAAATGAAATGTCTTATCTTTGCCTAATTAATTCAAGACTTTATCTTCTTTCTTCTATCTTCTTTCATTGATGATTCCAACTACAAGCAATCCATACATCACCGGCTTACACCAACCACAGCAACTCCTTCGTTCGTTGCTCTTGGCCCTCTGATTCTCTGCTCACATGCTGGGCTTCTCTCTCACTGGGCTTCTCCAATACACAGGCCTCAGCTAGCAGGCTCGGCTCTTGTCATACAGGGGCTAACACCTCCACAGGCACACCTGCTCATAACAACCTGCAGGTTTTGCTGAGTCATTGCACCATTTTAACTCTTTCAGTCCCTGTTCATCATTTTTGTAATTAAAAAGATACACTGTTAATTTTCAATATCTCTGACAGACATGACCAAAAACCAACAATGGAAACAATACACTAAAGAACTACCATATTGCTTCAATTGTAAGCCATTTTAAAACTTAAAAAATAGTGAATCTAAGGCACTATTGATTATAAGGTGCATTTCATTTTTGAAGTCCCTAATCCAGGAAAAAGATTCTGTCACACATAGTAACATGAGAAGCTAGGACTCACCAGAAAAGCTAATACTGATTGATTGGATGTTTGGTTAAGGTTAATTGATTCAGTGATTTTAAGTGTCTATTTTAACTCTTAATTTTAATTGATTTTTCTGTTTGTTTATTCCATTATTTGCACATGGCATTGAATATTTGCTATTTTACTTTATTTTATTTGTTGGAAGTTGCCCTGAATCCCCTAGGAGAAAGAGAGTGGGTTAAAAATAAAGTGTTGTTGCTGTTGTTGTTGTTGTTGTTGTTGTTGTTGTTTAACAAATAAGAAAGCACTTGAAAAAGAGGAAGACTGCCTTGTAAATGGATAGATTCAATCAAAGTCATTATGGCCCTAAGTCTGCAAATCTCGGGCAAAGCTGTTGATTATAGAGTGATGTGGAGTTGACTTGATGACACTTAACAATAATTCTCAGGCGGATTCCAGATGGTGGTGCTTGGAGGTAGCCACGCCTCCAAAAAGGAGCTGTTTATCAATGTATCTACCCTATTTATACCCCACCTTTCTCTACCCTGAAGGGGACTCAAGACGGCTTACATATAGGCAATTATTCAATGCCTTAAAACACATACAATTTCAGTAACATTAAAATTAAATTAAAAATTAATACATATTAAACATTTAAAACATTTAAAAACATTACATGACATGCAGCCATTCTATCCCCAATGTTTTTAACATTTACATGAAACCACTGGGAGGGATCATCTGGAGGCATGAGGTGAGATGCTATCAGTATGCTGATGACACCTAAATATATTTCTCTATGCTTTCAAAACAGCTTTAGCTAAAGTTAGCATGTCTCCCCTGAATGAATGCCTGAAAGTGGTAATGGGTTGGATGAGGAAAACAAGTTGAAACTGAATCCAGATAAGATATAGATGCTTGTCATCAAGGATTCTAACCTAGGGATTGAGGTGTGTCAAAAAGTTGTGAACAGGATTATACTCCCCCTGTAAGACTGAGTACACAGCTTGGGAGTGTTCCTGAATGTGTCTCTCTTCATATCAGCCCAGACAAATGTGTTGATCAGAGTGCTTATTACCAGCTTCAACTAGTGTACATCATCCTGGAATAAGAAGACCTAATATCTACAGTATACATTGGGCTGCTTTTGCACCAAGACTGGAAACCCCAATTAGTTCTGAACATGGCAGCCAGAGTGGATGCAGTACATCTAGGAGTGAGCATATTCCACCCTATTAAAATCACTCCCCTGGTTGCCAATTAGCTTCTGAGCAAAGTACAAAGTGTTGGTTTTGACCATATTCCCTAGGAGATCATCTTCCCCTGTCCAATCCACCATGGACACTTAGTCCTCTGGGAGAATGCTTACTCCAGCCAGTCAGAACCCGACTGGTAACTATCACCCAGAGGACCTTTTCATCAGCTGTCCCAAGACAGTGCAATGTCTTGCCGGTAAAGCTCTGACAGCTAGATCTGCTGTTAGAATTCAACACTCAACTGAAGATCTATCTCTTCCTGCAGGCCTAACCATTTCATTTTAAAATATGGGGTTTAACCTACATTTAATTAGTTTTAGTGTTGGTCTTTGTGTTGCATATTTTAATATATGTATTTTAAAATTAATATATTGTATCTGCCTGTTTTAACCATGTTTGTTGTACTCCATCTCAAGTTGTTATCATCACCATCACAAAATACAAAAAATATTAAAATGATATTACAGTTGGATGGATTCAAAAAAGGAAGTTGCAGCTCTGACCCTGCAAGACTTGAGCTGGACCTTTAGCAAATCTCTCATTCACTGGATCATCATAAACTAAAAGCAATTTGGCAGACCTCGCAATCTCTGAGAATGCCTGCCATAGATGCAAATAAAACATCAGGTGATAATGCTTCTGGAACATGGCCATACAGCCCGAAAAAATTACAGCAACCCAGTGATTCCAGGCATGAAAACCTTTGACAATATATTCATTGCCCGACTTACCGGGCAATGCCTGTTGCGGCGGGGGCACCCTCCCCCAGCCATGTTGGGAGCAGGGGGCTTTTCCTTCCCAGGAGCCCCTTGCGTGGCGGGAAGCTTTCCCGCTGTTGGGTCAGTGGACCTATCAATGGCTGGTCCCACCCAGCACCTTCATTGGCCTAGCGCCGGCCGCTCCTTTTGCCCACCAGCCATATCTAGGCTGCGCAGGGCCTGGCAGGCCTCAGACCTGCTCCTCCCCTACTGGCTGGGGATGGAACATACGGCAGTTCCCAGGGGTACTGTGTTTCATTGCCCGGTATTGTGCCGGTGGGCCCCCTGATGGTCTCATCAGGTATCAGTCAGCAATGGGCTGATGGATCTTGATCCAGAACCCATGCCAGGCTGCCAACCCCTTGTTCCTGTAATGAATAAATAAGTCATGGCAATTTTTTACTCCACCTACGTGTCAGTGTCATCTCTGGTTCTGCTGGTGGGAGGAGTGTCACCCATCCACATGCAAATACATTGCCCAGCTTACCAGGCAAGGCCTGTTGCAGTGGGGGGTACCCTCCCGCGGCCATGTTGGGAGCAGGGGGCTTCTTCCCAGAAGCCCCCTGCGAGGCGGGAAGCTTTCCTGCCATTGGGTCAGCGGGCCAATCAGTGGCCAGTCCCACCCAGCACCTTCATTGGCCTAGCGCTGGCCGCTCCCTTTGCCCAACAGCCATATCTAGGCTGTGCAGGGCCTAGCAGGCCTCAGACCTGCTTCAGGTTGTCCTCCCACCCACCCTGCATGACCTACATTGTGGTATAGTGTTGCAGTTGTTTGGTCATTATCTGTTTGTCACAACTTGTGTTGGCATGTGGCATGGGCCCTGGATATGGTTTCTGCTCCTCCCCTTCTGGCCGGGGAGGGAACATACGGTGGTTCCCAGGGGTACTGTGTTTTGTTGCCCAGTATTGTGCCAGTGGGCCCCTTGATGGTCTCATCAGGTATCGGTCAGCACTGGGCTGATGGATCTTGATCTAGAACCCATGCCAGGCTGCCAACCCCTTGTTCCTGTAATCAATAAAATAAATTGTGGGCATTTTTTACTCTACCTACATGTCAGTGTCATCTCTGGTTCTGCTGGTAGGAGGAGTGTCACCCATCCACACGCAAATTGATTTGACAGTATTTTCCAGCATAGTTTCCATCAAATCTCCATTTGTCAGGTGTTTCTGTGCACATCTATGAACCCCATGCAAACAAATTTCTGAACCTGATATAGGAGGTCCATGGTTGTGTAAACCTCGGGGGATGTGCATGTGTTGCAATGCAGTCATTGGCAAGTCTGTGCTGTCATTCTACATATGGTCAGCCTCTTTCATGTGAAAATGCCTTATGCTCCACTGTCTAGTAAAGTTTCAGTTGAGGACTGCCAACCACAAGGTACTTATATTTATTCACACAGCATTAATTTATTGTCCTTTGGTAATTTTTATCTAGTTATAACTTGGTTTAATACACAGAAAGAGGCAATTTTATTATCTACTACTACACAGAAAGAGGCAATTTTATGGCGCAGTGAGTTAAAGCACTGTGCCGGCAGGACTAAAGACCGTCAGGTCGCAGGTTCGAATCCGGGGAGAGGAGGATGAGCTCCCTCTATTAGCTCCAGCTCCTCATGTGGGGACATGAGAGAAGCCTCCCACAAGGATGATAAAACATCAAAAAATCATCCAGGTGTCCCCTGGGCAACGTCCTTGCAGACGGCCAATTCTCTCACAACAGGAGCGGTTGCTCCTGACACGACAATATATATATCTACTACAAGTAGTACCTTTTCAGAGGTAGCGTTTGATCTGTGGAATTACACTGAGAGAAAAACTTGTCAGATTCAGTCTGTTGGCTCATTTTGGGACAGAGAGAATGTGCTTTTGTTAATAGGTTTTTGCATCTATTTTATGTTTTATCTATTCTGTGTGTTTTACAATGACTGGCTTTCTTGTTGATATTGCTGTCATCGCTTTTACCAATTTAATTTCATTTTTTTGTAAAATTGCAAAAGGTGTAATGAGGCATATTAATAAAGCAACATTAAAAGAAATATAGTAAGAACCACATATAGATGAAAGAACATCTGGGAAGATTAACAAGACCAATTCTGTGTTTTGGGAGAAGTATTGCATGCATTCCATGTAAAAAAAAATCTTATTTTTTCCTGAGTAGTTTGCTTATTTGTGCAGTTTAAAAATTTAGACTGAAGCCCCTTGAGTGTTGATTCTACCTCTTCACTGGATATCCTTTTTAATAAACTACAAACAACAAAGTGCCTCCATGTATGTTAAATCTAGCACTGTTAGTCATATTTAAGAAACCCACTGCTCTTGTACTGACATTTAGTATTGCCTGAAAAAAATCCATCATTCAAACATTGACACAATTTCCCATGTCTGCCCTTTCTGGTATAGGTAAAGTTCTTATGTATAAAGAAACCACAGAAGAGTTCAATTAAGCTGTTACTTCTGGCTTAAAGAGAAGTTTAATGTCCACTCCTTCCTGGAGGAGGAGGAGGAGGAGGAGGAGGAGGAGGAGGAGGAGGAGGGAAGAAAAGGAGGAAGAAGAAGAAGAAGATGAGGAGGAGGAAGAAGAGGAAGAGGAAGAAGAAGAAGAGGAAGAAGAGGAAGAAGAAGAAGAGGAAGGAGGAGGGGGAGGAGGGAAGAAGAAGAAGATGAGGAGGAGGAGGAGGAAGAAGAGGAAGAAGAAGAAGAGGAAGAAGAAGAAGAAGAAGAGGGAGGAGGAGGAGGAGGAGGAGGAGGAGGAGGAGGAGGAGGAGGAGGAGGAGGAGGAGGAGAAGATGATGAGATGATTTAGTTTGTATACAAGGGCTGGCATTCAACAGTAATTAAAAGACATTCCAACTAGCTGGCCAAACATAAAAATGCATTTCCAACTCAAATAGAAAATGCATTTCCAACTAGATAACTGCTAGACTGCCTTTCTTGCAGGGTGTACCATGAAACTAATAGGTTGAACCTGTTCTCTAGCAAGTGCCGGTCATTATTCACATGAGTTGCTTATGACAATGGGCACCTAATGTGAGCCTGAGCATTGTATTTTCAGTTCAACAGCAGCTTCTTCAGGAGTAAAAGTTACTGCACCAAATGCTTCCAAAAAAAGGAAGCTAAAGCTATGCATATAATGTCTTGATGACTTTCTAATGCACATTCCAACTAAAATAATTTGTCATATTTATTGCTTGGAGGTTTCTTGATTCCTGTTGCCCTACATCTATCCTGTGCACTTCAGTGACAGAAAGTTTTCTCATCCTTTGTAGATGTTCATATATTTTTGTAGCATCTTTTTCACCCCACCTTTAAAAAGATTTGGTGAAAAACCCAAGTCAAATTAATACTGAGGCTGACAGCAGTGATGACTAAGAGGTATTTCATATGTCTTCAGAGCTGACTGATATAGTATCCTTTCCAGATACTCTATACTCTATTTAAGATCCATTTCATGTGCTTTATAAGGACCAGTATGCATTATTTATTTATGGGTATTAGCTCAAGACTCTTGAGGTATGATTTCAACCGATCTTTGAACAAAAAAGCAGAGTTTTACAGGGGTCAGATCAATGGCCTATCTAGGCCACTATTTCTCTTCCAAAGAGGCACAGTGATAATAGAATACAGCAACAAGTGAGAATGTTCATGAATTATTTATCTTTTCCCTTGAAACTGATTATCCTCAAGCAAACCAGATACGGATACCAGGATACATGGTTACAAAGTGTGGGGAACAGGGATTTTTTTAAAAGGGAAGAATGATATAACAGCAGCATGAGCATTTAAATTTCTACACATTTTTCTGTTCTGTTACACTTCAGAGCACTCCAAGTGCTCTTTAGTTCCACTGATTTTCAACCGTGGTAGCATAAGATAACACCAAGTAGGATAAAGAGAAGCTATGAGAATCTGTCAGAGGTTCATGTGCAGAAATTTTCTCCAAATTTCTGCTCTCATATCCAAATCCTCTTATAACTTTTTAAAAAACCAAGTACTGTAAAATGACCATTCTATGCTGGGCATGAGGACCCATGCTTATTATTGGACTAAATGTTCTAACAGTTCTACCCAGTATAGGCACAAATGAGGGCTGCTAGGTCACAAAAACCTCAAGCCCCACACAAACTCCACCCTTGATTTTAGAGGCTCATGAAAAGGGAGATTACTGAAAGGAGAATTCTGAAATCACATTCTGGGCTTGCATCTTTGAAATTTAAATACCTCACATCTCACTCACATACACATGCATACACACAAAAGGTCACAAAGTTATTTTGACAAGGCAAAGTACTGATTAACAGTCTCTGTACATTTTCACAAAAGAGATGATGAAATGTAAAACTGAAATCCAGTGGTAAAGAGGGAGAGAAAATGGTAATATCCAGTGAAAACAATGGATCACCTTAGTCATTACAGGAACCAAGGGAAGTTTTTTAAAGCTTTTTAAAAAGTTTTTTTCTAAAACATTAAACCCAATATTGTAAGTAAAGATTGTGCATCCCTTATCTGGAACTCCAAAATCCAAAATACTCAAAAATTCAAAATTGTTCAAGGGATGGCTGAGAAAGAATATTGTACCTGGGATTAAGTGTTGATGTGTTATGTATATAATCCTGACAGTTGTGTTGCGTATATAAATTTAACATGTGTATTATTTTCCTTTTGATATTTATCTAGACTATGTCTACATAAACATCAAAGTTACAGTATAACAGTATAGTAACAGTATAGTAACTGTTACAGTATAGTGACAGGAGTTACAGTATAGTAACCATTAGAACCCAGTTGGAACTGTAAAGCAAGACTAAAAATTGTTTTCAATTGTTGATTGCTATTGAAACCATTTTTGTTACAGTGACATCTTTTTTCTTTCTTTCTGATGGTTCAATGTACTCAAACTTTGCTTCAAGCACAAAATAATTTTAAAAATTGTGTACCCTTAGGCTATTTATATGAAAAATAAATGAGTTTCATGTTTAGTTTTGGGTTCGCTCTCCAAGATATCTCATCATATATGCAAACAAAAGGATTCCAAAATCCAAAATTCTTCCTCTGTGTAACACTTCAGATAAGGGGTACTCAACCTGTACTGTAGTTCTGAAATCAGTATCTACTGCATCAGGAAGCTGCATTATGGCAAGTCAGATACTAAGCTTATTTAGTGCAAATACTATTTACTCTGAATGGCTGAATAGCCAAGACTTCAGCAGCCCTGTCGGAACCTCCCCAGACCTGCAAGGAGATGCATACCTTGTTACAACTTTTACTTACAGTTAAAGACATAGGTGCTCTATCTCTGAACAACCTACCTCTTCTTTCTGCAACAAAAATACTAGAAGCTACTAAGAGATATAAAGGAATCCTAACCAAGACAAGGGCATCTTTAGGATAAGGTTCCTTGGACTCCAGCTCATGATGTTAAATCGAGGGAAGTCATGGTACCTTTGTATTCTGCTTTGGTTAGACCTCAACCTGGAATACTGTGTCCAGTTCTGGACCCCATAGTTCAAAAGAGATATTGTCAAGCTAGAAAGTGTCCAGAGGAGGGCAACTAAAATAATCAAGGGTCTGGAGACCATGCCCTATGAGGAGTGTCTCAAAGAAATGGGCATGTTTAGCCCACAGAAGAGAATGTTGAGAAGAGACATGATAGTTATGTATAAATATGTGAAAGGGTATCATAAGGAAGCAAACAGGAGAGCAAAATATCAAACCTTCCATTACAGAAGAAAGATTACCTTCAGAGTACTTGAATTTTTTTTTTTGCAAGATCACATTTAAAAAGTGAAGGACCACTTCTAAATGGTAATAATTCTTCACAATGGTTTTTTAAAAATAGATATGAGATAAAGTGTTTGCATGAAAATATACCAACTGCAGATTCCCATTTTGCCTTTGTTGGTTTATTTCCTTTCACAATTTGTCCATGAAATAACATCAAACCTTTGAGAGATCAGCTTTTATTTAAATAGCATTCTATATTTGCCTCCCCACCACCTTCTACAATTTTGTTTTCAATTGACCATAGTCAACAGTCATCTGATAATATTAAATGAAAAATGCCAGAAATAAAAAATTCATAACTTTTAAATGGCATATTGTTCTTAGAAGCATGATGAAATTTCATGACATCATCCTTTTGTCCAGTGTATCCATTCAACCTACACTACATCTCCCTGTTAATCACTTAGATCATATTCATGTCTGTACAGGAATATATATATATATATAGAGAGAGGGGGGTTACATATTATATATGTAGGGTTTGGTATTGTCAGGCATCTTTTGTGGTCTTGGGTTGTATCTCCAGGTGTGTGTTGCAAGATAGGGCAAGGGCTTTTGTGTGTTAGGCACTTGAAACTGAAAAAAGGGGGCTGCAATTGATTCAGGCAGTTTTGCAGAGATCACTGCCATACAGACAGATAATTCTACACACGCACTGACCTTGGAGTGTGTCTCATTGAATTAAAGAGTACTTTCTTCTGATTAGGCATAAATAGGATTAAAATGTTAGTATTGCCTAATCCAGGTGACAACAGCTTTCCAATATCCCAGATGGTAAGTAAAACTCCACTGCATTAGTGCAAATTAGACACCTACATTAAAACCACACTGCATTAATTTCATCTTTGCCTGAAGCTTATCACATGATACTATGGGTCCCTCTCACTGCTGTACCATACTGTACAGTCATATGGAAATTGATTATTTCTCTGCTTGAAATAATTTGTTAATGGGCTCCTTCCCTCTATAGTTTATTATTATTGAATATGAATGCTTCCTTCCACTTGGTTGAAATATTGTGAATATAGTATGTACAATGGGGGTGTTGCTCTCTGTTTAGGAATTCCCTGTGAATCTTTATCACAGAAACACCAACTACCTCTAGAGATTGAACTAGGAGGATGGTGATGTCATGGGTTTGCATCTTGAAAAGTCCTTTGGTTTATTAATTGTATATTCAAGCATGTATAATGTAAGGAGCTATTGGGAGGAAGAGAGAATTCAATATTGAAGTGAATGCGGGTGTGTGGTAGGTTTTAGGAGATTTGCATAAGACTATAAATGATAGCTGGGAGTTCAGTTTGAGAAGGGTTCGGTTAGGCAAAGGTTTGTGTTAAGACTCAGACTGGAAGGAGAGAAGAAAGTATTGTTTGGGGTTTAATATGGTTGCTCTTTGTCAGCATGAGATGTGTGTGAGAGAGGGTGTGTGTGGTATTTAGTATTTGCATAAGACTTTGTTAGCATGAGATTTTTTTCTGATTTCATATGTTCAACTTCTGTAAATAAAGATTTTTGTTTTATACACTTTCACCTCCAAAAAGATTATGCATTTCAAAACTTGTAACCAGACAAGGTGTCTGCATTGAGTATAGACTTAAGGAATATAGACTGACATTGCATAAATCTTCCTAAATGTCTTTATTCTTTAGGTCACTGGAACGGTTCTTACAGTAGGTGTTACACAAGTGGAAATTCCTTATGTATTATGGCAGAGATGGAGATCAGGAAAGGTCCTTGCTCTTGGCAATTTCAGTATCATAAAAGTCTTCAAATTTGTTGGGTTAAAGAATAGAAGGTTCACATTGGCCACATTACATGGAATTATCTGAGGTGAGGACCCCTATAAGGATACTAAGACTTCCAAGAGTTTCTAAAAGAACTTGTACATATTTTTCCATCCTCAGGCATATTGTTTTTACATTATTGTAAATTATGTTTTATTAAGGGAAAGTAACATAATAGCAAAATTCCACTATAATCTTGCTAAGAATTAATGTGGAGAAAGAATGTGCATGCATGCCAGGAAAAGTTTACATAAAGATTTAATACACGAAATATTTAAAACAATGTACAAAAAGCAGGAAAAGAAGCTATTGTTGATGGCGGGGGGGGGGGGTATAGAATAATGGTGAAAGTAACATCCACCCAATCTGGACACCAAACACAAAGTAGCTGCACACAATAACATCCTGCAGAAACTTACTGGCAGCACATGCGTGCAGACCCAAAATTAAGATTGTCAGCCCTTGCTTTGTCTTACTCAACTGCTGGGTATGCCTGCCCTGTTTGGCACAAGTCTATCCATGCAAACCAGGTGAACATAGCACTGAATGAAACATGCAGAATAATCATAGGATGTCTCAAACCTACAACTGTTGATAGACTACAGACTAGCTGGCATTGCCCCCCCACCCCACCCCCAGTGTGTGATAGGAAGTTGATGAGGTGAGAGAAATAAGGTTGAACACTGTGAAAGCAATTCATTGCATGGCTATCAGCCTTCTCCTAGTAGACTCAAATCAAGAAAAAGCTTAATGAGAACCATCACTCCTCTTAATGTTCCCCCAGCAACAGCAAGAGCATCCCTCTGGGCAGCTAAACCAGGAAATTCCAATTGGATGGTCCCCACGACGGTCTGCCTACAGGAGCAAACCAAGAATGGGCAACTTGGAAATCACTGAGCAGAATGAGAAGTGGAGTGGGCAGATCAAAAGACAACCTGGCAAAATGATACTACCTAGAAGAATCCTTCACCTTGTGCGACTGTGGAGCAGAACAAACAACTCCGCATCTGTATGCTTGACCGGAATGCCCTGCCTCATGAACACAGACAAATACAGACAATGTGGTTGCTGTTGCGTGGTTTTGGTCAAAAATTATTTAGTTACTTGTGCTCCTTCTTATTTTTATTCGTTTTATACCTATGTGTGCAATGCTTTAGACATGAAATAAATACACCCAATCTGGACAGAAAGTGGGTTCTATAATAGCATCATTTATGCAATTACAGCAGTCTGTTTTTGTTTTTGTTACTTTAAAAAACCCTCCAAACCACGCTGTTGGAGGAGGACTAGAAGCAATCAGTAGTATAATTGGCACTATTGTATTTTCAAGCATGAGAAAGCCAATATGAAAAATAGCACAATTGAAGTCCAAATGCATTGATGATCTACTATTGCTATTCTGCCACATTTCTGAATTGGAGAGATGGTTTCCAAATTAAACAACCAACTAGCGCAATTAGTACCACCAAGTAAGAGACTGAGCATGAGGTTTAACTATCATAAAAGTGCTTGTGTCAGTATCTTCCAGTCCTCTCCATTAAATCCAACATGATATCTAACATTTAGCAGATATGATTAGTTACAGTTATCTATCCACATTTGCTGATTAAGGATTTGTGGATTTAATTACTGTTTAATTGCTGTATTTGCCACCACCTCTGCTGCTGCCCAAAACATGACTGAAAATGTTTATTCTTTCTATGCCATTTTATATTCTCAAGCATGATTCTATCATTGGCTTCTAACAGAAGTAGAACATAGAATTGTGATAGAGACCTACAAATACCTAGAGAAAATACTTCTCTATGCATTTTTAGGTCTTTCAGCATAATTCTGTAGTCAATAATAAGACTAATAATAATAAGACTTGATTTATATTTCACCCTATCTCCCCAGGAGGACTCATCCAATGGAGGTTGACCATAGAATTGCACTGGAGAATCTAAAAATGTCCCAAAAATTATTTTCAGACAGAAAATGGGTTGTGATTTTAATTTTTAATTTTTTTTAATTCTTTGTCCCTCACCCACACAAATATTAAAGGCAGCTACTGGTATATATGAAGTTCTCATGATGACCAGATTTTCAGATGCAGTGTAACCTTGACTTAAAAGTGCCCCAACTTAAGAGTGTTGAGTTAAGAGCCATTGCTTGGCCCGGGTTTCACTTTGACATATGAGCAGCAGTGTGGGTTAAGAGCAAGTGCCAAAGGGAGCACTAGGATGAGAGTGTGTAGCCTTAGGGTTTCAAGGAGCGGCCTCCATGCCTTGTGCTATTGTCTGCTTTGGGAGATTACTGTCTGCTTTGCTCCTGTCTGCTTTGAGGAACCTTGGATTGTTTGATTTTGTGTGGGTTTTATTCCTGGTACGTTTGGCTTCATGAAGAGAAAGAGGAAGAGAGAGGAAGAGAGAGCAAGAGAGGGAGGGAAGCTAGAATGATTACAATATGAAGAAAATGATTCATCTGCCTCTTTGCTTTGTGCTTCCTTGCCACAGATTTGTGCATCTACCATTTTAAGGTTGATTTTTCTTTTTGTATTGTTCCATGTGAATGTGCAGGTTTTGCTTTGCTGTTACACTGGCTAACACACATTTTGTTGCCTCAAATGTGCTTCCTTGCCACAATTTTGTGCTTCTACCATATTAAAGCTGATCTTTCTTTTGTATTGTTCTATGTGAGTGTGCATTTATACATCATTTGTTATTTATAAAGTACATTTTTATTTAAAGACATGTAACAAAAATGGGGGGTCCAGAGAGGCAGAACAGATTAATAAGATTTAAGTGCATTTCAATGGGAAAAATCACTGTGAGATAGGGGTGATATGAGTTAATAGCTCAGTCATGGAATGAATGAAACTCTTAACTCAAGGTATCACTGTAGTACATTTTGTAACAAATGCAAAAAATTCATTTTAAGATAGGTTATTTATTTCCCTTGATTTTGTGCACTTGAAAATCTGCTGAAATCTGTTTGCACAACAAACAAGGCTGTTCTAAAAGCAAGATTCTGACAAATTAGATTATGAAGCCTTTTATAAAACCTTTCCTTCTTCTTCTTTTTTTTTTTTTACAGAATTTAGAAATGCTTCCTTCTTTGAAAAAAATTAAGAGGGGCAGTTCTTTATTTGTCATTGCCAGTTTATTTGTTACCACTATTCTAAAAGCTTTTACAATTAATTCTTCTGTTGTTGGAAAGTCCAATTTCATCAAGTGTTGTATAGATAGCATCCATGCTCCAACTATCACGTAGCTTAGTAGTTTAATGATTTTATTTGTTTATTTGGCATTTCCAATAAAAATAATTCGGGCACTAATTGTATTTTTATTTTGAAAAAATTCCTGTACCTTGCCCGAGAATTCTCTTCCTTTTTCACAAGACTGGAACATGGAATTTATATTTAAAATAACTAGCATGCTAGAAGGAAGGAAGAAAATATTGTAATAGGAAGGAAATATTGTACATGACGAAGATGAAAAACTTGAACTATTTTTTTTTAAAAAAACCTTATAATTTCTTCAAAACATTCTTTTTTTTGAGGAAGAAGCATCTATTAGATTCATCAGTAGATGAACTCTCATGCTGTAGTTGTGAAGAGGTAAAAAGCACATGGCCAAGATCTGAACATTTCATGTACCTGAAACATTGCCATCCAGTTTTGCAGATATCTCAACTTAGATGGAAGGCATCTCTCTAAAAAAGAAAAGAAAAATAATTACTACATTAGTTACAACCAAGCCTGTTCAGTGTTTTTGCTTCATTGGACATTGCTCTGTGAATTTATTGGAATAAGGGTGGTATAAAAATCATGGGTAAAAGAGCAACATTGGATGTATTTTGTAAAACCCTAAATTTGATCTAGGTCATGTAATATAGCAATCTGAAGTAACAGAACCTACATTTGATCAGTCCTTCCTAAAGCTTATGTAACTGGACAGGGCGGGCATTCCCAAGGGGCTGTATACCAATACCTTGGATATCCCACCTCTGCCTACAAAGAACATATATTATGTGCACGTGAGGCAATGAGACGATATGAGGAGAGTGAGGAATCGAACCTCACAAACTCAGTGACTTACAGTTCACATCTGAAACACACTATCTCTGTCTCTGTGTCACCTTTCTTTATATGTGTTTGTTACAGGATGCATTTTTTAGATGTCTGTGTATATTTCTTCAATGTGTAATCAAACCTGGAATCAATATGTAGCTTCCAACTTCTCACAGGTTACATCACTGTAATCTCCAACTGATTTCCAGCCATGTAACTTTAGTTCTGTCACTTGACACAAGATTTTAATATATATGTTGAAACAAAGAAATGTTTATTTATGAATTCTTTTGCACATAAGCTTATCTGTTACAAAGTACTTTACTTCAGTTCAGGCATGTAGCCGGGGGGGGGGGGGTGTTTGAGGGGCCTCAGCCCCCCCCCCCAAATTCTCATGGTGGTCCACGAGAAGGCTTTACTGGTGCATTATTTAAACTTTATGTTTATTCATATCATGATCTGATCACCATGCTCAATATATCCCATATGCATGGGGGTATTGGGGTAACAATATAAAAGGTTTGCTAGGGTAGACCCTCCTTCACTCAGACTCAGCCCCCCCCCCCCAAAAAAAAAATCAAAATCCTGGCTACGGGCCTGCTTCAGTTCCACTTGGATATTATTGCAACTGTCTTTCACTACTTTGAATACACAAAAATTGTTACTTCATAACTTTCAAAACAATTTAACTTTGTTTCTACTCTGTTAAGCCACTTTCTTCTCCTTCAAAATATATTTCTCCTCAGCCTCCCAAAGGAATCTCTGTCTCTCAGTTTTACCTAACTGAGAATTTAGACTTACATTAGTTTTTTTTCTTTACTTCAGTATAACGATGGAAGCTACAAACTTAAATACCAATCTTCTTCCTTCTAGCTCCTGACTAGAGACTCAACTACTTTTTTAAAGTGTCCCCTGTTTTTTTTCTAGCTCTGCCCTTTTTCTTGCTAGCCACTCTAAAATGGATACATTTCTACTGCGAAAGCTACATATCCATGGTAACATGATGACCAATCAAATGTAACCAGCTTCTGACTACCCTTGCCATAACATCAACGCTAATAAACATAGACAAAAAACTCCATTATAATTAGCTTTTCCATTAAAGCTTCATACCACCACTGTCAGCCACTTAAAGATCCAAAAAGAAGACAGCTAATTGTGCCATATTTTGTTGCAGGCAATAATCTGTATTCTGTAGATGAAGCTCATCTAGAGATTATACAAGGAAACCTAATTGAACAGATTCTTCAGTGAACCCACAATAACTGTATGCTGACTGACAGGAGTGAAAGAAATTTCCAAGCAGCTTTTGGAGAAACAAGCTAATGATTTATATTTAGCCACTTTTATTCAAAAGCTGTGCATAAATATCTTCCCAAGTGTCAAATTTTAATTTTACTAGCATTCCTTTTTGTCATCTAGATTTTCAGTGCAGCTAGACTTAAAATGTAAGCACTTTTTAGTATATGAGATGTGCATTTGACAGTGCATACACAATATTAAGCTCACACACCAAAAAGCTTCAATCTACATAATGTCAAAGTTACTGAGTCATTACAAGGAAACAGGGATAACAGATCTTTTAGTAGCAAGTGTCAGAAAGTGAGGGGGACACTCCATCCAAGTTGATGGAAGCATTTTGATCTACAACCTTACTTTTCCTATCACAATCACTACCACTGAATGGCCACAGAGCTCACTAGCCTTTTCTAGAAATGTAACTTCATTAAACTCTAATCTATACGTAATACTAGAAAAGATCTACCAACTCTGAAAAAAGTGGGCATTTAGATCATTTTTAACTGGTTTTGCTGGGAGTAACTATTTTATTTAGGTTGCAATACTTTCCCATTGCAATATCTACTCACTAGTTTGGTGTTGTGGCTCCCATTGCCTTACTGGCCAAGCAAAGAATGAGAATGGAAAGAAAAGCTATAAAACAACACCCACTTTTGCAGTTCTACTTGTTTTCTTTGAAGCTAGGTGATCATTAGTAGCAACAAAAACTGCTCTCTCTAGAATAGAAAGTGCAACCAGATCTCTCATTTCCTGAGCTACAGAAAACTTCTTAAACCATAGTAGAACACAATTGTCACTACATGACAGTCACCAAATTATGAACAAGCTAGCTTCTGTAAGTTTGTTCTTGAGTTGAATTTGTAAGTGTAACTCCAGCTAAATGTGTGTGTGTGAGAGAGAGAAAGGGAGAGGGAGAGGGAGGGAGGGAGAGAGAGGGGGGGGGAGAGAAAATGCTTTGGATAGCATAGGGAAAGGTTAACACCCTGTGAAGTTTGTTTTGCTGTCTGTGCCCATGTTCAGAAGATTTTATCTCACATTCTGTTAATGTGATAATTGGATTTTGAAAAATTTGCCTTTTTGTGGAAACAAGGATTGGTGACAAAGCTTCAATGGAGACTCCTTTCCCCCATGATTACTCTTTCAAGAGTGAATTTCCCTTTCTAGGGGTAGATTTCTCTCACTTCCTGTTGCTTCACACCTGTTCTTAACTATTAGTTGTTTGTAAGTCAGATGTTTGAAACCACCTGTATATGTTACTGCAAGAAACACTGAAATAAAAAATATTCCTGTTTGCAATGGCAGGTAGATGTTGTGATTTTCTTGGTAAATATCCAGCTTTTGATAATTGTGCATCAGCTGTTTGTACTTATGCCTTTTTAGCTCCGACTTCCAGAAATACTTTAGGGCAGCTTGACAGGAGGTGTGTGAGCTCAGCAGTGAATGGAACCAGATCTTAAATTAGCAGCACTTGGCTAGCCAAAGCTGTGATGTACTAATCATAAACTGAATGTTGCCATGAAGGAGACAGATTTATTTACTTTCACCTTTGGATTCTTAAGTGCTTTTTAAAAATTCTAGATTTTACTTAAATGAAAGTTTGGAAATTTTGTGGGCAGAAATCTGCATACACATTAACTGAGCGGTGAATCAAATATGCTGCTGCTGCAAAAAAGATTTTTTTTAAAAAACAGAGAAGAAAATTTTCAGAGCTAAGAGGAAGATTTTCTCCCTTGTCTTAAGTTTTCTTCTCCATTCTTGCCTTACCAGATAGATATGCAGCAACAACCTTATTATTCCTGTGCCACAGTTTGGATCAGGAATGATCAGCTCACAATTAAGATTGTCTATAACACAGTGGTATCAATAGGATGAGCATCTGGATTCACATCCAAATGCATATACAGCTAAAACAATGCAGTATTGACAGAAACAGTCAGGCTTTTAAAGATGAAGGAGTTCAAGATCTAGTCAGGGAATACTGTGGTTTTTCACTTTGGATATGTTTTAGATGGATTTTAACTGTGACTTTTTTAGTGCTGATTGTGTTTAATTCTGTTTTAATATTTGTATATTTGTGTATTTTAAATTGTAGTGTAATGCTTTTATGTCAAGCCGCTTTGAGTTCCCTTTGAGGAGATAAAGCAAGGTATAAATATATTATTATTATTATTATTATTAATAATAATAATGTCTCGCTCAAAAATGTCTCGCTGAAAAAAAATCATGTAGATTTGGTCCTGTGGAGATGAGTTCAAGGGAAAACTATTGGTTCAGAGGTCACATTCTGTATCCTACATCCTTTTGATTTAGTAGAATCATTCCAAACATCAGGCTCAAGAGGGATGCAGTTTAACACTGCAGGTTTGTCAGATGCCAGCTGATTAATTGAGTATGTGAAACATAAAATGTCTTCAGTATCTGTAAGGCATAATCTGTCTGCAAGACATTTTAAATTACTTCTTTAAAATCATTTTTAGAAATCTATGTCCACATGTGATACAGGATGTTCTCTGGTTCTTTAGAAAAAGCTCTCTTCTTCTTCTTTCAAACACTCCTGCACTTTTACATCAAACACTAACTGCCTTGAGTATCCTCTGCTGGCCCATCTTCTCTATAACTGTATTCCACCCCTTTTTCAATTGTGTTGTTAATACTAATTAAAGTAACACATGCAAACTGCCAAAATAATTACTTTTGTACAGGCTTGCCAAATCAAGATAACATTCTTTTTTCGTATCTGCAAACAGAGATTGTGTGCATTTCAGCAAGCTGACATTGCTGCCATGTGAACTCTATCGATTTTGTGTTGGCCACATCAAGACAGTAGTGTCAGGACAGACAGCCTGTGCTCTGCTAATTTAGGAGAAATCAACACCTTAAAGCTGATGCTGTTGTGCTAATGAGCAGCAGCTAACTCTGAAGTATCTAATTCCTTCTCTGTAGCAAAACATAGGATGGGTGTTAACTTAGAGCTCCTTGAGATGTTTGATTTACGAATAGCATAATTTAGGACTTAGAGAGCAAAACAGTTGATCAGCACTATAAATTCATTTCCACTTAAAGTGACATTTTCAGTAAGTCAAAGGCTTCCCTTGACATTAAGAATAGTCATGTCTGACTCTGGGGGGTGGTACTTATCTCCATTTCTATGCTGAAGAGCTGGCATTGTCAGTAGACACCTCCAAGGTCATGTAGCCAGCATGACTGCATGGAGTATCATTACCTTTCCGCAGATGCAGCATCTATTGATCTACCACATTTGCACGTTTTTGAACTATTAGGTTGGTAGAAGCTGGACCTAACACTGCCTGGATTTGAACCGCCAACCTTTCGGTCAGCAAGTTCAGCAGCTCAGTGGTTTAACCCACTATGCCACCAGGGGGCTAATTTTCAGTAGCTTACTGAATTTAAGCCACTAGATACCTAACTTTGTGATACCCTTGCAAAAATCCATATGTCTCATAACCAACTGATATTGTGGCACTATAGTACTACTGCCTATCTGTTCCCTTTACCTCTACAAATGCCACTGAATTTTAATTCTTCTCCCGCAGGAGAAATCCTGAGTCCCTTTGGGGAGATAGGAAAGTATATAAATAAAGTTTTATATAAGCTTATTTTTATCTCCCTCTTCATTTGCCCGTCTGTGTCTGATCACTTCAGGCAGTATTCTAAGATAATAAATTCCTGTTGGAAGAGTGTTTCGGAGTTGCAGGATAACCTTTTTATAGCTGCAACCCATTGAAATTGCACTTGGATGACAAAGCACAACAATATGTCCACAATTCTAGATAAAAGAACACCAGAATGTATTATGAAGAAAACCTGGAAAGTCCTCTAGGGCTTCAAGTTATTTTCAGTATCACCTCAAACAGATTAATCAACTACACACAAAACATGGAATTTTTTAGTTAGTAGAGTGGGACTTCCTCTTCAAGTTTCCCATATGAAAAATATTGCTTTCTGTGTAAATAATGTTTCCCATACAAGAAATCACGTTCTTTGTAAAACACACACACACAAGCAAACAATCTATTATTTTCTTACTTGTTTTGGGGTTCTATTTGGTAGTTTTTAAAGTTAAAATACAGAAAATATGTACACCTAAAGTGAATAGGAACTAGATTTATTAAAATAATATGCATTTTATAGCACCAAATATTAGCAGATGGCACTTTTTCTCCTTGGGGCAGGGCAGGGAAGCTTAGATGATACAAAACAGGATTAAGGGACACATTTTTCATCCCACCTTACACAGCATTTTAAGTGTGCACGAGAAAGAGAAATACACAGCAGGACAGACAGGTCAGAGGTTCAAATCCAGGGAGAGCAGGTTGAGCTCTCTCTGTCAGCTCCAGCTCCCCATACGGGGAAACGAGAGAAGCCTCCCACATGGATGGTAAAACATCAAACATCTAGGCATCCCCTGGGCAACATCCTTGCAGACAACCAATTCTCTCAACTCAGAAGTGACTTGCAGTTTCTCAAATTGCTCCTGACACACACAAAAAACTTAGCTCTGGAATATCACCACTAACTAGAGTTATGGATTTAGAAAATTTTCCAGAGAACCTTAAGGCATGACTCACAAAGAACATGGAAAGAGCTGGAGTAATAAAACTAAAAGATTGGATAAATAAAGTATCTAGAAAAAAAGATATAACAGAAATATTTAAACATAATGTACTAAAATTGGATTCATGGAATAAGATTGGATAAAACAACATGGTAAATGCAGACAATTAGCAACATTCAAAGAATTAATAATACAATTAAACAGAATGGTACAGATGAAGTCGGTAAAGGATTAATAAGTAAAATTTATAAAAACAATGATTGAAAACGATCCAATAAAATTTGGAACCAAAAATTAATGGGAAAAGGGCTGGACCTGAACTGTCTAGGGCTTTAAAGGCCATAACCAGCACTTTGAATTGTGCCCATAAACAGATTGGCAGCCAGTGGAGCTACTGCAACAGGGGGGTTGTCTGCTCCCTGTAGCCAGCCCCAGTGAGCAACCTAGCTGCAGCTCTTTGAACCAGCTGAAGTTTCAAAGCACTCTTCAAGGCAGCCCCAGTAATCCAGATGAGATGTAACTAAGGCATGGGTCACCGTGGCCAGATCTGGGTTCTCAAGAAATGGGTGTAGTTGGTGCATAAGTTTTAATTATGCAAAGGCCCTCCTGGTCATGACAGATATCTGGATCTCCAGGTTCAGTGCAGAGCCCAGGAGGACCCCCAAACGGCAGATCTGTGTCTTCAGGGGGACTATGGCCCCATCCAGTACAAGCTGGATTCCTACTCTCTGATCTCCCTTCCAACTGACCAGGAGTACCTCTGTCTTGTCAGGATTAAGTTTCAATTTGTTTGCTCTCATCTAATCCATTACTGATGGCACACACTAGTTCAAGGTTAGGACAGCTTCCTTGGCATAAGGTATAAACAAGTCGTAGAGTTGAGTGTTGTCCACATATAGGTGTGGTGCCCAGAATTGGATACAGTATTCCAGGTGAGGTCTAACTAAAGCAGAATAGAGAGGCAACACAACATCACCCGATCAGGATACTATACTCCTTTCAATGATGCCCAAAATCATATTAATGTTTTTAGCTCCTACATCACACTGTTGGCTCATGTTCACATTGTTGTTCATGAAGACTCCAAAATACTTCTCACATGGACTGTTGTCGAGCCAGTCATCACCCATTCTGTCTTTGCATTTCATTTTTTCTGCCTAAGTGTAATTACAGATCCACTTAATAGTAGCATTGTCTAGCCCACATTTGACTAGTTTGCTTGCAAGAAGGTCACGGGGGACCTTGTTGAAACTCTTACAGAAATCAAGATATGTAACATCCACAGCATTTCCTGCATCTATCAAGCTTGTAACTATTGAAAAAAGAGATAAGATTAGTCTGGCATGACTTGTTTTTGAGAAATCCATGTTGATTTTAAATAATCACAGCATTCCTTTCTAAATGATTGCAGACTGCCTCCTTAATGATCTGCTCCAGAATCTTTCCTGGTATTGATGTTAAGCTGACTGGACAGTAATTGTTTGAATCATAGAATCATAGAATCATAGAATTGGAAGAGACCTCATGGGCCATCCAGTCCAACCCCCTGCCAAGAAGCAGGAATATTGCATTCAAAGCACCCCCGACAAATGGCTATCCAGCCTCTATTTATAAACCTCCAAAGGAGGAGCCTCCACCACACTCCGGGGCAGAGAGTTCCACTGCTGAACGGCTCTCACAGTCAGGAAGTTCTTCCTAATGTTCAGATGGAATCTCCTTTCTTGTAGTTTGAAGCCATTGTTCCGCGTCCTAGTCTCCAGGGAAGCAGAAAACAAGCTTGCTCCCTCCTCCCTGTGACTTCCTCTCACATATTTATACATGGCTATCATATCTCCTCTCAGCCTTCTCTTCTTCAGGCTAAACATGCCCAGCTCCTTAAGCCGCTCCTCATAGGGCTTGTTCTCCATACCCTTGATCATTTTAGTCACCCTCCTCTGGACACATTCCAGCTTGTCAACATCTCTCTTCAACTGTGGTGCCCAGAATTGGACACAATATTCCAGATGTGGTCTAACCAAGGCAGAATAGAGGGGTTGCGTTACTTCCCTATATCTAGACACTATGTTCCTATTGATGCAGGCCAAAATCCTGTTGGCTTTTTTTGCCGCCACATCACATTGTTGGCTCATGTTTAACTCATTGTCCATGAGGACTCCAAGATCTTTTTCACACATACTGCTCTCGAGCCAGGCTTCCCCCATTCTGTATCTTTGCATTTTGTTTTTCCTGCCAAAGTGGAGTATCTTGCATTTGTCCCTGTTGAACTTTATTTTGTCTCTAATCTGTCAAGATCGTTTTGAATCCTGCTCCTGTCCTCTGGAATATTGGCTATCCCTCCCAATTTGGTGTCGTCTGCAAACTTAATGATCATGCCTTCTAACCCTTCATCTAAGTCATTAATAAAGATGTTGAACTTGTCACTTCTTTCCAGGATGAAGAGGAAGCATTGGTGAGCACCCTCTGGGTTCGCCCATTTAACCAATTACAGTTCCACCTAACCATAGTTTTGCCTAGCCCACATTGGACTAGTTTGTTTGCCAGAAGGTCATGAGGGACCTTGTCAAAGGCCTTACTGAAATCCAGGTACGCTACATCCACGGCATTCCCCGCATCTACCCAACTTATAACTCTATCGAAAAAAGAGATCAGATTAGTGTGGCATGACTTGTTTTTGATAAAGTCCTCTTTTTTCCCCTTCTTGAAGATAGGGACAATATTTGCCCTCCTCCAGTCTGTTGAGACTTCTGTTCTCCAATAATTTCCAAAGATTAGTTAGGTGATCCTTCATAGTCTGAGGATGATGGTCCTCCAAGAGTGGTAACCTGGAGTGGATTCGTAGGTGGCTGTGGAGCCCTATTCTTGATCTGCATCTTCTCCCACAGTGAGGGCATTGGTTTCCAGGCGGGAGGTGGTCCCGATCGGGGTTGGCTTGACGAGCCTTCCTCTTGGCATGTTTCTCTCTTTTTCCCTCCATTCATGCCTCTTCAAATTTTGCAGCACTGCTGGTCACAGCTGACCACCACCTGGAGTGCTCAAGGGCCAGGGTTTCCCAGTTCTCAGTGCCTATGCCACAGTTTTTAAGGTTGGCTTTGAGCCCATCTTTAAATATCTTTTCCTGTCCTCCAACATTCCGTTTTCCATTCTTGAGTTCGGAGTAGCTAGTCCAGCCGAGTTTATGGCGGAGGACCATTGCTTCAATGCTGGTGGTTTTTGCTTCTTCCAGCATGCTGACATTTGTCCGCTTGTCTTCCCAGGAAATTTGCAGGATTTTCCAGAGGCAGCGCTGATGGAATCGTTCCAGGAGCTGCATGTGACGTCTGTAGACTGTCCATGTCTCACAGGTGTATAGCAGAGTTGAGGGGACGATAGCTTTATAAACAAACACCTTGGTATCCCTACGGATGTCCTGGTCCTCAAACACTCTCTGCTTCATTCGGAAAAATGCTGCAAACTGGTTAAAAGCTCGGGTGAGATAAAAGAGAAACAAATTATTTGTGGAGGAGGTCTCATTATAGTGGGAGATGTGGAATCAAGCTTTCCCACGAGTGGGGAAACGTATACTCCAGTGACAGAACATTGCACATTAGGGATAATGTGGGATTGAATACCTATTCACCAAGGGCGCAACACAAGAGCCAGGTTTTGAGGTTCTTTTAAAAAGTTTCTAGATTAGGGGCTTTCCTAATTTCTCCAGGTAGTGAATTCCAGAGTCGGGGAGCCACTGAGGAAAAAGCTCTCTCCCTTGTGCTTACAAGGTGAGCTTGTGACACTGGCAGTGGTGAGAGCAGGGCCTCCCCAGAAGATCAGAGGGCCCGAGATGGTACATGGAGGGAGATACGGTCACAAAGGTAGGCGGGTCTCAAACCGTTTAGGGCTTTATAGGTGATAACCTGCACCTTGAATTGGAACTGGAAAATAAACGGCAGCCAGTGGAGCTCCTTAAACAGGGGGGTTGACCGCTCCCTGTAAGTCACCCCAGTTATTAATCTGCAAAGGTGATAAGAGTGGCTTACAGGTCTTCTTCTGAACGCACACAGATGATGTTGTCATCAGCATACTGCAGTTCTATAACAGATGCTGTTGTAACCTTGGTTACAACAGCATCTGCATCTCAGTCTGCTGAGGTTGAATAGCTTGCCATCTGTCCAATAGATGATTTCCACTCCGGTGGGAAGCTTCCTGTCAACAAGATGAAATATCATAGCGATGAAGATGGAAAATAAGGTTGGGCAAATAACACATCCCTGTTTGACACCTGATTCCACCTTAAATGGGTCACTCTGGGAGCCACTGTTGTCCAGGATTGTTGCCATCATGTCATCATGAAGGAGCCGCAGGATGTTCACAAACTTGTTTGGGCACCCAATTTTTTGGAGGATGGTCCAGAGAGCACTGTGATTCACTGTGTTGAATGCCTTTGCAAGGTCGATGAATGCCATGTACCGAGGTTGATTTTGTTCCCTTCATTTTTCTTGCTAGTGGTTCTGAAATGACTTCTGCTAGTTATGTCAATACTCTTGGCTGTAGTTAATCTGGCCTTGGAGACTTGAATTCATTTAGAGTAGCCAGGTATTCCTGGACTATTTCTTTACTTATTTCGGCTTGTATTTCCATTATTACCTCATTCGCTCCATATTGCTCAGACTAAAAATCCCATTTTGGGAGAAGACTGAGACAAAGAAGGTATTGAAGATTTTACTACCTTCTCCACACAGAGGCCATACCATTTCCTTTTTCTTCCTTTTCCTACTGACATAACCAAAGGACCTTTTTTATTGTTGTTGGCAAGCTCAAACTCATTTTGCATCTTAGACTTATGAACTTTTCCCCTACATATGTTGATTATTTGTTTGAATTCCTCTTAGATGACCCCCCCCCCCACTTTTCCATTTCTTGTCTATGTCTCTTTTAAATTGTAGCTCGGTTAAAAGTTCTGTGGGCATCCATTATGGTTGTTTTACACTTCTATTTTTCTCTTTGATGGCACTGTTCGCAACTATGCCTTCATTATCTCACTTTTAAGAAACTCCCATCCATCATTGACTCCCTTCTCTTTTAGTATTTCCTTAAATATCCTTAAGTCAGCACTCCTAAAGTCTAGAATGCATGTTTGACTTCTCTTAATTTCACCCTTCCTTTGTATCACAAACTCCAGGAGCACATGGTCACTCCTAACTAAGGATCCCACCACTTCAATTTCATTGACCAGATCTTCAGTATTGGTTAGGTTCAGATCCAGAATAGCTGATCTCCTTTTTGCCTCTTCTACATTCTGGCCAATAAAATTGTCTGCAAGGCAAGTGATGAATTTGTTGGATTTTGTACTCTTGGAAAAGTGTGTTTTCCAACAAATAAATATCAGAGTAGTTGAAATCCCCAATTACGACTATATCTCTTCTTTCTGCATGTTTGGCTATCTGGTCAAGTAAGGCTTCATCCAGTTCTTTTGTCTGGCTTGGAGGTCTGTAGTAGACCCCCACAACTACATCCTTTTCAGTCCTTGTTCAGCCCCAAAAAACCTCATAGTAGGATTGCCTTAGGATCACTATAACTCAGAAATGGCTTGAAATCACACAACAATAAGAAGGATAGAGAGAAGCTGGTTTGAAAGTCATGGAAGTTTTAAGAAATTTTCCAAAATCAATCCCTGAACAAGAAGGATTTAAAGAAAGGTTGCATGCTAGTCCTATTCCATATAATGAAACATACTTTCAGTTATTTCCATTAAGTCACATAAATGACTTATTTTGAGACCCAAATATTCATTTATTTTCTTTTACTATAAAATGCCTTTCTTCTGCAATAGCATTCAATGAAGCTTACACAATCACCAATTGAGGCAGTAACAAAACTGAATCTCTCTAGCTTGAGCAAGGTCACCATCCAGATCATACCCTTTTTCAGACTGTATTGCAGAAAAAAGATTACCACACTGTTTTAGCCTAACAAAACAGAAAGCCTGAAAATATATTTGGAACAATGAAAGTAGTTCAGTAGCTACATAGCCTATGGTTACTTGTCCTATACTCTCTCTCTCTCCTCTAACCTTGATATAAGCACATGTTTACAGAAAGAAAAACATGTCACTTAGTAAAGTTGAAGACATTTTTTATGGGAGTCAGTTTAGGTGACTTTTAAAAACACGTTTTTATATAGTTGCCAGAGTGACATTTTTGCAAATATACTAAGGGCATCACATCAATACACATTTATACTATAACACTGACAAAGAGGTCTTCCAACAAATGTGAAAGTATTTTGGAGCTTGCTGAACTTGAACAATGATTTGACTTACATGCTTTTAAATGGATAGCTGAATAATTTCATGCAAGCATAGTCATTTCATGCATTTATTCATTTATTTATTTTACAATATTTATAACTTTCCCCTCTTGTTAACAGTTCAAGGCAACTACCAATGGCAACATATAATGCAGCCCAGCAAAAAGCCAGAAATAATATTGACAAATATTCAATCAGCAAAGTAATATAAAAATGATATTAGTAGTATAAACAGAGTAAAAGCCAGGGTCAATGTATTGTTGAAGGCTTTCATGGCTGGAATCCCTGGGTTGTTGTAGGTTTTTTGGGCTAGATTGCCGTGTTCTAGAAGCATTCTCTCCTGATATTTCAACTGCATCTATGGCAAACATCCTCAGAGGTTGTGAGGTGGTTCTGCCTGTGGAATACGCTTCCTAGGCAAATTAGATCATCGTTATCCCTCCTCACCTTCAGAAAGAAGTTAAAATCGTGGTTGTGGGACCAGGCCTTTGGGCCATCAGGTTAAAGGATAATGGATAATATTTGACTATGGCTTGGATTTGGATAAGTGAAGCGGAGTAATCATTAATATATGGCTAGATAAATAGCCATCAGACTGGCAATAGCTAAATGGATCATAAGTATACTGTTTAATTTTTATTTTAATGTTCATGGTTTTAATTGTTATTTTTGCTATTTGTATTTTATGAAGTGGCATTGAATTGTTGCCAATTGTAAGCCGCCCTGAGTCTCCCTAGGAGTTGAAAAGGGCAGGGTAAAAATGTTCGAAATAAATAAATAAAATAAACATGATACACATATGATGGGAAGGTATATTAACCTCATTCCAAACAATAGTTAGACCTGGCAATATAAGGCTCCCTAAGGAAAGAATTCTACAGTTAGAATAACACAATTTAGAAAATCATATTTCTATGTCCCCAATCAGGGCCGTAGCCAGAAAAAAATTTCGGAGAGGGTTGAAAATTTGGGGGGGGGGGGTTTGAAAATTTGGGGGGGGTAGGGTCACGCTGAAGCAAAGAGCACAGCAGGGGGCAGAGCAACCTTCAATAGCCTGCAGCTCCACCCCTGTCAACCACCTCCACCAAGTCTGGCCTCCTTAATGAGAGCATTCAACACCCCCCCCCCCAACTTGGTTGCTTCGTTACATTGGCTATTGCTGGAAGTAATGACAGTGTGAATAAATTGTCAATATTTGCTTGAGATAGTGCTTGCAGTTCTGGAGGGACTCCTAATTTTTTTCCGTCTCATAGACTTAGCATGGGGATTTGGTTAACCAGTTAAAATTAATGATTAAACCAGGTTTTTTTAACCTGAAAAATGGGGGGGGGGGGTTGAACCCCTAACACCCCCCCCCCCCCCCCCCGGCTACAGGCCTGTCCCCAATGGCTTCATATTATACTGAAGAGAAAGTGTAGAAAAACCTCTGAGGCAGCTTTTAATAGCTAAGCAGGATCATATAGAAGGAGGCTGTGCTGAGTTCATACAGGACTTTCGCAGGTGAAAACTAGAATTAGGAATTTAGCCCAGGAAGAGACTGGCTATTAGAGCAGTTCATTCTGTGCATCACATCATCTATAAACCTAGTGTACTAGAACAAGGTATTTATCATGTAACTTCCTCATCACATTTTTACTGGGTCTGGTGTCCTTCTGTGTTTTCCCACTACTTCTTCCACCTGTATCCCTCCCTCAATAGACCCATTAAGAAAATGAAGTCAGGATAGCAGGCTAAAGTTATTTAATCAGTAGAGCAAGGAGTAGTCCAGAATCATCCAAGACATAGGGTCACATTAATTGTAAAAGTTAATTACCTTTTATTTTCTTTATAGAATGCCATGCTAAAGCTTTTGTTGTTTGTTTAGCCTAACATCCCAACCCAAAGGAAATGATTCTTTTGAAGAAATTTGTTTAGTCCTCTTAATTAATGAGATTATCTGGTGAATATTTTATTTTTGTTTATTTATTTCTTTTAATTCTATTGGGCCAGTGTGGCTACAAATACATAAGAACAGATCAGTTCACATTGGAATCTTTGTTTTATAGTCTTTTTGTTTGAGAAATCATGAACTATCTCTCCCAAACATTTTTTCTCTCCTAACTTTAAAAAGCTTGTTCAGTTATGTTGGTTTTTATTCTCTTATACTAATTCTGGATTAGAGACAAGAACAAAATAAATGGATCACCCTCCCACACCCATGCACTGCAAAGAATTAATTTAAATAAGGTTGCCAGATCTCAGGGCCTGGTCCTGAGCCTCCCGTTTGTAGTCCTCTCCCAGACAGAATCTGACAGTGCAGATTCTCTAATTTGGTGGAGTCCTTTCTGGAAAGGGTTGTGTGCAAGTTTTGCTAGCAGAAAATGGCATGTTCTGTACAGAAAGTGCTATTTTCTGCACACAAATCTTATTTTTCACGTGGGATACACATGTATTATTTCATATTTGACCTACAAAGAATCTCTTCCATCTGTGATTCTTCATGTCAGGGTTTAGCAATATTGAAGAAGCCATTTTTGAAAATATTGTTTATTAATAATTTACAGCTATTTAAAAATAAAATATAAAACAATAAAGAAGAAACCAAAAAATACAGACAATAATAAAACCTAAGAGTAAACTATGAAAACTACAGTTGCTGTTTGTACATAACTGGAAGAGTAATATCATTCAAAACTGGAATGTTAGAGCAAGAGGACTGGTTGATAAAACCTCTTGATAGGTTTAGTTTTTTAATAAAATTAATATATTTGAAACATTTTGTGAAGGATTAGCAATTATTAATTGAATATTTGCAGGGTAAGAAAGATAAGGTTTTGATGTAGGATTCCAAAATTAATTGAAATATAAATGTAATAGAAATAAGAGATATAGCAGACAGAATTTTACAGTATCCACAATTATTGCTAATTAAATTAATTAAATTAATGTCTTGTTTTCTTTTCTCCTTTTTCCGCTAGTTTATCACACAAGCTTGTTCTTGTTGAATTTTTAAATATTTCAACTATTTCTATTTCTAGACTAAAACACATGTCAGTATCTTATGCATCTATATGGTGTGATATATCTTATCTATGTCATATATCTTATTATGTGGTGTACAATCACATATCCCCATAGCTGTCCCTCCTTATTGTGTATGCACAGCCCAGAGCTAGCAGTCCTTATGCCATATATGGAAGCACAAATGTCTCTCTCTCACTTTCTCATTTTCTCTCTAATCTTACTCTACTCTTTATTTTATTTATTGGGAGGTGTTTTGACTCAACAAGTGACAGGGAAGAGTACTAACCTTTCTTCATCTGTATTCAGTTCAACTGCTTCCTTAAATCTGTCTAAGAGAGTTTTCCTTGTGTGTTTGAACATCTAGGGTTGGGTTTCTGAAACGTTTTATGGTGAAACTATTGATAAAAGTAGCAGGACTAGTATATTCCCTTCTTTATATGTGATTCATCAAGCTTTGTCAATAAATCAGTATAGCTTTTTCTCTCTCTTCAACACCTAGCTTAATTACACAAGGGCAATGTTTCCCCATCTGTAGTAAGTGATTGGCATCAGGGACAAGGCCATCATGAATCTCTGGGCCCAGATAAAGTGCAGCCTTCCTGCCAAGGTGCTGAATACTGGAAAGATTTGGTTTAAAATGTGCAGAATCAGTTCATTAATATTTATTGCACATATTTTGCTTGCTAGCTACTACTTACTGAAGATTAACCATTATGCTCCTGCTGGTGCTCATGGCTTCTTAGAACTGCTGCATGCTGCAGGTATTAAAATTAACTTAGGAACATGCAGTCCATTAGCTGGATCTCTCTCTATAACAATAATCTAATTTCCATTCCCACAGTAATCTCTAATAACTTGTCTTCTTTTTCTAAAGTATGTGCCAGCTGTCTGTAATTTGTTAAGTACTGTCTGTTCCCTTTCCCTTTTGGAAAAAAATCTAGACCCTACTTAATCCTTTACTTGTTTGCTTTACTATTAATACACATCTAAAAGAATATTTAAATAGTGAAATAATGCATAAAGTGGGGACTACAGTGATTAAAAATAAAATGTCTATTAAACCTGAAGCTACTGCAATAAAAAAATATTTGATTGGCATGTTCCTACTCTTGCCTCAGGATGACCACAAGCAGATGAACGGATATGGAAGAGACAGAATTGTTGAAAGTGCAATCAGGTTCAAAATATGCTGGCAAAAACAGCAAAATAAAACATTATAGAAAAGAAAGTTCATCCACTGATCCCATTTTACAGTCATTCAGCACAACCGAACAGGTAGACACCAGTCCCATGAAATATAGAAGAAAGAAAGCCCATCACCTAGAAACACAAAAAAGCAGGTCCCAGAGGGATAGAATTGTGCAGAAACCACAACTTCCTTCCCTGGAATAGAAAATATTTGAAGAATAATGAAGAGAAAAAGAGTATACTGATTTCATAGAAAAAGAAGAATTGCCATATGAGCACATTTTATAAGTGGAGCAGAAAAGTCTTCCTATAGCATAGCTGATATCCCTTCTTCGCTGTCTCTGTGAGGAGAAAGAGGAAAAAAAGGGAGATGAGGAGGGAGGGAAGAGAGCAGTTGAAAAAATGAGGAATTATTTGTTTCAATATGCATTAATTTGGCAAAATTAAAAATAGATGTAACAATCCTTCAAAGTAGGGGGCAAATAGGCTCCTAAGATGTGCTATTGACTACTGCGTTGTCGAAGGCTTTCATGGCCGGAATCACTGGGTTGCTGTGAGTTTTCCAGGCTGTATGGCCATATTCAAGAACCATTCTCTCCTGACATTTCACCCACATCTGTGGTAGGCATCCTCAGAGGTTGAGGATGACTACTGCTTCTTATAGACTACTGTTTCTTAAACTGTGGGCATTGACCCAAAATGGGGTTCCCTTAGCTCAATGTTAGGGTTATGAACAATTTGGCAATTATACAAGTATGAGCTTTTAGCAACAACATGTTTATTTCTTTATTTATTATGTCAGAAGTGAATTGAGGGTACTGTTGTAAAGTGTTTAAAAACACAAACAAGGTTAAAAACTTGGCATTATACTAAATGTCCTTTGACCAGAAGCTGGCTACTTGGAGTGCCTCTGGTGACGCTGTAAGAAGGTCCTCCATTGTGCATGCAGCACGGCTCAGGCTGCAACGTAGTAAGTGATCTGAGGGTTGCTCTTCTCCACACTCACATGTCATGGACTCTATTTTGTAACCCCATTTATGAAGATTGACTCTGCAACTTGTGGTGCTAGAGAACAGTCTGTTCAGCACCTTCCAAGTTGCCCAGTCTTCTGTGTGCCCAGGAGAGAGTCTCTCATCTGGTATCAGTCATGGGTTGAGGTTCTGGGTTTTAGCCTGCCACTTTTGGACTCTCGCTTGCTGAGGAACACCTCAGCAACAACATGCAGAGTTTACAGTGGACTCTGCAGAAAATACTTCAGTTGTGCTCTACAAAAAGGGAGATCAATCTTTCTAAAGAAAACCTTACAAATGCTGATTTATTATCAATAAATGTTTTGGGTTTTTTGTACCTATACATGTACATAAGAAATTGTGTGACAGAAAAGGGTCACAAGTGGAAATAGTTTAAGAAACCCTGCTATAGGCTATGGCTAGCCTTGAAAAATAGTTGTTTATCATCAAAAGCATTACTAGCAAATATACAGGAAGGGTATGTGTGTATGTGTGTGTGTTCAAAACAATGTTTGACTTCACTTTTTTCACATCCTGAGGTTCCACAAAAACCCTCTTCTCTCTCATACATACAAACCTATGGCCCTGCTACTAAGTTCAAAAGAGATCCCTGTGGTGCCAATGGAGACAGATTTCAATGCATAATACCAACACAAAAGGGAAAGGGGACTGTCACAACAGCAAAAGGAGAGCAAAAGATTAAAGTTATCCTTTCACCACAAAATATGCTAAACCGGGGGTTCTCAAACTTTTTAAATAGAGGGCCAGGTCACAATCCCTCAAACTGTTGGAGGGCCGGATTATAATTTGAAAAAACATGAATGAATTCCTATGCACACTGCACATATCTTATTTGTAGTGCAAAAACACTTAAAAACAATAAAATTATTAGTATTTCAATGGGAAGTGTGGGCCTACTTTTGGCTGCTGAGATAGGATTGTTGTTGTCGTTGTGCTTTCAAGTCGTTTCAGACTTAGGTTGACCCTGAGCGAGGGCCGGGAAAATGACCTTGGAGGGCCACATTGGGCCCCCGGGCCTTAGTTTGAGGACCCCTGTGCTAAACCAACTGTATTCTCATAAGATTTGGCACTTCTTATCTCAGATATGTCACACTATTTCATTGCAATCCTGTTGGTTAATTCCAACTAGAATAGATCAATTCAATCAGTTATTGGCTTAAAAGATTTAACACACATAGACAATTGATTTGACAGAATTCTATTCTAGTTTTGAGCAGCAATAAAATTTTGATCATTATTTGATAGTATGCACTATCAAAGAAAAGGGATGATAAGTGCATAATTACTAGCCAATAATGTGAGGGGAGGGGGAGGAATTTCATTTTATTTAGTAAAAAATAAGTCACATCACAGAGCTACAAAAGGTTTTTGTCTAATCATGTGAAAATTAAAGTCACTATATATGATTTCCACACACTCAGTTTTAGAAATTACTACAAAAATAAAAAAACCTGCACTATTAGATGTTCAACTAGCCATGTTAATTGTTGCACCTCAATGCTTTCATAATATTTTTTTTTAAAGATCAATAGGGAACTCAAGTCAAATAACTCTTGTTACAGTTTGCATGACACAAAATGTTCAATACAAAGCACTATCAATGAGGGTTTAAATAAGGCTATATTATGTTACAGATTATGTTTATAATTGTGAAAAGTATACTGTGATGAATACACCAATCACTTCAAGAACAATGTTCTCACTTTCATACCATTTTAAAGACTGGTGATATTATATTGCAGAGGTGTCCAAAGATTTTAAGCCAAGGGCCAGTTCACAGTCCCTCAGCCTGTTGTTTTTTTTTGGGGGGGGGGGGCATACTATAGCTTGAAAAAACACATGAATACATTCCTATGCACACTGCATATGTATTTTTGTAGTGTAAAAAAACCATGAAAGAACAATATGTAAAACAAAGAACAATTTTAACCAGTGTAAACATAATCTTTCAATGGGAAATGTGGGCCTACTGTTGGCTTAAGAGTCAAGTTAATTAGGATTATTGCCATTGTGTGCCTTCAATGTTGGAAATAGCAACCTTCCAAGCCTTCACTATTTGTCTGTTAATGTATATATTTGCTCACCTGTATCGTATGTGTATATATTAATTTTCCAGTTTGACTGTACCTCTTTGGTGGGGGTGGGGTTACAGTCCTGTGATTGTACCGAGAATGTTCAGACTCAAGACTCCATTCTATTATCCATATGCTTTTGGACTTCAATGTTAGCAGTTCGCTTTAGACCTCAGTGGAGGTGGATGCAGTTTGCCTTTGGTCTTCAATGAAAGGAGATTCCTTTTGGACTTATACAGGAACAGTTTACAATATGTTTGCTTTGAAAAGCAGTGAGTACAATTATATAGTTTGGACTTTCATAAGATGTATACTTAAAGATGTTGGACTATGGACTATTGATTAAGAATGATACCCTGTGTTATCAACACAGAGAAACTACATTTTCTCTATAACTGAACCTTAATAAGAAATGTGCTTGTATAGTGAATTAATACAAGAGGTTTGTGAGTAAACAAGATATGTTAATTTTTAAAAGAAGACTTTATTTTTTGTCTCTGACTGCATATTTTAAACTAAGATGTTTCAAGGGAGAGTATATGTTTTGGGCAATTGCAACTACAATTTCAACTTCAAAGTAACATTTGAAAACTTTGCTGGCCAAGTAAACGTTTTTGTGTAGTACTATGTTTGCCCCCGGTGGTGCAGTGGGTTAAAGCACTGAGCTGCTGAGCTTGTTGATTGAAAGGTTGCAGGTTCGATTCTGGGGAGCGGCGTGAGCTTCCGCTGTCAGCCCTAGCTTCTGCCAACCTAGCAGTTTGAAAACATGCAAATGTGAGTAGATCAATAGGCGGGAAGGTAACGGCGCTCCATGCAGTCATGCCGGCCACATGTCTACAGACAACGCTGGCTCTTCGACTTAGAAATGGAGATGAGCACCACACCCCAGCGTAAGACATGACTGGACTTAATGTCAGGGGACTACCTTTACCTTTACCTATGTTTGCCCCTGGCAGTTCAAAGACATGGTTTATCAGTTTAACAGCTGATTTACCTGTGTGCCATTACATGAATGCTTGTGAACATCACTTTTTCAAAGGGTTGACTTCTAACAAGGTAATGCTTTTCCTTGATTAGTGGTTTTCAAAAGGTAATCCTCAGATGTTCATGGAGATTCTCATTTGCCAAAAGGATATTACATTTTTCTTTTCAAAATGGTTATGAATTTTTCCAAAATTCAAGTCATTTCGAACAGTGGGATATGCTGCCTCAAGAGTCGTGTAGTCTTCTTCTCTAGAGGTTTTTCAGCAGAAGCACTATGGCCATCTGTTGGGAGGGCTTTGATAGATGAACTGTTCTCCTAGTGAGACCTGTCTTCTTGTGATACAACAGCCTCAGTCCAGTCATCTTGGCTTCAGATTTGATTTTCTCTAGGACTCATTTATTTGCCTTTTTAGCAGAACAGGATCAAACTCTAACAATCACTTCTCCAACTCCACATCCTTTCTTTATACTTTAGTGGAAAACAGTTGCTATATACAACACCTGACTGTGCAAAGTAGTTCTCACTGTGGTGGGCCTCATTGCAAATTGCTTACTTTTCAAAATAATTCTCTTGAGTTTCTAATCATTTTTATCTTATACAAGAGGCTGTATTTGCATCTGAATTATATTCTGAATTAGATAACAAGCTATGGCTGGCAAAACAGACTGACCTTTTAGAAATGTAGAAAACATTTCCAGAAAGCAAATGTGATAGTGGAAACATATCTTAAAAAGACAGGCACATAATCTATATTCCAAAAGATAAAGGAAAACCATTTGTCTTGGTTCTAGCAACCTGATTCCTGTTACATCAAAACAGCGGGTAAATTGGCTGGACTTTCTAGGAGTTGTAGGCCGTAACTCCTGGGGACCCCCAGGTTGAGAACCACTGTTGTAGACTATATTTTTACTTGTTTTCCAGTCTGATTGTCTCTTTTATTCTTGCACCTAGTAGTACATTGTATGTATCCTATTTCTGCATAATCTGAAGTCTGACCTTCTCCTATATACTAGTCACTGGAGAATAAATCCCAAAGATAATGATAGTTCAACCTTCTCTTCATACAATGGACAATCAGTTGTCCAAAAAACATGCCAACAAATTATGAGTATACCCTCTATATTGGGATACATCTACACTGCAGAAATAATGAACTTTGATACCACTGTAACTGCCATGGCTCAATGTAGAATCCCAGGACTTGTGGTTTAGGGGAGGGGCCCTTAAACTGCTCAGCTAGATAGGTCCTGGGCCTCGTGAGACTACAAGCCCCAGAATTCTGCAGGAGGCAGCCACAGGATTTCAGATGGGATGCATATTCTTTGCCTACTCTTTCAGTTTTAGTATGGTAAGGGACTTTGTAAATTACTGTCCCATGATTCCACAGCATTGAGCCATGGCAATTAAAGTGGTGCTAGATGGTATTAATCCCAGTGTAGATTCACCCAAGGACTTTGGAATCACTTGTGATGTACCTATACTGTAAGATCGTATGTTATTTGATAACACTTAGAATACCATTATTTAGGGTATTCCTGGAATTTATAGTTTGTTGAGTCCCTAGCCCTCCTTGGCAGAGAAGGCTAAAGAGCTCATAGAACTACACCTTCCAGGATTCCATAGCATCGAGCCAGGACAGTAAAAGTGTGTCAAGCTGCATTCATTCTACAGCATAGGTTCACCCAAGGAAGCTGAGGTAGGATAAACAGGAGAGGCTTCCTGAGGGAAGGGTTTCCTATTGCTCTGGTTTTTCTTTCAATTGCTCAAATATTTGGTGTCCTAACACTTTGGTTTTCAGAGACTGAATCCTAAGAAGGCAGCAGCTGTAATGCACACCTTTTAAAAAAAAATTATAAAGACTGCACTTTTTGCTGTGGCGTATTACATTCTCCAGCAAGACTTTTTTGGGTTTCAGGGTTTTGAAAATTGAGGTGTGCATTAAATTCAATGGCACACTCTGTTTCAATAAATACAATATGAATGTTAATTACCTTTTCCTTTATCCCAAGCCAACATTTAATGGAACCCATATTAACATCTTAAACCATACTAGACAATTCCAATTAGTCCCTTTTCTATCTTAAGTGTCGCACTTGCTTTTCTATCAAACTTCCACAATCACAAACCTTGGGTATCATTCAAGACTCCACAAAAAAATCCTGCAGTGGGGAAATGTTTCCAAAAGATTATTCAACCTTCTTTTATCCCTCCTTTTGTTGCAACCTCAGTACCCACCAAATGTCAAATATTTCTTTCCAAAGACTTCCATATCTGTCACCCTCCTCTTTATTTTCAGTTGTCTTCTCTGCTACATCTTCAGCCTATACTCTTCCTGGTCGGTCCTCCAGGAATCTGCCCGCATCTCCTTTATCTTAATATTTTGGCTGTACAATTCCACCTGAGGCTCTCCTCTGAATCAGCTATTCTATCTTCATCCCCCTTTTGAAGTTTCATGCTTTCTCCCCTATGTCCTTCAAATTGTTGACTTCGATCATGCAATCTGTCAGACTGGAATCCGTGCAATATTTCTTAACAATTATTCAACAGTTATCATTCCTTTCAGATCATCCCACAACTCACTGGAACTCTTCTTCCATGGGTGGTTGTATTTCTTCCATTTTTTGATTCGCAAAGTCCCAGCACATAAGGAGTTTAATCTCTTTGCCTCTGCAGCACATTATGTTATTATGTAGGGGTGGCAGAGTCAGGTGTTTAGTTTCTTTTTTTCTTCAGTTCAAAGAGAAAACAATTCATTCTCTCACAGTAGATCATTTCTCATTTTTCTCCCCTCTCCAAATTTAGTTAAAATTGAGTCTCAAAATGACCAAACAGAGTTAGCAATAACACAAGAGTGCAGGGCTTCAGGACTTCAAGGAAGCAGCCTCTGTGCCTTGTGCCTCTATGTTTTGTGCTCTTGTCCGCTTTGGGAGATTGCCGCCTGATTTGCTTTTTTCTGTTTTGAGGAACTTTGGGCTAGTTGATTTTGTGTGGATTTTATTCCTGGTATATTTGGCTTCATGAAGAGAAAGAGGAAAAAATAGCAAGAGAGGGAGGAAAGCTGGAATGAGTACTAGGCGTGTGCGATCCATTAAAAATTGTTCTAAACTCTTTCCAAAAATAGAGCACTGGTGCTTCATTTCTAAAGTATTTCTGAATTTTGGGTCATGAAAATTTCAGAACTTAACTAAACTTAAAAATCTTCATAAGTACTTTGTTAATGGTGGATGCAATTGCGCAATAGAGGAAACATCACTGTCTGTAGGGAAACATCACTGTCTGTGGGGAAACCTCACAGGTTTCTCTCCCCCTCATTTTTGAGCTACCATGATGACACTTTCTTAGCCCACCAAATTTCAGAATATTATGATGATCTACTGATTTTTAGGGAATTAAAAATTGAAATATTTTTTTTAAAAAAAAGACAAGAGCTGCCTTCTTGCATTTTCTAGAAAATAACACAAGCTAAAAGAAGAAAGAAGCTTTATCATCTCCGCGCAGTGGAGATGATGAAGGAGTTTGCCTCTTCCCACGAAGAGAGACAATGTAGTTCCGGTGGGGACTACTTTACAGGGGGCGGAGCCAGGCTCTCAGCACTGGCCCGCCCCCTTCCTCATTCTGAAGCTGAGCGTCGACGAGGGAGGACGTGCGAGGTCTGGCTCTGGGCCCTGGAGGGAGGGGGTGTTGTTTTCCTTGCCCACTCCCCTCCTTGGCCCTGAAGCAAGTTTCTTTTTTCCTGGCTGGGTTTCCCCTGGGTGGCGGCCTTGCGGGGCTCTCTCTCCTTGCGTTCCTCCCTCGTCCATTTGGGTTTTTTGCGGCGCGTCCGTGGCGCCGCCATCTTGGAGTGCTGTGGGGGTGGTGATGCCGCCTTCCCTGGCCCAATCCATCGCATGGTGGCTGGCGCCGCAGTGATTTGGAGGATGGGGGCTTGCATTGAGGCCTGCCGCCGCGGCATGCCATGTTTGCAGAGTTTGCCGCTCACGGGCTGGCGCGCGTTGTTGTTGTGCACGCGCATTGACTGCAGCCTGGCGCAGGCCTGCCTGGCTGGCCACGGTGTCTGTTGCGACGCTATAGGGGTGGCAGCGGTCTTTTTTGATGCGTGTACAGGGCGCGTGGGGCGTGTACAGGGCGCGTGGGGCGCTTACGATGCTGCTGCTCCCTAAAAATTTGCTTGGCGCCTTTGTTTGGCCACTCCCCTGCCCCACCCCCCTTTTTTCTCTTTTGCCGCTTGTTATGTTGGCCACGATGCCTCCCCCTCCCCTTTTTGCCTTTGAGTGGCGTTTGTCGTAACATGTAACTGGGGTGACGGGGGTTTTGCTTCAGGCCTCCTCCCCCCCCCCCCAGACGCCCTTGGTGGTGTGGCGGCCATCTTGGCCACATGGCCGACAATCGCCCTGTGAGTGGGCGACATCTTGGGCCATACATGGCGGCAGCCATTGTGGGCGACATGGCATAGTTGCTAGCCTACATGGGTTGTTGTAGGTTTTTTCGGGCTATACTGCCATGTTCTAAAGGCATTTCTCCTGACATTTTGACTGTATCTATGACAAACATCCTCAGAGGTGATGAGGTTTGTTTGAACTGGAGAAAAAGAGTTTATATACCTGCGGAATGGCCAAGGTGGGTCAAAAGGTCTCTTGTTTGTTGGAGCTAGGTGTGAATGTTTCACCTTACCACTTTGATTAGCATTTTATTGTCTGGCAGTGCCTGCAGCAATCTTCTTTTGGGAGGTGGGTGGATGTTCTTGTTTGTTCCTCTCTGTTGTTCTGCTGTTCCAAGTTAGAGTTTTAAAATGATGGTAGGCAGATTTTGTTCGTTTTCATGGTCCACATTTCTTGGTAATTGTCCACATACCTCTAGAATTCAATGGCTTCTCTGGGAAGCCGGACATAGTGGTGTTGGAATTTAGGTATCCATATAATGACCAGGTTGGGACAAAGGGCTCGTGTCTGCCGGAGCTGGGTCGTCATAGGTTTTTTCAGGCTATATGGCCATGTTCCAGATGCATTCTCTCCTGACGTTTCGCCTGCATCTATGGCAAGCATTCTCAGAGGTAGTGAGGTCTGTTGCACCTGGGAAAAAGGAGTCCATATATCTGTAGTTTGGCCAGGGAGAGACAAAGGACTTGGCTGCCAGAGCTAGGCGTGCAGCTGGGACAAAAGACCCCTGGCTGCCAGAGCTAGGCGTGCAGCTATGGTTTTAAGGTGGCATCACTCCTGCAGTCATGCTGGCCAAATGCCCTTGAAGGTGTCTATGTACAATGCTGGCTCGTCAACTGTGAAGGGGAGATGGTCATCATGCCCTGGAGTTTGGCACATCTCGACTTGTAGCCCCAGCTTTTGCCAACTTACGAGTCAAATGTGCGAATGTGAGTGGATCAATAGGTACTGCCCCAGTGGTAGGGACAGTACTCCATGCAGTCATGAGGGCCACATGACCTTGGAGTTGTCCAGGGACAACACCGGCTCTTCGGCTTTGAAAGGAAGATGACCATCATACGACTCATGGTTGAAGCTCCTTTATTGACAAATTGTACACTGAGGCTAGTTTTAATGCAGCTCCAGCTTCGTAATAAATAATAATAATAATAATAATAATAATAATAATAATAATAATAATAATAAAGAGGTTGGGCTGGAAAACTCATACAGGTATCTTCCAACTCTGGTAGTTTATGATTGTCTATCACTCTTATTACAACACAGTTAACCTTACTTAACCAATACGGTAATGATAATAGGATGGGGTCCAACTCCTAGGTTAAAGGACCTGTCCCTATCTTAAGCACTATATGGCCTCAGACAATAATTGTTGCTCTTCATTAAAAATCTTACAGTTCACCTAGATAGGGACGGGTTTGGTATAACTAAACATTGTTATCTTGTCAAAGATTCCGTGCTCCAACAGAGGAAGAAGCTGGACGGTAAATGTGTGTCACGAGGCTGACTACAATGGTGGTGGTGAGTTATACAATTCATGTCAATGGGTGACTATGATGTGAACTTAACATGCCTATCCTTGTTGTTTTATTTCTTCAGGATTTGCCCAAGAAAAAGGTCTGGGTCCAAAGACCAAGAGCCCACCCTAAAAACCACCGAACATCATCAAAAAGAGTTTGGGGCATTTCCTTAAAAGAGCTCAGGACCCGGTTGACTGAAGCCCGTTGACTGTTAAGTACAAGGGGCTCCCAATGGTTGGTTAAATGACCATATTGCAGCCTTAACTTCTTAATTATATAGATAGTCTTTGGATGGTCCCACAACCTGGGTCATCCCGAACCATCGAGGGAGCTTAGCCAAATCAATAGATAGGGTGTTGGTTTTGTGGTGATGGGTTCCGTTGTTTTACATTCAAAGCACCAAGGGTGGCCCTGGAGCCTTAGTGACCAACAATAACAGACTTTGTTTCTGACCCGTCACCAAGATGAGACTCTATAGAGTGGTTAATTTAGTTAGCCAGTCGGAGGTCAGCTCTGGTCCAACGTGTCACGCTGTCCAAATAGGACAAATTTTAACCTTATATCCTAATAAAGAAAAATATTAATTGAGAATTGACAGACCAATCTTTAGCTAGCTGTGGCCATTTGTTTAGCCTTGAACCAATTTTCGGCTGGGGCCCTTCATGAAGGAAAAGGCAATAAGGCTCTTTCTTACTAATACCGGGTCTCCTGGGTGGGGAGTAAGCCCCGGAACAAGGGCTAATGATTGACAAATCATGATTTCTACTGCTAAGCTCGCTAAGCCAAGTTGTTCCAACCTTTTGGTTTTGGCCCCAGGGCGGTGTTGCAAAAGCAATTATTACATAGAGCGTCATCGCAACAGTAGTTTTGTAGAGCGCTTATCTTACGTCTGCTACATTTGGTTGATCACTCAGTTGGTATTATACCACCCAAGCTGTTAAACGGCCTCTAAACATGAGTGGGGCCACCCGCTGAACAGACTAACATTGTTAGAGATAGCCTCCATTTTGATTAAGTTATCAAACCACGATATATGATGGTTTAAACCAAAACGCACTGACCATGTCCCCTAAGGGGGTGGCTTCTCTGATATTCTCTAAGAGTTTTCTGTTAAACTGTCAGTGTTATTGTTCGAGTTATGTAGGGTGGCTATCTGTTATCATTGACCTAGCTATTAGAGATTGTCTGACCACGCCTCACTGGTTTGAACTTGGTTACCTCACTAGATGACAGTGTCTGGTAGACAGACCAGAGCTCTGGGAGCTGGGATCATATCAGTGGGGCTGAGTGTTCCTTCTGTCGAGTGCGTGATGATGTAGTGCACGCTAGTGTCTGGGCTCATCCTCCCCAAAAGTTGTCAGTCATTGCTCTGCTTACGAAACAGATATATGAGATAAGAGCCTCAAACCTTGGTGCCTTTCATGCCTAGCCTCCTAGGCTGCAAAGTAGCTCTGGATGGTTTCCCCCTGTTGGGGTGATACCTTAAAATTATCCAATGGGGGAGCTCTACCAAAGACCGATTTCTCACTGCGATCTGGGTCAGGGTCACATTAAGTTGAAAACTCTTAATATTGCTGTTTCTGGTCAAAATCCATAAAACATACCAGGGACAAAGAGCCGCACCATCATTGACGGATGCAATGTGAACACCTACTCGCTTCGGGCCATTGTCCAATTTATTCAAACAGTTTTTTCTTTTGTGCCCGCTGTTTTTTCTTACCATGATATTTGCTAGCTGACAGCTATTAATGTTTTGACAAAGGCCATTAAGGCCCTTCTTTTGGGGCCTGAGATACACGTCTTGAGTGATATTTGTCCATCGGGGCCGCCCAAAATCTTAACCGATTAGGCGGTGAATACTTTCAGCCCCGTGAGAGTTTCAAGTGAAACCCATGCATTTCATTTTCCTATAACGAACAACTTGTTTCATTAAAAGTGGCTTTGGTTACGAATGGCGGTCCCCTCACTTTTTGGCATAGTACTATGGCTATGCCCGCAGGGACAACCATTAAGCTCACTGGAGTCCCTTTGATAGTAGAGATACAAGAGGCCCAGAATGCTGGCTAAATTATGAAGGGAGCCAGGTGTTTTTTGTGGAGCGCACCCGAGATAAGGGGGGTCCGCTTGCTACTCAATGTTTCTGACCCGTTACAAGACCCAAGTTTTGAGACAGATGATATCCATCTTTCTGATTTTACCAACACGTTTGGTGATTGGCTGCTGGTTTTGAAAATGTTCTGGTCATCACTAATTCCTTGCCGTGGGTGGCATGATGGTGGTGATGTCCAGAAGCTGGCTAAATCAAGATTAGAGCCAGGTTTTTTCTACGCCCCTAGATAAAAGGGGTTCTCGAGCTACACAATGTTTTCGACCCGTTACAAGACCCAAGTTTTGAAACAGATGGTATCCATCTTTCTGATCATGCCACCATGATTGGTGATTTGATACTGTTTAAAAAATGCCCGGTCATCGATGATTCCTTGCCGTGGGTGGCATGATGGTGGTGATGTCCGGAAGCTGGCTAAATCAAGATGGGAGCCAGGCTTTTTTGTGTGCACCCTGAAAAAAGGGGTCGTTGGCTACACAATGTTTTTGACCCGTTACAGGACCCAAGTTTTGAGACAGATGGTATCCATCTTGCTGATCATACCAACACGATTGGTGTTTTGATGCTGTTTTGAAATGTCCCGGTCATCAATGATTCCTTGCCATGGGTGGCATGATGGTGGTGATGTCTGGATGCTGGCTAAAGCAAAATGCGAGCCAGGTTTTTTGTGCGCACCCTGGATAGAGGGGTCGCTGGCTACACAATGTTTTCGACCCGTTACAAGACCCAAGTTTTGAGACAGATGGTATCCATCTTTCCGATTGTGCCAACACGTTGGGTGATTCGATGCTGGTTTTAAAATGTCCCGGTCATCGAAGATTCCTTGCCGTGGGTGGCATGATGGTGGTGATGTCCAGAAGCTGGCTAAATAAAAAATGGGAGCCATGTGTTTTTGTGCGCACCATAGTTAAAGGGGGTTTGCCGACTCTACAGTGTTCTGACTCGTTACAAGACCCAATTTTTGAGACAGAGATTATCCATCTTTTTGATTTACCAACACATTGGGTGCTTAGAGGCTAGTCTTTGGAGCTGTGGTGAGGACTTGGTGGGGGATGGGGGCAAAATAGACATCTGCCCCCAATCTGTGGCGGAAAATAATTCGGAAAAGCTAAAATTTGGTATACGCCCAAGACACACCCTTCAGGGGTGAAGGCCAGTAACTAATACACTCACCTAAGGTTCAATTTGATTAGGTGAGGGGAATTATAATGGCCTAAAAATAGAGAGATTATGGTCTCTGATACTCTGAGAGGGACTTCTCCGTCACATTTCCTTCAGAGGTTACATAGATTGGGTGTCCAGGGGGCCCGGGTGGTTCACCCTAACTAGCCGAGATGTAGGCCAGACAGAGATGCTACCTCGGCTTTGCCACCAAGTTCAAGATCCATAGAATTGAGATCCAGTCAAAGGTAAACAGGTAACAATTAATAAAAGTTGCCCATATTTTAAATCCAATATTGGTGTGTGGTCTCGTTATTTTGGGGGTTAGCAGGCAAGAAGCTTTATCATCTCCGCGCAGTGGAGATGATGAAGGAGTTTGCCTCTTCCCACGAAGAGAGACAATGTAGTTCCGGTGGGGACTACTTTACAGGGGGCAGAGCCAGGCTCTCAGCACTGGCCCACCCCCTTCCTCATTCTGAAGCTGAGCGTCGACCCACCACTCCCGCCCATTAAACAGTACATTACGGTTGCCATTAGGGGGCCGGGTAGGAATTTTTCCCCTCTTATGTTCTAGGAGGGTTTTTTGCCTACCCTATACTGTTACCAGGCAAATTAGGGATGGTGTGGCATTAAATAGGTTGTCGCGGAAAATAATTCGGAAAAGCTAAAATTTGGTGTACGCCCAAGACACACCCTTCAGGGCTGAAGGCCAGTAACTAATACACTCACCTAAGGTTCAATTTGATTAGGTGAGGGGAATTATAATGGCCTAAAAATAGAGAGATTATGGTCTCTGGTACTCTGAGAGGGACTTCTCCGTCACATTTCCTTCAGAGGTTACATAGATTGGGTGTCCAGGGGGCCCGGGTGGTTCACCCTAACTAGCCGAGATGTAGGCCAGACAGAGATGCTACCTCGGCTTTGCCACCAAGTTCAAGATCCATAGAATTGAGATCCAGTCAAAGGTAAACAGGTAACAATTAATAAAAGTTGCCCATATTTTAAATCCAATATTGGTGTGTGGTCTCGTTATTTCGGGGGTTAGCAGGCAAACAATATCAACCAATTCCTCATTTTCATAGAATCCTACAGTTGGAGGGAACCCCTAGGGCCATCTAGTCTAACTCCCTTCTTCCAGGCAGAAGTGCGCCATCAAAACTCTACTGACAGATAGCCATGGCATGCAGCCTCTAAATTAAGAAATAAATTATTCACATGCCTCTAAATTAATTGATTTAATGGAGCCAACATATTCATTCCAGAAACATGATAGTACTACTTGATCTCTTATGAATATGTAATATTCTCTTATGATTCTCTCATGATCTCTTATGAATATGCAATAATCATTCTACAATAGTGATTTTTAAAACTGTAATATTGAAATGAGCACACTAAATGCAAGGAATATCTGTGGCCCTTGTAAGAGGTTTCTCAAGCAAGAGTGTTATGATATCAAACACTATCTGGGGATAAAAACACAAGTTGTAACTCACCTGTGAACCTGTGAATGTCATGCCTATCACTCTTTCCTCCAAGGAGTTCTCCAAAGAGGATGTCAGCTGTTCATTCTGCTTCCTGGAAGTATTTTAGTTAGTTCTAACTAAAATAAAATCTTTGAATCAATTACTAAATAAGTCAACAGCTATATAAATCCCATTGATTCAATGGCTCTAGTTAAGGCTAGCAACTGGATTTAGACTTTTTAAACTGTATGTGATCTGAGAGCCTTTAAAGGACTAAAGGGAACAAGCATATAATATTTAAAAAATAAATAATACACTAGACTGTTCAGTAGAACAGTTAACAAGTGCAAGCCCTCCATAGGATTGTTTCCTTTCAGAAAGGTTTACTGTGTAGCATGCGTAAGGCACTCCTTAAACACAACCTGCTATTAACAATTGGTTTAAGAGACTCTTATCACCTCTCGTTCCAGCATCCACTCAGCCTTTTTTCCCCTCTTAAACCATTAACTACTTTATTCACCATAGAAGAGGCACATCACTGTACCTAAATAGAGTTTTTCTAGTCCTAAAAATTTCTCAAGAAATCAATAATAGTGAAGTAAATAGTGATGCTGTAGTTAATAAGGAGACTGAGGATGTTGTGAATGGGATTGGGGTGTGGGGAGGGCTGTGTAGTGTAGTTTCAAATGTACTTAATTATTTTAATGTCTCATGACACAAATGATTTAACTGTTTGTAGAATTTTAAATTCATATTTTAATGGATCTGTGTTGTTTTAATGGTATGGTGTCATATTTGTTGTTTGCTGCCTTGAATCCTGATATTGGGAAAAACATGGGATAAAAATAAAATAAATAAAATGAATATAGGTGTAGTCTATAAAGACCTTTTTAATCTGACCTATTACCCATTGAGCTGAACCACAATGAGTGTACCTAAATCTGAAAAACAGGGATTGATTGTGGACCACCTCACTATCTATCAGACCTCCTGGCTGAATTCATGGAAGCAAAAGTCTGGGTGACTTCAGTAACAGCCTGAAAATTGGCTGTTGTTGGAGTCACCCAGACATTTGCATAGTCTCTGGCTATGAGAGTTTCAGCTAGGTCATCTGACCTTTCTAGTGCAGTGGTTCCTGTTCTAAGTTTAAGTCTTCAGCCTTGATATTTAAAGTGTTAAAAGGAACCATTTTAAATTAGAATCCAGCCTGTGAGCTAGGGGAAAGAAAATCCCAGTGTAATATTGTGCCTTCTGTGGCAAAACTGAAGTAATAAAAGGATAATCTGAATATAAGTCTTCAGCCAGTGTGTCTGAGAAGAAAAGTATTCTTTGAGAATAAGTTTACAGATAAACTATTGATAAGAAGAAGAAAACATAAGATATAAGTTACCTAGTCAGGAGACTGAGAAAGAATTACATTTGAAAAGTAAAGAGAGTTACCAAACCAAGTTGGCATAAGATAGATTTATACGATCTGAAAAGAAACCAGATAAGCCATAAGATAAGCCATTCTGAATGTTATATAGTAACAGTTCTATTTATGCATAATAGTTAAAGCTGTATATAACTATATCCAGGAAGTACTGTGAAGGAAAATACTTTGTAGCCAATATGCTTTATGTGCCTGAGAATCTATAAATAAACTTTTCTTTGTTCAATTATTACATTAAATACTTGTGTCATATTACTGAATTGAAGATATACTCTGATAAAGATGCCTGAAGATCATATTGGAGCTGAATACAGTTTACAGCATCGGGTGTCACGTTAAATAGACACATATGAACATTTTAAAGTAAAACATACAACACAAAAACAGATATAATATAATAAAAGTTCGTATCATTGTCCCAGGGAGCATGTCCCTGTTGGTGTTTCTAGATCTCCCAACAACATTTGATACAATCAACCATGGTATCCTTCTGGAATGCCTGGCCGGAGTAGGTTGGGAATCAGAGGCACTGTGATACAGAGATTCCAGTCTTACCTTTCCGGCAGATTCCCGATGGTGGTGCTTGGGGACAGCTGCTCCTCAATAAAAGAGCTGTTACATACAGATGTTAAAAATCATTTGGGCTACAATGGCATACAAATGGTTTGTATTTTAATAGGAAATTGTTCCCTACAAAAAAATACCTATACAAGAGATATTTTAGGAATTGTTTTTCTCTTGTGGTCATTGTATGCATGACAGTTAACTTGAACATGTTGTCCTTTTGCTATTTTATTTCCCTTCCCACAATTAAATGTTTGAGGCACCCTTTGTGTCTTAGAGTGCGGTGTTTGTTTGTATCTAGTTGTTTAAAGGCTAGGTACTTGTAGGGCTGGGCGGTTTCGTTAGTTAATTTCGTAATTTGTTATTAATTCGTTATTTTTTTTGATAACGATGCAATATTGAACCATTCAGGAGCAACTAAAAATTGAAACGAATTTTTAAAATTTATTTCGTAATTGTTTCGTAATTGTTTCAAAATTGTTTCGTTATTATTTCGTTATTATTTCCGTATGTCTGGTGCAAGTTTTATAGTTGTTGTTTGTTTTATCAGTGATAAAAAAATAAATTATCACACCAACAGTCAACAACAGAGGGAGAGGGAAGCTTCAGAAGTTCCCCCTGTCCCATTTGGAGGGTTTTTTAGCATATTATTATTATTATTATTATTATTAACTTTATTTGTACCCCGCTAGCATCTCCCGAAGGACTCGATGCGCAATTGCATCCGCCATTAACGAATCGATTCGTTATTATTTCGAAATTGTTTCGTAATTTCCAAAATTTCATAAATATCGAACTTTTTTAAAGAAAAAATTCGGAATTCTTTTAAAAAACGAAACGCAAAAACTCCCTAAAAACGAACTGAGTTTAGAAACAAATTTTTCCGTGTTTACCCAGCCCTAGGTACTTGTTTATAAAGTGGTGAGTGTGTTGTTAAGGCTTTGGAGTTCTGGTGTCTAAGGAACTAACTCCTTTGCTTGAGCCCTTGTGTTTAAGGATGTGTCTGACTGTGTGCTTAAGGGGATGTGGAGATTTGGCTCTGTGCTTAAGAGGAGGAGCTTCTGCCATGTGTTCAAGTGATGGAACTTCAGCTAGGTCATCTGACCTTTCTAGGGGCTCACACAAAATATCCAACAGTAATCTTGGTAAGAAACAGTGCACAGGAGATCTGAGGTATTTCTATGAGGACCACAGTTCAGTAACTGTTCTTGTTTGGTAACATGAGTCATAGAATCATAGAATCAAGTCATCTGAATATGGATCAGGGGCAAGTTGTTACAGCTGCAAGCAGCAGCTATGGGATGTTCATCTTCTTGATAGAACATCTAGTGAGCTACATCTGCAGCAAATGCAAACAGCTCACTTTAATGGAAGAGAGGATCCAGCAATTAGAAGGTCGAATCAAGACACTTAAGGACATGAAGGAACTCGAGTTTTTCTTAGACACAGCCCAGCACACTATTCTAGATATACAACCCACGTCAGATGAACATTCAGGGCAAGGCTATGGGGAGATCATTTCGAACATGGAGAATGCTGAGGCTTGAAAATATGTGACACTTAGAAAGATAAAGAGGACCAGGCATTATTCTGTTAATCCCTCTATTATTCTCAAGTTCTCTCACCAATAACAGATAATGAGGTCATACAACACATCTGGGAAGATGAGAGGTTCTTAGATAGAACTGAGTGGACTATCCTTGATCAACTCATGGGGGATATCTTTGCGAAGAAGGACAGTTCCCAAACATGGCATTTGCAGTCAGATTATTGCCTTGGTTTCATGTCATGCTTTTCTGTTTGTGATCAGGGAATCTCGTTTGATACAGTTGTTTGTTTACCTTTTGGGGACTCTGGCTTTATTCTGAGTGCTGGAGTTTGTTTATTGCTGCATCAAAGAATACTATGACTGTGGGATATATTTTTGAATGACTCTTGAATTCTGTACTTTGGATATACTTTTGTTTTGACCTATTGCGTATACTTTGTAATTACTTTTGTATCTTTTACCCTTGGAATGAATTTTTGAAATAGTTTTTTTCCCTATAAAACATTCCTTTCTTTAATAAACTTATAATGAGAGAAAAGGTGCCACACAGGTGGCTGGGCTGCAACTGGCAACTAAAATAATCAAAGGTCTAGAGACCAGGTCCTATGAGGAGCATCTTAAAGAACTGGGTATGTTTAACTTGCAGAAGAAAAGGTTGTGATGAGACTTGATAGCCATGTATAAATATGTGAAAAGATGGCATAAGGTAGTAGTAGTAGGTTTGTTTTCTGCTGCTCTTAAAACTACCTGCACGGAAGGGGGTTGGACTAGATGGCCCACGTGGTCTCTTCCAACTCTATTATTCTATGATTCTATTTTCATAAAATACTGGAAACACAGGAGCTACCTACTACAGTATGAATAATTTTCAGCACTGAATGGTGAAAAACAATTCCTAGGAGGAAAACTGTAGTAGTAGAGGAAAATCCTTAGTTCTTACCTATACCTATATTGTAATGTAGAATCAATGTATTATAATTCAGATTTGACCCCCATTGAGCAAGATTAATTTAATGCAGAAAACTATCAAAACCTGGAATATTTCTTGTTTGGACAGCCACTCTGTCTTAATAAACAAAGTATACATTTTGCTGTGAAATAATATAAAAGAAGAAAGAGGTATAGCTATTTATGTATATATAACTGCTTAAAGAAAATGAAAAGTAATTTTTCATCTGTTTTCTTTTTCTTTGCCTTACTTAATGCAAGATGACTAGATTTATTAATAAAGCATAGGATACAATGTTTGCAGAGAGGAGGTTTTAATCCAATAGCAGCCTTTAGGTTAAACTCTATCCAAGCATCAAGTGAATCCAAACATTATGCAGACACCCAAGTAACTATGCAGCCCCAGGAAGTTTCAAAAGTCTCCCATACCAAATGGAGTTGAAAGTTGTGCATATCTAGCCTGCAAAAAAGAGTGGAGGGAGGAGTCAAGCTTGGCTGGAAGGCACCTTCACCCCTGTAACTCTGATTGCCAATCACCAGCAAGCCCCTTGAGAAATGAGTGCAATTATCTGACAGGCTGGGATATCTCTGGTGTGAATTGGAAAGCTAAACTACCATGCAATGAACTTTATATTGGTTCACTTCTTTATCCTACTTTTGTAATCACAGAAGAGAAGCCCCAAGAAACTAACCCACATAGAAACCACTTACTTTTGATGCAAAAACACCCAAGGAACAAAATTTCATGTGGATGTGAAAATATCTTAGCCTAAACTGTACTTGCAAGTGTCATTTAAATCATGTTCTTAGCATAACTTTCAAAATGTCCATGTCATTGACTTCAGACCTATAGTGAAAAGTGAGATGATTAGAAAGATGTTGCTTTGGAAACAATATATTTTCCTGTAGACGCACTAGAGATTCTGACATAATCACAAATGTAAAAGATATGTGCACAATTCATTCAGACAAAGATATTTCAGAATCCTGACACTAAAGCTTCTTACCCAATAAAACATTTTGCTACTTGTACCACCAAGGGAGTGGTTTACATTGTTTTTTGCCCATGCTCGCTTATGTACATAGGCCAAACAAGTAGACAGATCAAACAAAGAATCATAGAGCATAAGAGCAAAATTAGAAATCGCTCCGTGGATTCCACTTTCTATAAACATTTTGTGGATTTAAATCATGATGCAGGTGCTTGTTTTGGAGGTTGTCACACACCCCTGCAATTTGGATTTTGGCATTAAATTACTACAGCGTGAAGCCTTTTGGATCTTCACCCTGAAGACTGCACATCCCAAGGGTCTGAATGATACCATCTCATATCAGTGTTTCTTATAAATCAGAGGACATAGCCCTTTAACATTTTCTTGGCTTGATCTACCTGGTTGGAGCCCCTTTAACTGGGTTACTTTATAAACTAGTTTCTACCTGATGACCTTTGTGCTTGCTAGAGAATCAAACTGCTACAGAGCACAGCTTCTGAGTTCTTGTAAGTCACCTATGCCTGTTTATTTGTCCTTTGTTGTTATGTGAGTAATACATACAAATGTTTATCCCCCTTTGAGACATACTCTAGCCACCTGTGTATTTTCCCTATAGATCCACTGTCCCATTGTATAAAACACCCGAGGAGGGATTACTATTGTGAAGAACTTAATGTCTCATATATCCACCTGAGGAAGACTCTAGTCAAAACCGGTCGTGGATGTGGATATCCAAAAATTTTCTAAAGCAAGGGATCCTATGCCCTGAAGAGAAGTTGGTTTTACACCAAGAAAGACTCTTTACATTACGCTTACTCTAAAGCAAGGGATTTTATGCCCTGAAGACAAGTTGTTTTTACACCAAAAGACTCTTTATGTTATGTATGTGTAATCTTTGTAAACAACTGGTTGTTGTTCATTATATACTGGGTTATGCCTATACCATTTAATTTTGCCGTTTGTTGAATATTGTAATATACAAACTGTTAGGCAATATCGACCATTGTCATTTATGTACCACAACTTTTAGTGGATTTGTGTTTTTTGTATTGGTGGGAATCCATTGTCTTCTTGTGTATAATCACAAATGTTTCATTATGTTTTTATCTCTCTGGTATATTAAATTTATGGCCACCCCTGAGTCCTCATACCTTACAGAACTCAGACATCTTCAGCTAATAAATCGCAGGATGTAACTGCCTATTAGCAAAATCTTTCTTCAAACATTTCTTACCAGACCAGGCAAAAATAGTACAGGTGTTGACACTGGCCAAAATTAATCATGATCCTCACTCATGCAAGAAAGAATACATCATAATCAATTGATTCACTGCAAGCATCGACGTCTTTAATGAACAAGAAGCTACATACAAAGACAGTAAGAATAGATTGCATGTGCTATAACAAGCACACAATAGAAAACAATAACCTGAATCTCAGAACAGAAAAATTAAAATTGAGATAATCCCCTGAAAGTAGACCCACTGAATCAAGAACTGTATTTTCACCCTCACCAATTTTTTTCTGCTTTCTTGAAGTCCAAGTATAGGAGATGGTATGTATGGACAAATGTTTGATCCTCGTTTGGCATACAATAATGTCCCAATCAATTTTCCTTCACCCCTTCCTCCCTTGAGGTCACAGTTAAAATAACTCATTTCCCACAGTGGCAGAATGCTTGTCCTTTTTTTCTGAGCCTTTTATAGTCTAAGCAGATCTCAACAACATTACCAGTCCAGTGAGAGCCCTTGGATAAAAAGAGCTGTCTGCTTAAGCTCCTCAATTTATCAGAGCCTGCAGACATGAAAGAATAAATGGGTGAAGTCAGCAAAGTTGAATTGCACAAAAAAGAAAATAAAGCCATTAACTAACTCCACACACAAGTGTTGAATTACCAATTAAGGGAGATGCAAAACAAGTTGCCTGATGAGGCAGCACATGGTAGATAGATGTCCTTCTTTAAAACGGTGAATGCAACAACTCAATCAAACATTAAATGAACAGTATTGTTAGAGATGAAGTAACCATACTTTCTCAAACCTTCATTTTCACTAAAACTATTAGGGAGTTTGTAAAATAGATCAGGTATTTTATAATCATACTTTTTAATTCAGCAAAACTCAATCACAAGAGCATAGTTGGGTGAAAATCTGGGCCAACTGAGAAACCAAACAGTAAATTGCACTTAACCTTTCCCCCCAACTTTTTCCCCTCTCCTCCACCATATAAAGGACTAATGATATCTTGAGGAGGGAATCCACTTATTTTGCCAGCCTTCTAGCACTAAGTGATTGTATCATATATACTAATTCAGAAAGAACCACAACCACAATCTATAGTCCAGACCCCTAACAGTCTCAGGGATCATGAACTGTTGAAAAAATGTGAAGACTCTTGCTGTAAAGCAACCAGTAAAATCAGTACCTTCATGTATACTTATTGGAAAAACCCAGTGCACAATCAAGGATGTAATTAGTTTGCAGAACAACAAGCTCCTTTACTACAGGTTGGGTATGTAAAGTATTGTACCAATGAAAATAATATTAACAAAATATTAATCAGAATGTAAATACAAATCAGCTTGTTTGGAACCTGTTGTCATCTATTTGTTAAAAAGGTAATTATTTCACAGGACAATATACTTTTTCTATGGACAACATATGACTAGTGGAATCTTTCACAGAAACCCCAAGTAGAAGCTATGAAAAGACATTCCATTATCACACAAACATACACCCAGGGAGGAAAAGTTGTAGAAAAATAGTACTCAGTTGGGAAAGCTGTGCAGTTCCAGAGAAAGCACAGCAGTGTTTTGTAATCAGGGGGGATCCCATGAATCCCATGAATCCCTACAATGTGGGAAGTAAAACTCAATGTGTGTTGAGAAAAATTCATCTATTTTACTTCACACACTGTATAGATGCATGGGATTTTTTTGTCCCTAATGAAAAGAATCAAATATTTATTTATTTACTGCATTTCTATACCACTTTTCTCACCCCTAGGGGGACTCAAAATGGTGTACAGCATAATAATTGGCAAAAATTCAATGCCTCACATACGAATAAAAACAATACATTACATATCTTAAAACAATAACATATATCTGTAAATTAAAATCATTAAATTCATTCTATTCTCTCCTCCACCATATATCTTTTTGCACAGTCATATTACCATTGCACCACTGTATTACCAGAATTCTGAAAAAATGGCTTTCATCTTGTACTGCTGTACTTTTAAATAGCTGGGTGTGTGAACAGATTATTTATATATCAGGGGCAACCAGTAGAAAGATGCTTCCTACATTCAAGTATTACCAAAGTGACTAACTTCAGGGCAGGATGGGGGAATAATTGATACAAATATGGACATTCATTAACCAAAAGCTACACCAAAATCCTAAATTTTGTTTTGGAAAGTAATCCTTATTGATTTCAACATTGCTAACATCCAAATGAAATGTTTACATTTGAGAAAAACAAAAAGAAACACATCCAATAAGATCCTCAAGAGAAAAGGATAGCATGTCTCAAATTGGCAGAAGATAGTCTTATTAGTTAATAAAGACCATTTTCTAGCATCTAGAAATATGTCTCCTTTTTCTCTGATACATATTAGAAGTGTCATGCATTACGAACCTTAAATAAGCAATCTCTTGACTATAAATTGCAATTGTTTTAGTAAATTGAAACTGCCTTCTCCTGACACCCTCTCCTCTACCAAAGGCAGCAGCAGGCTTATGAAGCAGCTGATACTAAGAAAACAACAAATGAAAAGTTTGTTGTGGCACTGAAAATGGCTTTGCATAAATGAAACATAATAATAGTAATAAAAAAAACCAACACAGTGACATGTGACTGGTTATTAGGGAGCCATGAAAAGGAAAACAAACTAGCAACAATGAGCAAAAGAAAAATTAATTTATAAGTGTAATGAGAAACAGTTGCCATTTACCATCTAATGCTACTGCCCTAAGGGCATTTCTACTAGCATTTAAATATATTTTATACACATTTATTTCTTCATTTATTGCATTTCTTGGCCTGGGGGGGGGGGGGGGGACGGACTCAAAGAGGTTCACATAAAATAAATGGCAAAATTCCAAAATATTGATCCTAAGACATTTTCCCCAGAACAGTAATGAAATTAATGGAAATATAACAAGAAATCTAAGTTACAAGTTGAACATCCCTTATCCAAAATGCTTGCGACCAGAATGCTTTGTATTTCGTATTTCGGATATTTTCAGATTTTTGTCATACTTGCAGTTCCACATATAAACATATGGGCCACATCTCCAGGATGTGACCCAAGTATAAACATGTAATTAATTTTAAGACTAATAATAAGAACTTTATTTTTATATCCCACCACCAGCTCCCCAAAGGGACTTGGGACAGCTTACAAGTGGGACTAAGCCCAGTTTTGTTTCATATTCATCTTATGCTAAAATTTTATATAAAATATTTTAATGATTTTGTGCATGAAACAATGCTTGTGTAACTTGAATAATCAGAAAGCAAAGGGATTCCACATAGGGAACTCTCAACCTACTGTAACAAATAATGGCAACAGGCTACTTTTAAAACACTGTAACTAGTAATGGAATAAATTACTTCTTAGAGGCTCCTTCCACACAGCTGAATAAAATCCCACATTATCTGCTTTAAACTGTGTCAACTCAGATAACCCAATTCCGAGCAGATATTGTGGGATTTTCTGCTTTGACATTCTGGGTTATTTGTCTGTGTGGAAGGGCCCAGAGTCAACTTGCATGGCCCTTGGGCAAAGAAACCAGAGTATTTGCTGCTGGCATTTGAGGCCCCTTCCACACAGCTGAATAAAATCCCACATTTTCTGCCTTGAACTAGAATATAGGACAGTGTGGACTCAGACAACACAGTTCAAGGACTCCTGACTGTCGCATCTACCTGGGCTGACATTTGGAGAGATGGATCCAGGAGCACACCTAAGCTGCAGACACAGTATTTCATAGGGAGTGTAACTCCATCCAGAACTGGTTGACACACCTCCACCCCCAGATTAGGACCCTTGATGGCAAGCACCTCTGTTTTGTCTGGATTCAGTATCTATTTGTCCTTCCTCATCCATGAAGAGATATGAAAACAATATGGCAAAATCCACCCTATACTGTGCATTAAGTCAGTTTTACTAGTGCAGTGTTTCCCATGCAAACAAAACTACAAACCAAATAATTCAATGCAATGGAATTATAGCCTATAACTGTTTAATGGAAAAAAGTACTTCATTAAAATTGTATTATAGTCAACCATTACGAGTGACTTTTTTCTCTGCTGATATGTTCAGAGACGTATTGTTGCCCATATGCCCAATAAAGTCACCATTCACTTCCAGTCAGTTCTACAATGTTTTACATAACATGAAAAAGGGCACCTGATTATGGAACTTGGTTCCCATACAGGTAATGAGAAATTCAGCAGCTTGAGACAAAATTTAGGTGAATCGAGGATCCACTGTAGTGTAACCTTTCTCTCTCTGACTCAAAACTTTATTTAATGCATGGCATGGAATCATCTACCCAGAAGTAAGAATTCACATTAGTTCATGCCATGTGTGAACATGTAATGTGATGATCATAAATATTATGACAAATGTGTAAACTAGAGGACCATAATAGTAAGATGATTTACAATTCTAAACACATTGGTTTTGCAATCTGGATAGATAAATTCAAAAAGCATTTGTACAGGTTCACCTTTTGCCACTGTGATATGAAAAACTGCTTCAAGCATTGCAATAGGATAACCATATGGCATCTCTAGTCATTGCTTCCCATTGTTCTACTACTCCACAAAGAACAGGAGAGTCCCTGCATTTTTATTTATAGAAAGGCATTGCTCAGTGACACACAGAAGAAAACATAAAGCACAATAAGTAAAAGGTCAGTGACATAGGCATGGTCAATTTTCTTCTGGTTTCTCTTATGCAGCATCATGCTCATGGTACAATTGGATATTTCAGGAAGTTTAACACCTGACATTTCAGATGAAATGTCATAAGTATTACTGTGAATCTCTTCTTGATGTTAAATCTTTAACAATGACCTATTCTATCAATTCAATTCTTCTCACATCTTAGGAGTGGAAAGGGGGGCAAAGTGGTAATACTCACTTAAGAGATTATTTTTTCCACCCAGAGAACAAATATGGGCACTTTGATGATTCTTTAGTACACCAGAACCTTCTCTTGTTATGCTTGGGATCCAGTGGTATTTTAGGAGTTGAAGACAAACTTCTGTCTGTTGCTAGCAACTCTACATTTGCGTGTGGATAGGTGACACACACCCCACCAACAAGCCCAGAAACTACTCAAACACAAGAGTTGGGAAGAAAATGGCCACAACTTGTTTATTGACTACAGGAACTGAAAAGGAGGTTGGCAGCCAGGTATGGGTTCTGGATCAAGATTGGTCAGCCCGCTGCTGACCCATACTGCTAAGCATGCCAAGGTGCCCCCAGCACAATACCGGGCAACTAGACTCAGCACCTCAGGAACCACCAGATGTTCTCCCCCTTCTGCTACGGGGGAGGGGAAGGGGGGAGAGATACTGATCCAGGGCCCATGCCCCCGCTGACCCAATTTGTGATGAGTTAATAACAAAACTTAGGGCAACAATATCAACACATAACCATCATGCAGGGCAGGTGGGATGGACAAGCAAACCAAAGTGCCTGAGAAGAGGCCTAGAGCAGCCCTATAAGGGAGTGGTCATTTCCCAGCCAAACAGATGGCAGGGGCAGGGCCTGCCAACCCAGTGGTGGGAAAATGTTTTTCCCCACCGGGCAGGGGGCTTCTGGGAGGAAGAAGCCCCCTGCAACCCAAGATGGCCGGCAAGAGGGTGCCCCCTGCTGCACTGTCTGGTAAGTCGGGCAATGCATTTATTGGGGCTTGAGATTTGCCAGATTTTAGCACAGTCTCTTTTTAAAAATCCAAGGGCACAAAGTGTATTCATACCCTTCACCTCCCACATTGTTCTAAAGATTCAGAAGAGCTAATAAAGTGGACAGAGGAAAAGTCAAGGAGAAATTCCTCATTTCAAACATTTAATAGTCAGAAGCTGGGACTAATCACGGAGCTTCTAATAGCTGGCCCTGGCCCTGTTTTATTTCCATACTTTTACACACTTCAAAATTTTATCTCCAAAACAACAGTGAGCAAGTGCATGACATAGAAAAATCAGATGAGGTTGGACTAAAATGATGTTTCATGTGTCCCCACACTTTAAACTGTTCCTGTTTAAAAAGGAACTCTGGCATCTTTTATTCTTATTTAGGAGGATTCTCCCATAAATATCATGGTCTCAAAATGACTTCAACTTCTTTTCAACACACTGAGTTGGAAACTTAATGTATTCCTATGTCTAGATACATGCAAACATTTGCAAATATACACACATGCACAGCTTGTAAGATTCAAGATATCCTGAGGCAGTGAAGAAATAATAAAATGAAGGTAGAAAACAGATGCATTGTGCAATTTGTTTAACTGCAATGCTTAAATTTATAATAAAAGGGAAAAAATTAAATGATAAGACTGTATTTTCAAACAAGAAATTAATCAGATATACTTTTTACTATTATTTCATACTTCTCATTTTACATCTGGTCTACTGCTGCCAATATGGCACCAAATCTACATATCAGCTTTGTATTCAGTACAAGCAAGATTCACACTGAAATTCAACAAAAATTGAAAGAAAATCTGACAGAAAACCATATGCTAGACACCTGACTTCTCTTATGAAATGCAGAACATATTGTTTAAATAAGAGAAATGTTATCAGCCAACAATGTGTGAAAAGCTGTTCTTCTCATGCTCTTTTCAGAGCTATCTGAACAACATAGTAAATTGGGTAAGCTGCCAAGCAAAGCCATATTACAACATAGGAAGATGTCAAGAATAAAAGGGAGGAAGCAATTTCACAGAGGTGGGCAGGGAGGAGAATGAATGATTTGGAAATGATATTACTCTAATCCCCTGGGAAAACTATCTTTGCATGGTAAAACCACAAAAAACAGAACACCATAAAATACAAAGACTCAAGTCAAACTGTATGAAATGTGAAAATACAATCAAATGTTTCCCTTACATTCTCCAGCCTTGTCATCAGTAGCAGGCACTATAATAAAACATTTCTTCTCATGCGTCTGAGTGAAAAGTTAAAATACAGTTCATACGGTCGTTTTAGGAGTAGGTAGTGGTAGCGGCCACACTGAGAAAAGGTAAACCTTTGCAATTAATGCTATTTTAGAAGCACTTGCCCCTTTCTATAGCAGTCATTCTCAACCTTCCTAAAGCCACAACCCCTTAGTGCAGTTCTTCATGTTGTGGTGACCCCAATGATAAAATTATTTTCATTGCTACTTCATAATTGTAATTTTGCTAATGTTATGAATCATAATGTAAATATCTGATATGCAGGATGTATTCTCATTATTACAAATTGAACATAATTAAAACATAGTGATTACTCATAAAAACAATATGTAATTATATATTTATTTCTAATTACAAATAAATAAAGTTTTGTCTTGAAGCATGGTGTAGCACGAATCCTATGGAAAGCAATGGTTTTAACCTGGATTGCTCTCTTATGTCCTATGGGCTTTGATGCAGAACCATAAGATCCTATGGAAAGTAATGGTTTAAATCTGGCTCATTGTCTCTTGTATCCTGTGGAGTTTGGGGCAGAACAATAGAATCCCATGGAAAGAAGTGGTTTTAACCTGGCCCTGTCTCTTGTATCCTATGGAGTTTCATGTAGAACCATAAGATTGATGGAAAGCAATGGTTTTAACCTGGCTCACTGTCTCTTGTATCCTATGGAGTCTGGGACAGAACAATAGGCTCTTATGGAAAGAAGTAGTTTTAACCTGGAGTTCTATCTCTTGTATCCTATGGAATTTGGGACAGAACAATAGAATTCCATAGAAATAAGTGGTTTTAACCTGGAGCACACTCTTGTATCCTATGGGCTTTTTTGTGCAGAACAATAGAATCCCATGAAAAGAAGTGATTTTAACCTGGAGCACTGTCTATTGTATTCTATGGCTTTTGGGGCAAAACAACAGGATTCCATGGAAAGGAGTTGTTTTAACCTAGAGCACTATCTCTCGTATCCTATAGAGGTTGGGGGAGAACAATAGGATCCCATGGAAATAAGTGGTTTTAACCTGGCTCACTATTTCTTGTATCCTATGGATTTTGTGCAGAACAGTAGGATCCCATGGAAAGAAGTGGTTTTAACCTGGCACACACACACATATATATACACACTCATATACACGCACATACACACAGAGAAAAATATATTTACTGCAGAGTTTTGGGAACACTGCCGGTCCCCGTCCCCGTCCCCCCCCCAGCCCTTTTCAAGGAGAAAAATTATTTATAGTAGGGGGCACCATGAGAATACGTGCAGGAAACCACAACATCCCTTTCTGTAAAAGGGGAGAGAAAGGTGTGAGGGAAGAAAACATAAGTAATCAAAGGGATTTGGAAAAGGCAGGACCAAGGTCCTCAGTCCGAGTTGGTTCATGTGGGAAAGGAAGAAAGGGTGCGAGCAGTTGAGGTTTTCTCCCTTCTTCTTCCTCCTGACCTTTCTCTGCTGTAGCAGGAGGGTCACCATGGCATTGCTGACACCACTGAGAGATTGTCTCCTGAGACAGTGCAGGCCACATGCTGCCACGCTGCTCCCACCATCCTTTGCCCTTCTTTCTCTCATGGCCCTCAGCTTCCCTTCCTTCTCTCTTCTGCTTCCACATTTGGCCCACACTGTGGAAGAACAACACTGCCTCTTGGGAGGAGCCGAGCTCACAGAAGGAGGGCAGAAGCATCACTTCCCCACTCCTCACTCCCTCTCTCTGATTCTGGGGAGAGACCAAATTTTGGAAAACACTGACCTAGAGGCATCACCACCTGTATTCTCCCATAGTAACAGTAACCCCTCTGAAATGGTAGGGGAGACCCCAAAAGAGGTCACGACCCCCAGGTTGAGAACCACTGTCTTAGAGCATATTTCAGAAGCCTGAGATGACAATTTGTGTCCAGCATTATGCAAGGTAGAGTGAACAGAACACTACTAAACTTCCTCCTATAAAAACAACAAAATTGCAGTATGTGAAAACTGATCTGACAGGGACTAGAATTAAAGGAACAAGTGCTGAAATAGCTACTTTAACACCATTTTTTCTTCATCAAATTGATGACAAGAAATGTCAGTGATAAAAGGTGGAAAAGGTCATAGAATAACTTACATAGCTCTAGTCATCATGGTCCATGTAACCCATTTCAGAAAATCTGATGACATGATGACCTTTTAAATTGTGACTGATTTTATTATCTGGAAAATTCTAATTTGCTTTAAAATTTTGTATATTGTGTGTAAGGTGTTCTTAACAGAATTGTAAATTGTCTTGAGAAAATATGCTTTGAAAAACAGCACAAGAATTATTTAACTTCATAAAAGCAAGAGAGTGACATATATACACCATAACAATTCATTAGAACTTGCATCAGCATTGCAAAACATACACTAACTCTAACGGTATCACTATGTAAGCAAAACAGAGGGATGGCAGAAGGTGGCTGATACTTGATACTAAAATTATAAGATCCAAGTTGAATTACCAATACAAATTTTGCCATTTGGGTTGACAAATCAGCAATCCAAATGCTCTTTAGCTTTTTGGTAATGACATGACATCTGTGAACTACACTCCCTAGAAAGGCTCCCTTGATTCTTATGTTTTTGTTTTCCAGCACCAGGTGAAAACATTTTATTTTGTCAGACCTTCCGTTAGATTTTTTTAAATTTTAGCATTCTTTTTTTAACTTTGCTTTTTCATAATATTATGCTTCTATTCTTTGTTGATGACTTTACCTTTATTGCATTACATAGTTTTAATTCACTGTCTCATTGTTGGTATTCTACATTTTAATGTACACCACCAAATATGTACACAGATTCATCCAACTGCTTATTGAATGTGTCTAAAAGTTCAATCAAACTATAAGCCAGGAAGTAGAGGTAGGCTAACAACTGCAGTGTAAATTAAGGTATTCAATATTTTTATGGAAAGATGACAAGCAGAGATGAAAACACTATTCAGAAATAATGAAAAAGTGTCAAAAACATATTGTTCAAGTATCAAGAACTTCTGACAAAAATACTGGACTGATGAAAATCTCTGCAGTTTGATCTTATCTGGTTCAAAAATTACATATGGTTGTCTTCTGCAGGAAACAGCCTTTTTTGCATACAAAGTAATACTTTTAAAATATTATTTTCTGCACAGAAGAATCTGTTACAATGTTCCAACATTCAAATGTGCAACTGCTAACTGGGTAGCAGGGTATACACGGTGATCCCTGTACCAGCTCCTGTAGAGCCAACCTACCTACATCAGATAAAATATGTCAGAACTAGGTTTCTAGATCAAATATAATGTCATCTCCAGGTTTAGGAATGTCCTAGGTCCTACAAATGATTCTATGGTATGCTTTCATCAGAAGTCACCATAGAGTCATGCTGGAGCATCTAGCAGAGTCCTAGAAATTTTCTAGGTCCTAAAATGTGACTCTATGGTACCTTTCAATAGAAGTATTTCATTTCAGTTTGGTTCACTCTTACCTGTTGTGTCCTGTTTCAACAATAAATTCAGGACATATATCTTGCAGATGTGACAGTTGTACTGCATTAATAGCATACTAGGTAGACCTCTTGAAACTGTTACTTCTTGAATATGCTCATAGGGCTGTAGAGCCCAGATACAATCTGATACAGTGTTACAATTTGCAGTTCACCTCAAAACTGTATTATTCTTTGTCTGGTACTGAAGAAGATCACACTTGCACAAACCCAATGGCCTTGCTAAACGCTATCTGCCTACTAAGAAGTATATGTATTATAATAAAAATGTGTGTCTGTGTCTCCACCAAAGCTCTAAGACTGTGAAATCTAGACAATAGAGAAGAAGAAAAAATAACCTCAATAGTGGGCAGATGCAGATCCCTGGAATTTCACCGGTTACAGACACGACACCTAAAGTGGAATCATAACACTATAACTGTGCCACGTGAAAGGGCCCTGGGGTCTTTCATTCATAGTATTGCTTTCATTTGAAACTGATTCAATGGCAAATTATATCAACAAAGATAGATTAAATGACATTAAAAGGAGAGGAAGATCATCTATGGGAAGGAAGACCTAACTGTATTGAGAACAGCAGCTGAAAACTAATGAGTTTCTAATGCATTTATGGTAGACCTTTTCTGCAAATCTATGGGGGGAAAGCTTTATAAGTGTGTCATAGTTCTAACGCTGGGAAATCTAAACCCTCTTAAATCTGACATGAATGCCTAGAGGTGTGCAACTCAGACCTATTTAAAATTTTAAATGAATTAATTGCATTCAATATAAGACATTTAGTAGAAAGTGGTTATGTGTTTTAGTTCATAATTAATAAGCTTAAAATCTAATAAAATTAATTTATGTTAGAAGTGAGAAAATGTTATGTGTTAAGTAGATTATGGATTTCTTTTTAACCCAGTCATATTAAAGAATTACAAATAAGTGTCCAATATCTCTTCTTGGATCAAATGCATTATCTAGAAACATTTGTTCTGTTTTAAGAATTAGCTATGGGATAGAGACAGCTTTGGTAACCTTGGTGGATGACCTACTTGAGGGAGGAATTCTGTCCCTGATATTTATGCAGACCCCCAAGTAGTTTTTGATGCTCTTAACCCCATAATCCTTCTGGGCTACATCTCTGGGATGCAATTTGTGGGCACTGTTTTGCAGTAGTCTTTCCTGGTGGGATGAACTCATAAGATAGTGTTGGGCAATACTTGTTCAAAGGACCCTCAAGGGTTAATTCTTTCTTCCATGCTGTTTAATGATATATGAAAACTGCTCAGAAATTTTTTTCAAATGTTTGAGTGTGTCGCCAATATGATGATATCTCTCCATCTCATCCAATTTCAAGAGAGCCGTTTCAGTACTGCATCAGTGTCTGACATCAGTAATGGACAGGATAGTTTGAAAAAACTTAAGCATCTTCTAGAAAAAACAAAGATGCTCTTAATCAGTAAAAAGAGAGATCAGAGAATAGAGAGATAAGAAAATATGCTGAATGGGGTTACTCCTTTCCTGCAACCCCAGGCTTACAGTTTGGAAGTATTTTCAAACTCAACACTGAGCCTTCAGCAGCAATCAAGAGCTAAAATTACTGTGCCAACTGTGTCCATTACTTGAAAGTTAGATTTGGCTATGTTGAAACATGCCTTGATTATATTGTAACATAAACATGGCATACCAATAGAGCTATTTCAAGCTATAGATGTGCTAATTATTCAGATTCTTAAAAAAATATGCTAACAAATAAGGAAAACCACATAATGGCAACAGACTGCAAACAGAGAAGAAGAGAGGTGCCAGGGATCATATGACAAATATGCATGGGATAATTTAACATGCCAAATAATTTCAGAAGAAAATCATTTTGTGCTTTACAGATAAAAGTTTGACTGTGTATATCATGAGAAATTCTCTGCTCTAAAAGAAATAAAATAGGAGTATCACCATGTCTGGTTTTCTTGATGTGCAACCTATGTTGTGGACAAGACACCACCCACAGAACACAATATAAAAAAGACAATGGTTTCCCACTGGCAAGCAGATCACTAAATGCTATATTTTATCATTCTATCTGGGTTCCATACCGAAAGAAAGAAGACCTCACCAGAATAAAGCTGAAAAATGTCACCCATGATTTATCCTGTACTCTCCCATCTATGTTATGAGATTTTGAGGGAAAGAAAAAAGTTTCCTGGATTTTTTTTCAATATCATTTCTAACTCACCACCAAAGATCCATCCCATTTCTCTGCTCTACCCAGTCCTAAGTTAAAGGGAGAGTTGAGACTCTTTAAAATAAATCCTCTCCATTGTTTCCTGCCAGTGCTTTCAAATGCACTCTCTCACAGTATGGAGTGGATGTAAATAATCAGCATAAAGAGGAGGAACTCCATCTCAGGCAAGCCTATGGAAGCTGACAAGTACACAACTCTGCTGGTTATTTCAGCAAAGCCGGGCACTTTCACTTGTAAACTTCTGCCAGTTTGATTTCCTCCCTCCTCCCTATGGTGATTATTTGAATCCATTCCTATGGTGTGATTGAGTGCATTTGAAAGCAGCAGAAGCAAACCCCAGCACTATGTAATGCACTCACTTGCACTATGGGGTGGTTTTAAATAATCAGCATGGGAAGGAGAGACTAAAGGAAACTAGCAGACCTTTGCAATTCAAAGCACCCAGCTTTGCTGAAGTGTAAAAGCAAAAGAAAACCTGCTTACTTTCAAATGCAGCCATGTCACAAGGACACAATTGTCATGGGAAGCATGGGCTTTGGATCCTTCTACACTGTTCACTAATGTGGGCCTAATGCAATGTCTGGGATGTCAGATGCACCCACATGACAGATAGACAGGGATTCCCACAACCACCTCAGAGGCAGCAGGGAGTTCTGACTGCCCAACCACCACCTTTTCTCCCCCCCCCCATTTTATGGCTGTTGCCAGCCATGGCCATGCCACCTACCTGGTCTTGGGCAGTCTGGTTGACAGTTGCTAGAGTCCCACCTCATCCCCTCCCATCCCACTTAGCATGTAGATACTCTGGCCAACAAAAGTTGACCATAGAATGATGTTCTTTCTAGGCATTTCCTAATTCCCCCAACATAACTCTATGGAATGCTTCCATTGGAAGTTGTTCATACAATAGGGTTGGTTATTACCCACCATTTCATTTATTCAAGCGAAGTCCTGCAACATATTCGTTATAGACCCAAGGATCATACTGTATTACATTTAAGGTTTTTAAGGGAACTTCAAAGTAGTTTTCCAATGACCAATGGCATAAAAAAAACCAACCTCTCTTGTTGTCAGGACCTCCATTTAAAAAATTCTTCAAAAAGTTGATTTTTAAAAAGGTATAATTGCTTAGTAAGGACAAGCTGAAAAAAATGCTGAAGCAAACAATAGGGTAGAAGGAGCAAAAGAATGATAAAGAGAAAATTCTTTTTTTAGAGAGTAAAGAAGAATAAGAACAAATAGAAAGAAAAGACATTAGGTTGTAGAAGAGAAAGAACACATGGGTCAACAACCTTTTAGAATGCAAATCTTTGCTTATTGTATTTTTTTCATGCAAGACTTCAGGTGTTTTCACTCTGTGAAATTACCAAAGTTGAGGTGCCTTTTTTCTTTTTCCTCTTTTAGCATGCTATTTACAAAAATTAGGACAAAAAAAACTTAATTTTTTAACAAAATAATTCTGCACAAGCAACAGCTTTTCTGCATAGAAAAAGGTGCTGCATATTTCTATCTAGAAATATCTTATGCACAGAACAAGCATTTTTTTGCTGAAAAGATCTTCTGCACAAAACAACAAGCACATTTTTCAGAGTAAGTCATACATAGTAAATTGGCTTGAAATACTGCATATTTCAAAGACTTTCTCATGGTAGGAAGAAAACTGCTAAAATAAATTCTGGACACCTTTGAAAATAATTGTATCCTTATTCCAGGCGAATGTCATCTTTACCTTTCTATCTGTATAAGGAAATATTAAAGTAGTGGTGTATCTAGAAACACAAAATCCATCCAGGAGTACTTTGAGGGCCATTGTAATAAAAGCTAGATCGGTAAGTTTGCTTAATCCACCCAAAATACTACCCTGCCTTCTCTTGCAGGGTCCTTATGCAATATTTCTATATTTGAATCCTGCAGGTATTCTTCTAAGTCTTTTATTTTCTTTCCCATATTTCTTTTCTTTTATGGTCTCCAATGATTCTTCATAGTGATATCTGACTATCTGTCTTCCGATACATTACATATTGTACATTTGGCATGATGATTATTTCCTGTGCAATATTGCACATTTGTCTAACCAATTATTTCTGAAATGTTTAACAATGTTTGATCTTTCATAATGTTTAAATCTCTTACTGAAGCTATACAGACTAGGGATTAACTGTTATGCTCAGTGGATTCACTCGAGTATTACACTGTAAGGTCTCTTGCTGACATAACTAGGAATGGACTGAGTACATCTACAGAAAGGTGCCACAAGAATAGGTGAGGTGTGTGTGTGTGTTTACATTGTAAGATCTCTTGCAGACATAAAGGAATGCACTGAGTACTTCTAGAGAAAGGTGCCATAAGAAAAGGTGAGGTTCATGTGTGTGTGTTTATATGCATATGCACCTTCAAGCCATCTGTCAGTTTATGGTGACATCATGAATTTCACAAAGTTTTCCTAGGCAAGGAATACTCAGAGGTGGTTTTTCCAGTTCCTTCTCAGAAATATAACATATAGCACATGGTATTGCTTAGCGGTCTCTCTGATAATCATCCAAGATTAAAGAACTCTTATACAACAAGTTAAAATGCTTTTAGAAAGAAAGTTTACAATAGAAAGAAGCAGGTACAGAGATTTTGGGCAAATTCAGCTGGGAAGCAGGCTCATCTTGTCTGTAGTTGAGGTGCCTTGAGAACTAAAGTAGCAAGGATCCTGTCTCCTTAGTGTCTATGTAGGAGAATATCACAATCTAATGAAATAAAAGAACATTACAGGAACAAGTGCCCTGTCAACCTTTCGCCCACCTCCTTGTCCCAGAATCCTAGTTCAGATGACTCCACAGGATCCCTTCAAATTCAGTTATTGTTTTTTCATTCTTAAGATTTCTCTAAATACAGTCATTCCTGCAAGTGACAGTTGATAGCTAATAACAGTCTGGTGATGAGTTTCAGTGAGGACTTAAGATGGTCCATAAAGGTATTGTACATGACAGGCTAAGATCTCTTTCATCCTTCTACAAGATAAAAGAAGCAGGCTGCTAATATCTGTGTAAGTAGCAAGAGGCTGGTTTGTGCTAAGACTGGCCATGGAAAGGAGGCAAGGGGCTTCATTTGCTTCCTGCATAAAATATCGCAGTACTGTTCCACTGTCCAGGTGGAGGCCTAAAGTTCTTCGTGCTTGAATGTGTGGGGCCCAGCACAGCATTTACTATTTGTGTAATGTTTAAATGGTACCCTCTCCTTATAGGAGCCCAAAACAGAAATAAATAGCAGATACAAAGCATCATACTTCTATTTTCATTATTTTCTCTACCAGAAATGTCCTATGACTTAAAGAGATGATGTACTCCCAACCCACTCACCCTTTGGCTTCTTTCATCACCACTTTAATAACCACTTGTCCTGAACTGTCAGTGCACACTACTCGTCACTGATGGTTATCAGATGCTCTATCAGCATTAGCAATAGCTTCTTCTGGATGAAAAGTTTCCATGATTAACTTTCTGAATGTCAATCGCTTGCTGTACTCTGAATGCAGAGTTGTTCATCACTCAGAAATAACATTCCCTGCTGAACTGAAAATGTGTCCTGAATAAATGCAAGGAAAAGAGCAGCCTAAACACTTGACAGCACTGGAAGTCAAGCTGGCTATATCTTTTTCACTTTAAAAATCAGAAAGCATAAGATTTCTTTTAGTATCCAAGACACTTGTTATAGTAATATTAGGCTCTTACAGCAAACTATCATCCTGTAGCATATGAGAAACAGTTGAACTTGGGGAAGATGGAGAATAGACTTCTCTACAATGATTCTCATTTTTAGCATCAGCAGCACATGAGGAGGCATGTCAAGAGGAAGCTCTAAACCAAAAGCCATGGATCATAACACTTTTAATTGGGGTAACACCATATAGTAAGTTCATTATCTTTGTACTTATACTGAAACAAACAAACAAACACACACACACACACACCTTTTTTTGTACAATGTTTCATCTTATTTCCTCCCCTCCACCAAATGAGGATCAAGATCAAGATCTCCCTTCCTTGTGAGAACAGGTCGGCCCCCTCCCTCCTGTCCTTTAGAAGGATGGTAAAAACTTGGCTGTGGGACCAAGCTTTTAGGACAGGGCAATGAAGCGACAATGGGAAAGATGACAGGGCCAATTGGATTTTATGTGGATGGCTAGGACAGTTTTAAATTGTGCTATTTTAAATGATGTATTTTAATATTTAGATAAATGTTTTTAATGTTTATGTATTGTATCCAGGCATTGAATGTTTGCCATGTATATGTTATGCTCCGCTCTGAGTCCCCTTTGGGGTGAGACTCAGTGTTTTAAATAAATAATAATAAATAATAAATAAATAAGATCACACATTCAAAAGTAAAACCAATACCCAAAATCTTGCCCTGTAATGAGGTTAAATCCTTCTTTCCGATATCTATAATTGAACATTTAATTGATCATTTAAGATATTGTAAGTAAACCAAATTCCATTTTTCAGGGTTTACTCTCTAGTAAGACTGGAGCCTTAAACCAATTTATCTATTAAAAATCACAGTACAAAATACAGTATATAAATCGTTGTTGTTTTAGAGAGCATCAGTTCTTCTTTCTTTTAGTTTGCAGCAATTTATTGTAAGATTTCATGTAAAATTTGATTTTTAAAAAACAGTTCCTCATACCTGTCTCATATACAAATGTGGGAATTTAATGTAGTATTCTAATAATAATTTCTGTATTTTGCACCAAGTCCCTTTCTGATCTCTCAAAATAACTGTAATTTCAATCTGTGAGAAGGTTTTTCTGAAAATAAGCTCCTTGGATTTTTTTTCTTGAAATGAGAAGGTTCAAAATCCAGCCTATTAATCAGGAAGCAACAGTTATAATGGTTCTACTTCCTCTCATTTGTAGAACATCCCCAGCCATACCACAGGAAAACAAGTATACAAAAAGATATATTGAATTAAAATAGCATTACCTGTGCTTTCAGCAAAGTCCTCTAAACTGTGGGTCTAAAGTTTGTCCCTTTGGCTATGGAGACACTGTACTTTATTTCTAATGAACCCCACTTCTTCTTCTTCCAACTGAGTGGCCATTTGGTTCAACTAAGGACTTAATCATGTGGAGGTCCTTGATGCAGGGGACAGCAAAGGTATCCATGGGGTAACTGGGCAAATTGTGGGGCTGTGCGGTGAACCTGTCGCCCAGAACCCCATATAATGTGCACCACCCACTTGCCCATCTCATACTGGAAAGTGCACCTTTCTGGTGTGCTCCTGCACTGTTCCCATGATTTTTCTATCTGAGCACAGGTAGTCTCCTGTATTCAGATTTCCCCCTCTCAGAACACTTCACCAGTGCATCCAGCAAAGAGCCTCGCCAGAAGTAGATGTGTGTCATGTGGTAAGATCTGGCCAGCTCCACGCTGTTTGTGTGCGCAATGTGTTCTATGATAGGGAATTTTCCCCATATGATGAGATCCTTATACTGCCCTACATAAAGACTCTTCTTCATTTCAGACACTTTCATCATAAAAAACAATATCACAAGGTGTTTCTTTCCTATGTGAGTCCATACACAAATTTCTCTTGGGTGCACCATGTCTGTCACTCTTGTTACTAAGCTTAGCTCTTACTGCCTCAGTGTAAACATTGTCACCTCCATGTCATACATTCACAACCAAGGTCAAAGAATGAAAACATCTGGGGCCCAGCATGGGAAAGAGCCTAAAAACACGAACCAGTTTAGACTGGAAGACTGGAGGCTGAGTTAGAGAGTTGCGGGGTGGGGCTTTGGGGTATTAAACTGAGTAGTTGCCCTCTTTCTTCATTCATAACTTTGCTTTATAGTAGTAACCTAGCATTGAAGAAATTTCAAAGATTTCCTTGTATGTGAATTTAACTCTGTATGTGAATTTAACTCTGGACTATGATTTAGATTTTCAGACTCAGACTCAGGATAAAATTCAACATGAAGATCATAACCTACAAATTCATATATGGTTTAGTTCCAGACTTTCTAAATGACTATACCTGAGACTACCAAGTTTAAATTCTTGACAGAAGATCATCTTTCAGTCCCTCCATCTTCAAAAGCACAACTAGTGAAGACATGGGAAAGAGTCTTTCTCAGCAACTGCTCCCAGACTGTGGAGTTTCCGCAGGAGTAAGTTGCCCCCTCCTGCTCTCATTCTATGTCTAGGAAAAGGCCTCCTTGTTTGAACAAGCATTTAGCAAATAAGCAGTTCAGAAAGATCTTTAATTGGGTGCATGTGCTGCATATTTGATTACACTCTCGTGATTTTAAATTGCTTTGCATTTTTAAAATACAGTTGACCCTTTCTGCTCATTTCTTGTCCTGCCCTATTCCTGGACAGTATTCTACTAACCTTGGTTGGAAATTTTGTTTTCTTTTTTAAATCCAAGAAGCAAAGTTTGTTTTTGCCATTACACAAAAGAGGTACCATTCTACTAACTATAATGGTACTTGAGCATCTATGGATTTTGTTATCCGTGAGAGACCCTGGAACCAAATTGCAGCAGATACCAAGGACCTGTAGAAGTTTTAAAGTGGTTGCTTATTTAATTGTTGTTGGGCTTTTAACCTTCCCTCCCCCCCCCCCCCCCATTTTTATTTCTTGTATATAGCCACCCTGGATCACATATGGAAGCAAGGTAGATCTAAATTAAATAAATCAATAAATATGATTGGTCCACATGTCAATAACTTAACAGACCACAACTGATATACAAGTTTTTAATTGCATCATTCAGTGCTACCTGTCTTTTGGAAGTCAAGAAATAACACTACTCTCTTCTGTCTTGTGAATTCTATGGAGTTCAGGGGTATATATTATTATAATTTTACTATTGGAAGGAAGAGACTTTCACTTCACTCTATTTTTGGAAAGACAGGTTAACTGATTACCACTGAGAGATGAGCCCAGTCAGAAATGTACAGTATTCAAAATAGCAAGACAGAGATTATATGATACAAGAAATTAAGGAAAATTTGTTTCTGAATGAGGAAGGCATTAATCAGCAAAAGAATATGCAAGGGAATAACAAAATGATAAGCATGGAATGCAGTCCTAATCTTCTTGCTGATAAATTAAATCTCCTCTCCCTCTATTCATGTCAGATCTAATAACACAAAATAAATCTCCATAAACTGAAATGCTCCTTTTCCCCTCTTCTCATTTGAGTATGCAATCACAACTTATAATAACTTATCTGGAAATTATTAAATCAACAGACAAAGTCTGAGTTCACTTCTCCAAAAAGAAGCCACACTATCAGTTGTGACATTATCAAATGTTGGGAACTAGGAAAAGTGAATTACCAGAAGCATTTCTTCAAGATTTCTAATTCCCTTTTGCTCTCTTACTGAAGAATATGATCCTCCATTACACTAAGACAATAATGAGGATTTTTCTATTACCAATATATGAACTACATTTGAAGACCTTTCTTTCACAGCTGTCATTATCCCCATCTTCCTTATTTTTCCTTATTATCCTTCCTTATTATATTACTCAATTGACCCGTGCCCATATCCTTGTTTGTACAGCAAACTGACTGGACAGAAATGGGTATGAGACAGAAACTGTCCACTTTACCAATGGAGATTGCTGTCTGTGGAAATATAGAGATAATAATGAGCAGTGATCAGTAGCTGTGAAACTGGGTGCACTGAAGCTATGAGTGAGGTCTTTCATAGTCTAGAAATATTAGGAAAATTGTATCAAAATTACAAAAGAAAATGATTTCCTTGTCTGGGAACTCTTTTAATCACTAACCCTACCCATTAACATGTGGACTGTCACCTGCTAAAATGTTTAATAAAAAGCTGCAAGCAAGACTGATGGGTACAGATGTAGACATTGACTTGTTCTTTGCAAGCCTAAGGGTGAACATGATTAAACAAAAACTGTCCTGTGGTAATGAAGCAAGGACACTGTGAGCACTAAAACTGAAAATCAAATGTTCATATTATTTATGGGAATTCCTGGTCGCTTAAAGCACATGTTTTGCATGAAGTCACACCATAATCTTTCAACTCATGACTCATGTTATTAACAAGAAAAATTTGCAACTTGTTCATGACTCAAGAGTAGAGGACAGAACAAGAAATGAGCAGAAAGGTACAGATAAAGTGGATCAGAAAATCTTTCATAATAAAAGATGGAAGAGCAGAAAATCACTTTACCTGCTTACAGAAGGGCAGAAGTGGATCCAAGCTGATCAAATAGAATATGTAAAACAATTGGATGACTATTTGAACAATGCTGACGTATCTCTTAAAATTAATACCCTTTCCTTTTATTTAAAAATAGAGGGGGATGTGGGAGGAAAACTATATACTCTTAAAAATGCTTTTCTTGGTTTTACATCACCTTGGGAACTTTTGTGGGGTGAGAGACAATACAATAAAGTTCAGCACAATAAACACAGTACAAGTCTGAGTCCCCTCCGGGGTGAGAAAGGCAGAAATGTCATAAATAAATAAATAAACTCTTTTACTCACAGGACTGACACTCATGGATTCCCCTGTCACATCTGACAAAATATGTCCTCTAGGATTTCTCTAGGTCTTTCAAATGATTTGCTAGTATGCTTCCACAGAATGTCATCACATAGTGATTGGGGTGGCAGTGGGGCAATCCCGGCACCCCAATTGGCAGCTGATGCTTCCCCGTCACGCTTGGGGAAGCATCACTCTGCAGCTGGTGCCTGCACAAGTCCCATTATTTCCTATGGAAAACTGTGAAGCTTCCGTGTTGGTGACAGCAGCGTCCTTCCATGCTGCTGCCCCAGTTCACCCATGACGCCACACTGGAAGTGATTGGTAGCGTGGAGCTCCATGGGTCAACTGGAGCAAAAGCATCCTAGGATGCTTCTTTTGCCCCATGTGATAAGGCTGTAAATCTCTTGGTGAGTAAAATTTTGAGGGAAGGTCTGGCTTCTTTCACATATACAGAGGAGAAGTACACCATACAGTTCTGATGGCAAATACCAAGGAAAAGAAGATTTTTGGAGAAGAACAAAAGCAGGCAAAAACTATTAGTTAACTCTGTCCTCTGTGACCCTTATCTGCAGCTTACATGTCCATTGCTCAGCACATTCTGGATCCTCCAAGGGAGATAAAAACCTCTGCCTTTTGTGAGAACAGAAGGATCTGTGACATGAATTTCTAACATTACCATTATTGTTCACTGTATCAAATATGCTATTTAAAGTTCTAAGATGGTTTCAAAATTAGTACATTAATAAAGCAAGTGGCTGCCATGGTCTTCCGTTTTCAATCGCTATTTTGATAAGCCAAATCTGTATCTAAGTGTATCTTATTAATCCTTTTTCTGTTGATTTTATTAACATTTATGTGGTACATCAATCCAGACAGTTTTTACAAGCCTTCAAAAGGATAGAGAGGGACACATTGACTATGCAAGTAGAGAAATTGGGGAGGGGGGGGGGAATATTTTCCCCAAAGCAATATTTTAATCCAAAAGGAAATTTCAGTAATCCCTGGGAAGATTTATGACCTGTGTAGAAAGCAGGATTGCATTTGGCCTAAGCAATAAACTACTACTTTCCTAAGGGCCAATTTAGAGTTTTAAATGATGGAAGACCAGTTGTAAAAACAAAAAACAAAAATCAGAACTTTACCCTTTAATGAGAACATGTACAGATCATGCTAAGCACCTCAGCAAGCTAGAAACTATTTCCCCACAGTATTTATGTGTATTGAGTCTCCTGAGGGGAAGAAAGGTGGGGTATAAATGAAGTGAATAAAATAAATAAATAAATAAATAACCTTTTCTTCTCAATATACATTCTCAAAGTCTAGCACTAGCAGCCCCTTGTTAGGAGGTATCACAATCCCACCTGCGTCGCAAGCGCAGTTGGTGGGGACAAGGGACAGGGCCTTCTCTGTGGTAGCCCCCCGACTCTGGAACTCCCTTCCCAAAGACATCAGACAAGCCCCTACATTGGCAGTCTTTAGGAAGAGCTTGAAGACCTGGCTATTCCACTGTGCCTTTCCAGAATAGGAAACTCCAGCAACACGTCCCAGAAGCACTTTATTAGAGATTAAGATTGTCCGCACATTGCACCTATCCAAAAATCCTTATATCTCACTCAGCATACTCAGCACTTTTTAATCTGTACCCATTACATTTGGCCCGGCCTAGTTTTATTGTGTTACGGTGTACTGTTTTACTGCTTAGTGTTATTGCTTTAATGTTTTGATTAGCTTTTGGTTTATGTGTATTTGTTATATTGTTTTATTGAGGCCTTGGCCTTTGTAAGCCGCATCGAGTCCTTCGGGAGATGTTAGCGGGATACAAATAAAGTTAATAATAATAATAATAATAATTAATAATAATACCTCTTACCCTCTGAAAGACAGAAGTGAAAAAAGGGGAAAAATCTGTATTTCACAATCTGCAGCATTGACATGGATGAATAAGCCTGTTTGATCACTTGGGCAAAAGGAAACCAAGTTTTCTCAGTTGATATTTGAAGTTAACCTCTGACGATAATAGTGCTAGAGATGGGGAAATGTTCATCATTATTCATCTCCCAGCTAAGGGAGGTTTCCTGACACTTGGGAAACCCAGTCAGGAAGAAAAACACAGGGGGTCCACCATACAGAGCAAATAATGCTCGAGTTTGCATTGTTTATAGCTGTAATGCTTAGTTTTTTAAAGAAGCAGGCAGCATTTCTGTTGTCTGATTATTTATTCACAATTCCTGGAAGCTGCAGCAGCTTTGATTTCCACCCTCTCGTTGTAGGGTTTTGTTTGAATTTTTTTTGAGGGGGTGTTGAGATATATTGGATCAATAAAGTCTCAAGGGTCCCATGTGAATTTGTTGTGGTTCATGCCAGATTTCTTGACACACACCCAATGAACTCTATCATCATTTAAGCTGAAGTCTGCTTGTTGGATGGTGTCAAGATTGTGGGAAAGGTAAAGGCATTTTTTTATCTTCTTATCCCTCCTTTCTCCCTCTCCCCCTTTAAAAATAGAGTTTAAAAATAACAGTGCACACTTTTGTATTGAAATGCTGCTTCACCGATGCACTAAAAGTCAAAGAACAATTAAAAACCTCACAAGCAATCATCACTGCATTAAAAATAGTGAGGATCCAAGAGCTTTTTATGTCCAGCTAACAAACAAGTCTAAAAATTACAGAAGAGAACCCACTGACAGGGAGCGATTGAGCCATGAATGTGATAATTGTCAACATGAAGCAAAATGAGGCAGTTATGCTTCATGTTTTAAAGTGCTCAGGGGAAAAATGTTGCAGAGTATGTGTCCAGTTTCTGTCCAATATTTCCACATCCTGAAGATTGTTCCTCTGTGTATGTGTGTGTGTTGGGGGGGGGGGGGGTGTCACATAGAAAATACAATCTTTATGCAAAAGAAATGGCTGCTGCATAAAAATTGTATTATAAATATGCAAATATTTATGGGGGGTTTTTTTTACACAAAATTACGTGTTCTCAAAAACAGTGCTCAATAAGCTTAATGAAAATGGTATGCTGGAATGTGTGGTGGCCTCGCAGCTCCAGCGATTCTTGGTAGACACTCATTATCTAGATCCGGCACAGTTTGTGAGGCCGCCCTGAGTTCCCCATGGATGTTGGGAAGGGCAGGGTATAAATACAGTAAATAAATAAATAAATAATAAAATGCTCCATGCACATACCTGCCTTTCAATAACCATATGAAGATGATGTTCTCTTAAAGAACTGAAAACATATCACTCAAACTGTAAAAACACCCTCATTCCTTTACATCCTATTTGTTAAACAAGTGAAACAAAAATATATTCTCAAGTGTATTGGGAGACAGAGCAACAATAATACATCCATTTTTCAGTATCCATCGGCAGTTCCAGATAAGTTATTATTGCTACATCAGAGTTCCCAAACTGTGCTCCTCCAGATGTTTTAGACTTCAGCTCCCACAATTCCTAAAAGCTGGTAAGCTGGCTGAGATTTCTAGAAGGTGAAGTCCAAAACACCTGGGAGCACAGTTTGAGAAACACTGTGTTCATGACAACTAGCATTCTGCTCTACACATTATAGTATATATAAACATGTAAGTAATGTAACACTGTACATTGTATTCTTTAGAAAAATCAGTCCTATTTATGCATTCAGTACTGAATTCAAAAGTATTCAATATTCAATACCATTGACTTCAATAGAATTGCAGTACACAAAGCAGTAGATTTAGTATATATATCCTTTCTCCAAACACTATGTTCCTGACAAATCTGGTCTGCACTCTCACCAAAAGTGGTATGCGATACTAAGCAAACGGTTTCATCATTCATGCTACCCAAAATATAATCTGTACCAATATTCCTATCACCGCCATTAAATTCTAATAGATCTGAAAGATTTTAAACACAATTAACTCTGTACTGAATTGTGACCTTTGTTAATTATCCTGGTACTTGCATCCCTGCAAAAATTAATGAACCCATGCATTTCTATCTAAAAGATGATATATTACTATCCATGATAAATGAAATACACTTTTGCAGGTTTTAAACATATTTATCCAATTTATAGTATCTTTTCCTGAGCAACCTAGATTTTAAGGCTTGCGAGCACATGTAAGACTTGTGAATCCTATATAAATATTTCACCTTCATAAGCAAAATAATGCCTGGTAGAGGGACCGGGCAGCTAATACACAGTGTATCATGCACAGAAATAAGAAAAGTTGATGTTATTTCAAATATTTCATGTTGTGCTAAAGAAGGATTCTGTTTAGCAGGAAAATAAATCAAATTAAAAACGGTGTCAAAATATAAAATTATCTTCCTATTATCCCAGTACAACCATAGGTGATAAATGCATTTTGCATTATTTATTTATTTATTTATTTATTTTAAAAAAAACAGTTCAATAACTGTGGCATTTCAAAACTATGGGTTGGATTCAAACTCATTCGTACTCAAATTAGAGCTGTTGAAATCAACAGAATCTTGTAGCAATTACTAAATTGATTGCTATGATTTTTAGTTGCTCCATTCTAAAAACAGCTAAGCATGGGTTGTTGTTGTTAACTGCCATCAAGTCTACTTTGACTCATGGCAACCCTATTAATAAGAGTCCCCTAAGTATCTCTGCTATCATTAGCCCTGCTCAGGTTGGCTACAGCAGCTAAAAACATTCCTCTGCCATTTGACATTTATAACAGCGTTGGACTGTTAAAGGTAGTGTGATTGGGATTTTAAAGTGAGTATACCATTTTAATATTTTAATGTTTAATAGTTTATAGAATAAATTCATTTCTTTTAATGTTATATTTATAATCTATTCACAACACCTTTACTTTGCATTTTTTTATATTTTAATATTTAGGAAAAAAATATAGAACTGAAATTTGAAGATTACTTGAAATAACACTCCTCTGTGAAATAAGGCTACAAATTATGCTCTTTGCAAATACAAACTAAAAGACCAGCTGTTAAGATGCCAGTATGCAGATGGCCAACAGCTGGGATAAATGTCTGAGTGAAAAACAGCTGCTTCCTCTGACTTTTCTGTGTGAAATGTTCACTTCCCAGGACTAGCATATGTCCAACAGGAGAACAATGTGTTCTGAAACATACTGAGTGAAGATGAAACTTCTAATACCTGCTGTGGAATCTCTGTAAGACTTTCCCTTCTTAATCTTGTAACAGAAAGAACATTATGCAAAGTTTTATTGAGCTCAGGCTCTCTCTTTAACAGCACCTCTTCAGCTGGCTCAGAAATCACAGCTCTGTCTGTAGAAAGTGGTGAATGCCTTAGAAGCAATTGAAGACAGAACATAAAAGCTGAGTTTTCTCCAGGATAATCAGAAAAAGCAGGGAATAGATGACAATGCCACAAGGTAAAGGGGAAAGGAACTATGCATTCTTTTGTTGGCCACATAGTTCACATCTCCAAATAAAGACTAGACAAATTATATAATTGAAATAAGCACATAATACTTTAACTAGCATATCCCATAGTCCCCTATATTTTACAGATGCCAATTAGGCAATGGGGTCAGGTAACACATTGGAGTGTGGTCACAAATGAAATTTTTATATGTAAGGAAGAACACACAAGTTAGGAGAGGCTGCAGCAGTTTGCTTTTGACTGAGGCTGCTGGAAGGCTTCATTCCTTGCCTCGTACTGAATTAATTGAGTGGAAACTACTCTTGCACATACTGAATTCAATCTGCAGCAATAGAAGCAAGAAAAGAACAAAGAACGGAAACAAGAGGAGAGAGAAAACAAGCTGTGGGATGACAGAGGATTAATCAAACTGTGCCTAATAAATTGGGATAGCAGGAGGTATGGTTTTCTATCCTGAACACTATTAAGTGGCAAGTCCATGGTATTAGCTATGCAAAGAGGGCATCCAGCTTCTGCATCTGCCAATTTCAACCATTTTCATAGTTCAGTCCCAGGTTTTCTGTAGCATGCTTGCCTTCTAGCCATTATAAGGGAAAATTCTAAAAGCCTTATATTAAAATCACAATCTTATTTATTTAGATGTGAATTTTGTAGAGTGCAAAATGCATGTAATTTGAACCTTTACATTCTTACATTAGAAAAGGAACCTACTGCCACATCAGGAAGGAAAACAGTAAGCCCATCTACATACATAAACACAGACAGGCACTCCACTGATCCATGTATTAAGATTGTTCCATCCTTCATGCTCAGATTCATTCCACTGTACCCAATCAGTCCCATATTCCTTCAGACAAACATGCCAGTATAAACATTCTAGGACCAGAAAAATTCCTATGTGTTCTGCTGTAGAAGCAGTCTTAACCCATGTGTGCAGATAACACCTTTGAGAACTTGGGGACTTAAAACAATTCCTACTTATTTCCTCATAGCCAGGAACATAGTACAATGGCATTTAATCCAAGGCTGAAACTCTAGTATTCATGGCATTAAATGTTGCTATTGTTTCCTCCCAAAAATGATTATGCATTTCCTAAAATTATTCAAATGCAGGCCTTATTCAAGATGCCTGAATAGAAAAGTACATCTTTAAATTAAATTATTTATTAGCTGTGTCTTAATACCAAACAGTGTATAGTGTTTATCACTGAAACACAGATTTGAAAAAGAATTATTGAGAGAAATCTTCCTTTTTGAAACATGGCATGATAGTTATTTTTGAACTAAATTGTTATATCTTTTCTTCCCTTCTTTTAAAGGATGCATGGATGCAAACTTAAAACAACTGGTAAAACTCTTTCCAAATACTCACATTCTTATTGTCAAAGACTTTCATGGCTGGAATCACTGGGTTGTTGTAGGTTTTTTGGGCTATATGGCCATGTTCTAGAAGCATTCTCTCCTGACACTTCACCTGCATCTATGGCAAGCATCCTCAGAGGTTGTGAGGTCTGTTGGAACTAGGAAAATTGGGTTTATATATTTGTGGAATGTCCAGGGTGGGACAAAGAACTCTTGTCTCTTGGAGCTAGGTGTGAATGTTTCAACTGGCCACCTTGATTAGCATTTGATGGCCTGGCGGTTTTTTTGGTGTGGCTTGTTAGTGCTTGGGGGAATCTTTTGTTGAGAGGTGATTAGCTGTCCCTGATTGTTTCCTCTCTGGAGTTTCCCTGTGTTTGAGTGTTGTTTTGCTGTTATAATTTTAGAGATTTTTAATACTGGTAGCCAGATTTTGTTCATTTTCAAGGTTCCTCCTTTCTGTTGAAATTGTCCACATGCTTGTGGATTTCAATGGCTTCTCTATGCAGTCTGACATGGTGGTTGTGAGAGTGGTCCAGCATTTCTGTGTTCTCAAATAATATGCTTTGTCCAGGTTGGTTCATCAGGTGCTCTGCTAGGGATGACTTCTCTGGTTGAAGTAGTCCGCAGTGCCTTTCATGTTCCTTGATTCATGTTTGGGCACTGTGTTTGGTGGTCCTTATGCAGGAGTCCACCAAACCATGCAGCTTTGGGACAAGTCTACCATGAAGCTGTGGACAAGTCTACATAGGGATCACCAAACACAGCACCCAAACACATATTGCAATGTACTTTCTGTCCTTTAGAAGTTTGGTTCACTTGATGAATGTAGAAGGTGTATGCCATGATTTGTTGGCCCATAAATGAATCTCCGTGCATTGTGGACATCTGTGAACTGTTGGATTTCTTGAGATTTTTTGTCCATCATTTTAGTCTGTCTAAAATGGAAATAATGCACAAAAACTATAGACTACCTGCCAAAGAGACACAATTTCAATTCCTGAGTTATACTAAGGCTACCAAATATTACAAGAATTAGGGAAGGAAAACTCTTGCAGCACAAGATTTATGGGCATTTTTTTCCACACATTGCTTTCCTCCTTCATATTCTTGCTTGGAGATGCACACTGGGTTATCTGTTCCTTCTTTGGACCTCAGCTTTTGCACTAGCCTAAATCTGTTTTCTCTGAAGCACAGTTAATATCTCTTTGCCATCTTTGGAAGGCTTTCCTTTTCTTATCAATTACATTTTGTTACTATTCCCATCAATTCACTGTATGTATTTGTCTACAAGTACTGTTGTACTGTTAATTAGTCAGCCTAAACACACTGAAGGCACCAGATCCCATCTGATCATGGAATCTAAGCAGAGTCAGCCCTGATTAATACATAGATAGGTAAATGCCAATAAATGCCATGGTCTAGAGGCTATATTTTTCTAAAAAAGAAACTAACAAAACCACCTCTGAGTATTCCTTGCTTATGAAAACTTTATAAAACCCATGGGTCACCATATGTCAGCAGATAACTTGAAGGCACAAACACACATAAACCGAGCTATTTATAAAATGTGCAAGTCTGTGAGATGATGAGAAAGTGGACAGGTAAGCAAGCAATGCTTATTCCAAAGTAGAATCAGACCCATAGCAATAGTAATAATTATTTATTAACTATATTTATACCCCACTCTTATCAGAGTGGCTTACAGATTATGGTATAATTCAATGCCTCATTATACATACAAATAATAAATATAACTTATCAAATTATAAATCAGTTAAAACATACAAATACAATAAAACAGATTAAAACATAGTTTCCCAGCACCTTTAATTTCCTAAGAATGTTTCTGCTAGTGGGTCCCAAAACTTTAATGGCTTTGTATTTTTCTGGACAAATTCCAACCACCTTTTTAAAAAAACCTCATTTTTCCAAAACACAGATACGATTTATTCCATCTCATGTTTTGGTGGCATTACATTGAACTATCTGTGACACTGTGGAATATCTAGAGCCATTCAGCTTTCAGAAAAAAATATTTGTGTAACTGAAAAGGAACTATGGACACATCACAAGCAGCTTCTGGGAAGATGGATGTAAGAACAGCTGTGAGAAAAGCTTCTACAACTCTCCACCATGCTGCTGGCCACTTTAAAACCTTGCAGCACAGACCAGTAAGAACAGCTGAGAGAGGAGCCTCTGGTGAGTGGCTGCATTAGGCTGCCTCTAATGTTGGGCGTTTTCCATCATCACCCCCTCTGGTGTCAGTGATGCAGTGTTCAAACCAGACAGGCAGTCTTGAGGCCTCCTTCACCATCGCCCCCTTGGCTGTTGTGTTCCACCACTGGCTTGTTCAACCATCATTGTCACTGCTGCCCTTGGAGGAGATGCTGTGGCTTACCATCGCTCAGTGTTTGAACTTTTATTAGCATGTCACCCCCTTGCCCTCCCCCCTCACCCCTCCCAGACCAAATGGACTGGTCTGGTCTAAATAGACTGGACCAGCTGGATGCCGTTTGGGATTCTTTCATCAGCCTGTTGGGCATTCCTTAAAGACAATTGGGTGTGGGGTGGATTGAACTAATTTTAGGTGGGGGTGGGAAGTATGTGGCAATGTTTTGAGGGTTCTAAGCTATTATTTATTAGGATTCTGGCCATTTAAGCCACTGGAGTGTAAGACCTGTAATTGTGCTTCAATGCAATATAAGTTTGATATGTTTAAAATGTTTTAATATGTTTAATGTGTTTTAATCATTTGAAAGACTATTTTAATTGATATGTATATGTTTTTTTACAGTTTTATAATATTGTGTCCTATTGATATTGTTATCTGAATCTGGCATTGAGTTGTTGCCATAGTTTGTAAACTGCCCTGAATCCCCTTTGGGGTGAGAAGGTCGGGGTATAAGTACAGTAAATAAATAAATAAATAAATAAATAAATAAACATAGGAAAAGTACATCCATCTTGCCAGAAAATACACCCAACTGGATTTTCCTTGTATTTCTCATTACAAAGTTGCTTGAATATAATCTCATTTGACTCTGCTTATTTTGTTTAATGAATAAATGTTAAATAATTATTAATTAATATTTCAAAAACTAAGGCTCTTCATATTAAAGGCATGATGAACGCAAAAGCAATTCTGGTGAATAAAAAGTATTCACTTGAACCCTTGTCCAATCTTATTTGAAAAAACTAGCTGTCAACCAAAGTGCTGCCAATCTTGCCATACAAAATTGACAGGAAATATATGCAGGAAATGGTACCTGTTTTCTATTTACTTCAGAATAACATCATACAGATCAGGAAAGTAGATTCACTATCTACTGACTATAGAAACTTGGCTTCATTGGAAACAATGTGTTTCAATTCCAAATAAAGTATTTTTGTTTTTGCAATATACAATCAGCTTAAGTAGCTAATTGTTGGAGGTTTATCATTAAATGGGAAGGCTTTGTGAGGTATAAACTACAGGACATTTGTAATCACCCATGCAAAACATATTGTTAGCTTCACCTAAGAATCTTTTGAGTCTACTGTTCAAAAGCAGGAAGATGTGGATTGGGAGATAACAAGCCAAATATACTAATCTTCCATTGCTCTGGAGAGATGCAAATATTGTCCAGCTAGCAGAAAACAAAAGGGTATAGGGCAGCCCTTTCACTAAATGCAAATTTAGAAGAATGGGCATGTAACCACTCTGTCATGTGTATTATTCTGTACAGATGGCTGGCTTAAGATGGCATAACTATCATAAAATTATGTGCCTATTCAATTATACCTCTACCTGCAAAACCTTTTTACTAATAGTATATTATGTGAGTAAATAGGTTTTGCAAGAAGAAGATAACAGCAGACAATTATAACTTCTATGGGTAAGGATACCCCTGACCTTTAAGAAAGAATATTAATGATTACTGTTATCCATGATTTCACTCATCACCTCTTGTCCTCCCTGTGCTTTGGCCTTGACTTCACATGGACTTCAAATATTTCTACAACTATCTATATTACTGCAGAACACATACTAACACAACAAAGGTTTCCCATATAAAAATATTTCATTTCAGTAAAATAGATCCTTTATGTTTCAGAATTTGGAGGTGGGGAGAGAGGACAGTTATTGAGACTGATACCCTCAAAAGCCCTTAACACAATTATTTCACTAAAATATTCTTGTATAAGGGGGTTTGACTTTTGTGACCTAAATGTTCTATTTCCCCTTAAGGAACTAACAAGATACATTTTTTTACAAAAATTTAAGAAAACAAAGCATTGGGTAAAGAACCAATTGAGAAATCTAAAATCTGTTTGCTCTTTAGTGTAATCTCTCATTTAAATAATGAATAACTTAATTTAAAACAAAGATTAAGTCAATGCTGAAATTCCAACTTAAGTCAATCAATTAACATAAAAATAAATTTAATTAAATTGTCCCTGTTAGGCAATTTTAACTTAATTAATAATTTAATTGATTTTAATTAGTTCCTATCAGCGTCCCACCCTGCAGCAAATTACACTGCAGATACAAAGTTTATCCTCCCCTGCTGCCTTTAGTACAGGAGGCATGTGCTTCATTCTGGGAAGAATTCTCTTTGCCTATAGAAAAGAATAATATGTGGATCACTCCTCATGCTGAAGGAAAAATTAAAAGGCTAGGAATCCCTTGAGCTCTCTTAGGGATGCATCTTCAAAAACAAAGGTCACTATAATTGTACTACTATTGATAAATAAGAGAAAATAGTAGACTTGTGTATGTATTCATTTTGGACATTTGCCTTTGGCTTCTTTAGCCTGGCAGGATGGCTGTAATGGCAAGGGCACAGCCACCATTTTTTTCACCTGATATGGCCGACCTGGCTTCTGGGCACAGCTACTTCCCATCTATTTGAGCATACACTGTGCAGAGAGAGGTTGCTGCGTGTTTGCAAGCAGTTTCCTTGTGAGCCCCGCCTGTTGGCCCAATAGTAGAAGAATGTCATGACATTTCTTAAGCAAGTTGTGTCTATTTCATGGGGTGAGCACCTCCATTGTTCAGTTATGTCCTGGCTCTAAGAGGTGCTGCTGTGGTCTCAGGAGGGGGGTTTGGGGGATGAAAGTGGCATGGAGAGATGTGTTAATGAATCCCCCTGATAGTTCTCAGGATATTAGAGAAAGTAAAATTTGTTCCTATGAGAATTTGCCAGTGTTTGCTCCTGAGAGGAATGTGGGGGAGTGTGAGTCTATTCTTAGGTCAGAGCGGTTGCAGCTGCACCCCAAGGGTGTGAAAGAGAGACAGGCTCACTTTTCCCTGCAACTTCAAAATAGTGAAGAATCAGGTGTATGAGGAGTGATGTCATGGGAGGGAATTGAAGCTTTTAAGTGGGCTCCAAGCATACAGCTCTTTGTGAGAACAACATTGCATATCAAGTGGAAACAGCTCTAAAGTTCTATAGCCTTGCTTCAAGTGTTCAAGTTTCTGGATTTTCTTGTTCCAGTTTTCTGGGTGAAGTTTCAAGTTTCTGTATTTTAAATGCTGTTCATGTCTTCATGGTTTTTGGTCTCGTTTATTCTCTGTTTTGTTCTCAAGTTTTGGATATAATTTTTATCAAGTGAATGGATTTTGCCTTGTTTCCCTTTATCACCTCAAAGTGAAGTTCCAAGTTTTTGAATTTCTGTGGTTTGATTCCTGAAACTGACTGGCACCTATACTCAGCAACTTTGGAGTTTTTGGATTTGTCTTTTGGATTTTTGATTTGTTATTCTTGATTGTGTTTTTCTCATCTTTTATTTTTTCTTAATAAAATTTACTTAGTGGATTCTCTCTCCCTGCATGGTGTCTCTGCAATGTGTCCCACAGCTGGGGTGCAACAAGTGCTGTTTCAGTCTTATTACCTTGACTATTTTGCCTTGCTGCTTGTTCGCAGTTCTGCTTTAGTTTTTTGCTTGGCTTGGCATCTAGTATTAAACCTTTTTTATTTTCCTTTTGTTTTCTTGATTCTTTTAATTTAGTTAGACTGGGAGTTGGAATGTATGGGTGGATTTGGGGTCTTGGGAGAAAAGAAAGGGCATCTCTTGGGTGGGTGTACTTTGAATTGAAAATATGAGCCTTGAGTCACCCTTTAGCTTTTTCTCTTCTCTCCTCTTCTTATATTTTTCTTCCTTGCCTCATTCAGAAAGATAATTATTTTAAAAGATAATTATTAATAATAATTCCAGCAAACAGCAAAACCCCATTTTTATTCTCTGAAAGCTACCCAGTACTTACCTATCTACCTAAACTTACCACCAATACCTACCTATAATTTCATTCCTTTGCAGACAAGTTCCCTTTGTTAATATTTCTCTGTGCTCTCAACCTTCTTAATTTCAATTAATAATAAGCATTTGGCTGCTGCTGCCTAGTAGTAGTAGTAATAATAAAATTTGGGCTTTTTGTGAATCTTTCCCAAGCCAACAGAATCCATCACCTCTCTCTAACTCCAACCTCCATCAGTATATAAAAGGTCATTTTTGTTAATGATAATACTATTCCAAAGAATTGAGCTAGCAAGAAACACCAAGTTCTACCAGCTTTTCCTCCTCTCCTACATTGATCAGGGGATGACCCAAATGTTATGAAACTTGGTGGGCCAGCAGTGGTAGATGTTTCCTCCAAGTGTGGCCATTTTCATACTGATAGCCCTGAAAATGATGGGAAGGGGAGCCTGTGAACATTCCCCATTGCCTCCAATGGGTTGGATTTAGTGGCCCACCGTCCATTATTTTGGAGGCACATGAAATTTGGGAAGCAGAAACGGATTAAGGTTCAGGCAAAATGCACAAGCCTAGCAAATTTAAGTTTACCATCACAATGTGCTAATTAGACACATCTATCTGATATATTTACATGCCAACAGTCCCTTGAATGGGCAAATGGAAGAAAGAAAAAAACACTATAGACAAGATACCATTATTATTATTATTATTATTATTATAAAAATGTAGTATCTAGATCAGGGATCCTCAAACTAAGGCCTGGGGGCTGGATATAAGATATGTGCTGTGTGCATAGGAATTCATTCATTTTTAAAAAAATATAATCCGTCCCTCCAACTGTTTGAGGGACTGTGACCTGGCCCTCTGTTTAAAAAGTTTGTGGACCCCTGATCTAGATAGTTCACAAGAATCCCGAAAATAAGGTGGTAAGCTCCAGTGACTTGTCATCCAATTCTAATCTAAACTTGTCATCAAATGCAATAGGCCATGTAAGTTGAAGATTAATCAGAATTTACTGATTTTTTTCTGATTAAATATTTTAAGACAGATGAAAACAAAACCTACATACAAACATACAAAACACAAAAAAACAACTTTAACAATAAAAGATTAAAAAATACTTTTTCTAGAATATTATTACTACATCCTAAGCATTAAAAAATTAGCTACAAACTAGAAACAATGTGCATTATCTAACCTAAGAACTTTACATTCTCTGTCTGGTGGTTACTGAAATGAGTTTAAAGAGAGCTTCCCATTAGACTAGATTGCCATTGAATATCACTTGTATTTTAATATCACTTGTATGCTAATCCACAATCCACGGAAATCACATTCATCTAAATGGGTGTTCAGCATTCTTTTCACCCTTATCTTTCTACTTTATGTTACTGTTATGTACTTAATTTATTGCTCTTGTCCACTATGATCCATTGGAAGAGAAGGGTTAAAACTAAATTGTTATTGTTGTTAATAATAATGATGATGATATAGAAACCAAGTAGTATTACTTTCCTGTAGTATTAATATATGTGTTTTTTCTGTCTCAAACAATAATCAAAATGGAGACTGATCCTAGGGTAAGAGGGTCCAGTGCATGGAGAAAGCTGTCAAGAAGGCAGCTTTCTCCAAGTTGTTCTAATGTGTCTTCAATGAATTTACCTAATGTTCCTTCTAACATCTCTCGAATGAATTCACCAGCTAAAGAACAGGCCTCAAGGAACCAGCTTACATAACCTACATGCCTCTTAGAAAGGTATAATGCAGAGCATACTGTTTACAGAGGCAGTGGAACGTAAGTGCTGGGGTGAAATAAATCTTGAACTTCTTCCATACATGCTAGCTCTTTTAATTCCCAATTATATAAATTAGGGCTGGGCGGTTTCGTTTCGTTAATTCGTAATTCGTTAATAATTCGTTAATTTTTTCAATTACAAAACGATAACGAACCATTCTGGAGCAATTTTTTAAAAAAATGAATTTTTAAACACGTTTTGTAAATGCTTCGTATTTCTTTATTGTATTCGTTTCGTTATTGTTCTGAGGTCGTTTCGTTATTATTTCCGCATGTCTGGGGCAAGTTTTTTGTTTAATTAGTGAAAAAAAATTATAATATCACACCAACAGTCAACAACATAGGGAGAGGGAAGCTTCAGAAGTTTTTGGAGGTTTTTTAGCGTAATTCGCGGTCGCGTCCAACATTAACGAATCGATTCGTTATTGTTTTGGAAATCGATTCGTTAATGTTTTGTAATTTTTTTCACATTTACGAAATTTCGTAAATATTGAACTTTTTAAAAGGAAAATTTTGTAATTATTTTAAATATCGAAACAAAAAAACCCCCCAAATACAAATCGATTTTAGAAACAAATTTTTCCTTTGTTACCCAGGCCTAATATAAATAGATTGAACTATACAGAGGTACTCTCATATTATGAAAATAACATGAGATGGGACTTAAGCAGTTTTACCTTCTACTGAAATGTAAGTGCTTTTAAACTGCGGCCTTGTTCCAGTAAACCAATTGTAGTAGTAATATAACTGAGTATTTATATACTTTTCTATTACATTTTGCATATAAATAAATAGTAAATGGAAACAATGATTTCCAGATTACTGTAGAAACAAGTGCTGCTAACATATTTTTTCATATTTTTCTTGAAAATCAGATAATATCAGGACACGTTGCTTATGCCAGGGCACTGAAGTGTCTTCAGTACTTAGACCATACCTAATTCCACATAAGCAAAGGCATTCCCTTTACATGTCAAATCAGCTTCTTCATTGGCCTTGGAATTAATGCTATCATACAGGATCAGTAGAGTGAAATTTCAGTAACTCCAGCAGAATTCATAACTCTGCCACCATTTGTTTTCTGACTGCAACAGACCACATCGCTGCCAAAAATGACTGCTTTCTGTTTCTTTGGCTTCACGTGAAGCATGGAGAGGCAGCCGCATGTCCCCACAGTGTTTCCACGTTGGCCATGCTTATTGAACCAATCAGAACAGAAGAAAGCATGATGTGCCTTTTAGCTAAGCTGGGCTTCCATTTTTCTGTTGTGAGCAGGCTTCTGGGAGAAACAGATCAGTGATCTAAATTCTCATTGCCGTTCACAGCTCTGCGTGGCCTAAAATGCATTGACTAAAATAGCAATAAATAAGTAGTTTACCTTCTACACAGTTAAGAAACTGCCACCGATGGTGCCCTTCACATGAGGCAAGCTTCAAATGTGGGTAGAGGACATATCTTACCATTTCTAAAGCCACCATAAAATGAGGAGGTAATTTATATCTTTATTAAAGAATTGAATTGGCTAATGATCCTTCAGGTGATTTGGCTCCCATTAAAATAAGTGTTTAAAAAGGGTGCCTCCCTTAACTCAGCTTCATTGACAGAGTGTTGAGAGCAAACAATCCCCGAAGGAGTGGTTTCTGAAGTCTGATGCCTTAATCTGGGTCTTATTGAAGGATATAAGGAAAAAGGATCCCATAAAGGATGGTTTCTTGAGTCTTATGCCTTTAATCCAGGTTTTATTGAAGGGTATAAGGAGAAAGGATGATTTCTTAAGTCTGATGCTCTAAAAATGATAAAAAGGGGAGCCTCGTAAGTTCCCCATTGCCACCAATGGGCTGGATCTTCCTGGATCTTTTGGTTGCCAGATTCAAAAATGGACTTTTTTCCTGCTCAAATTTTGGAGGCTCTAAAAAAATGGACCTAGGGGTCCACCAATATCCATATACCGAAAACAAATTGGGGTTTGACCAAATTGCACACCCCTAGTTAGCATCCCTGTGGTGTTTGTCTTGCTGTCTGTGCCTCTGTTCAGAAGACTTCACCTTACTTTCTGTCCCTGTGATAACTGGATTTTGAAAAGTTTTTGCTTGTTATGAAAAAAGAAGAAAGCTTCAGTGGAAACACATTTTTCTATCGATAACTCTTCCATGAGTGAATTTCCATTCCCAGAAAGAGGTTTCTCTCTCTTCCTGTTGTCTCACCCCCATTTGTAACTAGGAGTCATATGTAAGTCAGCTCTTTATAACATGGGGACTTCCTATATAGGCACACCTCCATTGACAAAGTATATCTGTTCCTAGGCATTAACTTCTTTAGCAGATATTTTTATATTGGAGGCAGAAAAAGCATGAAAGGAATAAAGAGCTGTTCAGCCCTTTTCATTCAAAACTAACAATATGCATGTCAGATAGGCCTTGCATAAATAAACAAAAACATTTTAATCTTAAGGTCATTTGTCTTTCTCCAAAAGCTGTGAGTTTTGCTTTCAGCCTTAAATTTTTCATTATTATTATTTCTGCTTCGGTGACCAAAGATACAGGTCTATGCTTTTGTTTACATGGTGGTGAGTACCTAGATAGGCAGGTTGGTCTCCTCTTTTCTTTTTGTTTTGCTGTTTGCGTGTCTTCTCTAAGGGTTTCTGGAGGCTGATACTTTTTACCATACCTGTTCTAGGCAGGTGCACATATATACAGCAGAACTGGTATTCTATATTTTGTCCTTATTGAAGCTTTGAATGCTGCAGAAAAATGACTGCAACCTGATATCAAAGTATGTTTGTCTGGCCCTTCCCCCTTCATCACCCTCTCAGTGTTGATGCTGGTAAAAAGGTTTATAGATAGAAGACCAAGAGGAAAGGGGGGGGGAGCTAATGTTAATGGAGGTAAGTATGTAATAAAGAAAACAGCTTGCAGTATTATTCATTTATTTTAAGTTTTTTAAAGCCACTGTCCAGCCACAGGGGTTTAGGATTCAGTTTTAAAGAAAAAGAAAGAATTCTTACTCTGAGCTTCCCACTCTGAACATTCTATGAGGGACACTTTTTATATGAATATCGTGAACACTATTACATTTTAAGATTTCCAGATTTAAATCAACACATAGCAACAATACAAAATGATACATGTACACACAGATATCTATCTACCTTCCTTATTTAAGGGAGATGCACTTACTCTCTGATATTCCACATAACCCATAAGGCATCAGTGAAGGCAGGACTGGCTTGCAGAAAAATTCTAAACTTTAATGATTTTTAAGTTTAAAAAGTTTTATAGTAATATACAAATAGTAATCGTGGCTGGCTTGGCTCTGGGGGAGTTGGGGGTGGTGACGGTCGAAAGGGAGCTCTGGCATGGGCTGGTCCAAGAGGTCATAAAGAGTCGGAAGCAACTGAATGAATAAACAACAACAAATAGTAATATAGTACAAAATATGTAAATATATAGGTTGCTACAAATATGTTTCCCATTCATTTTGCTACAATAATATGTCCCACTGATTTTGTCTTAAATCCATAAATTAAAATCCTGTTACTGAATCTGAGGTGGCAAAGGCCTTATTCTTGTTCACTTCTCTAAAGGGTAAAGTAAGAATTCAGCCTGACAAATGAGAGCAGCAGCTCCTCCAGTGGCAAAGGTAGCTTCCTGCTGCTTCTCAGTATTTCCCATTACTCTAAATGCAACAGTGAATTGTGCATTCAACACAATAAACTCACATGCTAGATGAAAAAAAGGCAACTCAAAATAAGGACTAGGGCAAAGGTAGAAACTATCTATCCTAAATGGCATAATGCAAAAAGGCCCTTTGTCCACATCATATTTATGCACAGTTGGACTGAAAAAGGGGGAGGAAGTCCTCTAACACTGCAACAATCAGAGGGAGGCAGGGAGATTTTGACTTTTCTTGAGCATTTAGCAAGAGTACATTTTCAGTAACAGCTTAGGCCACTTTCATTTAACATAACCCTGGACTGCTACACTGTCCATTACATTCAGTACCACCATGCAACAAAATGTGAAATCAATAGTCATGGAGAGTGATTTGAAGTCAGCCTGCTGCTAAAAAACCTCTTCTTGCACAAAAGAGCAACAATATAGTAATAATTTCCAAAATATTCCCCCTTCCACATACAGAATATCCCAGGGAAAGGAAAAGCCAGAGTGGCAGGCTCTTTCCCTTTCTTAGCCTTTTGATAATTGCACAGCCCCCATCCCACAACTATAGGAAGCTCCAGCCTAATCCCAGGACAATGTTGATTGCATTTTCAGGTCCATGTAAGAGTACACTGTCCAAAGCCATCCTGCCCTCTTTTGCATGGGTGTAGTGGCATCCATGGCATATTAGGCCAAAGGGGACAGGCTGGCTGAAAAAAAAATGATACCAGGGCAAAACAAGAGAAAGAACCAACCAATATCTTCCTAGTAGCACATCAGCAGAATTTTAGAACATAAAGTAAGTAACAGCATGGACCCAACTTCACTGGTGACTGTTTTGGCATTGGCTGCAAAATAAACATTTCTCATTACAGTGGTGACTATGGATGCTGCTACACAGCTACATAATATGGATCAGAATGTTGATTAAAGAAATCCAGTTCCACTTTGGAGTCTTCATATGCAACTCAGGAACTGTGAAAAAGCACCTGTGGTGTCCACAAAGCTTCCCTCATGCTGAATCCATCCAAAAGAGCTTCGTCAGGCCCCTACTCTGGCAGTTTTCAGAAGGAACCTAAAAACTTGGCTGTTCCGATGTGCCTTCGCAGATTAGGAATCCCCATCCCAAGTCCTAGATGCACTTTAGCACAACTAATGTTGCTGCACACCGCACTTTTAATCCTACGTTCCTCCTGCCATCTCAGCACTTTTAACCCTGTACCCCATTGCGCTGGCCGAACCAGTTTTAATAGTGTCTTGATGTATTGTCATTGTGGTTATTTTGCTTAATTGTTTGATTTGCTTTGTTTATTGCTGTGTTATGTTTTCTATTGTATTGTGTTTTGTGGCTTCGGCCCGTGTAAGCCGCATCGAGTCCTTCGGGAGATGCTAGCGGGGTACAAATAAAGTTAATAATAATAATAATAATAATAATAATAAAAGAACAACATATGTTTTACCCCATTAGGAGAAGCAGCAGCCCATCGGATAAGAATCAGCAATGGAGTTCATCTTCCAGTGTAAAAACAAAAAGGGGAAAGTGATTTCTTCTTAATGAGGGAGAGGAAATGTGTTTATTTACCTTCCTAAAAGTGCCATATCCAGTTTCTTTATGCAAATTTTCCAGCAGTAGTACCATTTACCTGACTGCTGAGTATGTTCTTCTCAAATTTCTGCTCTGCAGCAACCATACACTGATCAGTTGCAGCACATTTTATCATTTCAGATTTTCTCCTTTCTCCTTTTAATATGTGTTTTCCATGTGGATGTGTGATGCAGCACGCATTAGTGGTGTGTGTTTTCTAGCCACCCCTCCCTATAATCCACATAATTTTGGATTTTACAGCATGAGTAGATGGGGGCCATGTGATAGCAGAGTATAGAAGGGAGTCTGTACTTCAAAGCCACTATTACATGACACACTCACTTTTAATCTATTTCTCTTCATAGAGTTTCATTTGCTATCATTATTCTCCACACTTGTTTTAGATACACAGTTTGCTACTTTATTCTTATCCAATTGTCATGTTCTAAATCATGACACAAAGTTGGCTTTGAAAGAATCAATGTCTTGAAGGGTACTATGTACTATCACTTAGTGCTCAATTTAAATATTACCTGTGCCTTGGCAGGTAGCAGAGATAGTTACCTAGCAGCAGAAATGTGCATAAACTGATATGTCATTACCAGATTCTCAGTAATAATGGGGGTGGCATTGTAAAGGATTATGATAAATTATTTCTCCTCCTCCTTCACTACTAAAGATAGACTGGAGGAGAAAGTATTGAATTTTCTCAAACATCTCTCTCATTCCAAGTGATCATCAGTTTTATGTCTTTTTCACATATCTTTACCCTAGGACAATAATGAGTGCATATTTATATAATTTCCTTCATGTAAAATCAAAAACCAAGAATACTTGCAGGGCAAATTTACCTTTATATGGTAGGACTGATAAAAGCAACTTTCTAGAATATATGCATTTGAAGTCTTTAAACTCATGTTTACTTTGAATTTGTTCATATGATGAAGGAGGTTTCAAGCAGAAATGGAATTTCCAGGCAATCACACCAGAGTTCTTCAGTGTAGCTACACTGCTGTGTTATGTATGAGTTGCAGTTACTGAATTGTCTTCAAGACCATCCTCATGCAGAGCGCATTGTAATAATCAACATGGAAATCACCAGAGCATACATTATTGTATCCAAATTCAGTACTGTTCAGCACTTTCAGTGTACAACAAAATTAACTGAATGAATGCTCTACTCAAGACTGCACAAACTCTGTCAGATTTGTAAGTAGTCACTTCTCTGACCACTAGTAACAAAGACTATGAATTTTCTTGTCCTCAACACACAACAGTGCCTCAGAAGATTGAGATGTTGAGAGAGCAACCATCAAGCTGATTTTTTAAAATTCAGATTATTTTAATTTTTAAAATACAGACAATATGTAGAAGAACATGTTTTTCTACATATTGCTTTATACAAAAGACATTTTTCGGCACAAAAATAGTTTTCTCATTAATTACTTTATCACAGTTTGAAAGCATGAAAAATTGTGCAAAATAACAAAGAACTTTCATGATATCATCAAGTGATGAGGGAATTCCCAAATAATGAGCATACAAATGTCCTGCCAAATGGATCAGTAGTTCAGGAGGCATTGCACACAATATTTCAGTAAAAGCAAGATATTTTGGTTCCTTTCCTCTATTAACTTGTGTACAGAAATAGTGAAAATACTGTTTTATTTCAACAGTTTCCCAACATATAGTTCTTTTACCTTTTTTTAAATTCTTGGATTGCTTTTCACAATGATTTCTATTATTCTTTTAACAATAATCATAATAGTAGTAATAGTAATAATCTTTTTTCTGCATAATTTTGTGGTTTTGGAAGACACTTTGCACTCTTACTATCAGAACAGCAGAACAAAAACAGCAAGAAAGTATTATTTATCCCAGTACATTTAATTCCAATCCAACATAATTTTTTCCTAAGCTGTAAACCAGTGTTACTACCTGATATGGGAGGATCAGAAATCACTTTTTCCTATGTGCTGGAGACTACAGTACTATATTTATGCCTATTAAGTACAATTCTTTCTTTTCTGAAAGCTCTCCAAGGACAAGCAGTAGATATTTCAGGGACTGGCATTGGTTCAATGACTGCCACTCTGAGCAGGACTGCTGTGTTTCCAAATGTCAAAACAGGGATGGGATTTATGAAACATAACTTCCTATCATATAAGCCAATTCTTAATCACAAAACAGTAAGACTTGCAACAATAATTTAGATAAATATACAACATTTCCTTTCACAACTCCATCAATATGCATGAAACACCACACACAGCAGTTCCTGATTGCCTATAGTCAAAATAATCCTAGACTCTATAAAAATGAGCATGAGTACTTAGAAAAAGGAAAGGTCGAGTAGGAAATAGATTTTTTAAAAATTCTGAAAAAAAGCCTATTTCTTTAAATAATTTAATTTGCTATCAGTTTTAAATGCATTGTGGTGTTATTGTCTAGTGCAGGGGTCCTTGTAAGCCGCACCGAGTCCTTCGGGAGATGTTAGTGGGGTATAAATAAAGGTTTATTATTATTATTTATTATCATCAGCATCCTTTAAGCTTTTAAATGAATGTGATGTGTTTGACGAGATTATAATAAAAACTGGAACTGCTTCAAAAAAAGACAAACTATTGGTTTAGCTGTATTAGTTCTGCATCTCATTGTTTCCTGCATGTGTGTAGACAGTTTTCATATTGTCCTCCAAGTTTTCTCTTTGTGCAGTAATAATCTACAATGCATGGGCGCTGTTGACCCTATGTATCTGTGGTCAACAGAGACACCCGCTACTTCTTCCAACCAAACTGGTAGTGAGTCGCAATCCCATAGAGTTCCTCTACTTGATACTTTCTCCTTACAAATAATGAAACCTAAATGCATATTTTAAATGTACGGAATATTCAGATACAATAAATACACTTTTTTCAAATACATAACATATATGTTGCTTGCCTTTTGTTTTTGAAAAGCGAGTCTTAACAGGTCATGTCACTGATTCAGCACATTTCACCCCAAAAGATCTATTGAAGAAATATTCCTTTAAAAAAAGATTCAGTTGTCACCTACCCCTAAAAGAACCTAACACTCCAAGAACTTCTACTGCCAACACACAATGCAAGTTTTCATGGGAGATCCTTTACATGAGACATCTTTGCTCCATCTTAAGATAGTTAAAAATCGCAAGTTCTTGCTTTCTTATCATGCCAGGCTTTTCTCATTGGCTATATTTTGATGCTTTGGTAAATAACCACCCTGAAAATCATATTTGCGAAATTAGCTCATAATGCTGAAGTAATTGTGATGTAAAGGACACAGTTAAATGATAGAAACCCTGTCCTCTTTTGCCTTGTCAACAGTAGATGTCTGACTGATTTCTTTCTTTAGCACTAACTCTAGGAATCATCAATTTGTGCAAGTAATAAGATACTAAACAAGGATTTCTGAGAATTAATTCCAATATTACTTTACTGTAATAAAGATTTCATCAGTTTCCCCACACACTAACTGACTGAGGGAATGAATTGCCCAGTCCTATTTACTCAGGTAATCATCCCATTGCATCAAATGGGGATTCCTCTTTGGTAGGTGTATTTAATAGGCATTAAAAATGAGGGGTACTGGCGCTTCATTTCTAAAGTGCTTCTAAAGTATCATTAGGGAAATTTTTGTTACTTTTTGTTATAGTAATTGTGCACTGGAGGGCTTCTGGGGCTCCTTTCTCCCTCATTTTTACAAGTATTGGGGTAAAAGTTGCTACAATGGTAGAATACATTTACCACTGTTAGCCCACCAAATTTAAGCACATTTCATTTATTCATGGAATTTTGGGGAATTTTCAAAGTTTTTATAAACAACATTTTAATAATAAAGAAAATATGTTTCTAGTTTGAAAGTGTTATGTTGAATTGGTTGAGACTCAATTATGAGATATTCATTGAAAAACTATGGCACCATAGCATGATGTGCCTCCCTCAAAAACAAAGTTTTTGCAATTTCATAAACTTTTCCCATGTTTTTATGATAGAACTAATTAGGAAATGACATTTATAACCCAGGACAAAAATCATAGCATATAATATTAACAAAATTATTGGAACTCTGTCTGGTTATGGAGGAGCAAATCTCTCTATCCCCTATCCTGATTGGGGTTTTGTGATGCTGATATATTCTAGGAAATGTAGTTTAGGGCAGAGTCTTTTGAATTCTCTGGCATAGGGCTCCTCACTTTCCCAAACTTCATTTCCCAGAGTTCTGTGCTTCTTCCCAGGGAACTCTGCTTTCTCCCTCCTTTCGCTCTCCTAATGACAAGAGACCATTAATATACAGAGGAATGGGAGCCTTTTGGGCTTTGTTTTTCTTGCTTCCCATGAAAATGAAGCTGACTTTGGAAGGGAGCTTTCTGAGATTTACAAAATACAAACAAAAATGTGTTGCATCAGTTTCAATTCTAAAGTTTTTGATGGGGGCCACACCCATGTATCAGATATTGCTTCAGATGTACAGATTTAACACGTTTTCTTGAGACTTACCAAACTTCTGAAAATGTTGCACATTCCTAGCACTTAATATTGTAGCCCAAATCATTCTAGAAGTGTTTCCTCACAGACTTCCAGAAGCCATTGACCTGAAACTGTCTCAGAACTCAGCTTCCAGGAAGGAGTGATTACCTCCTCTATCAACCAGCACAACAAAAACAAGTTTTTCTCTGTATTAAACATTTGGCCTAAAATTTTATTATGTTCAGCATTCCATCCACAAAACGTTGTCATAATACTGGCAAAAAAAGATTTCCAGAACTAAGTGAACTATTTAAATATAGCTTTATAATAGGGAAATAGTCAGAAATTATCTTTTAAAAGTACATCAAATGAGATTAAAATATATTCAGGAGTAGGTTGCTAGTCTTGAAAATAGCACAATATCTTTAATGTCATGAGTAGTTCAACCAAGAGAGAAACTTCTTTCTTCCACAGTCATTATTTATCAGGAGTGTTTATCATCAGTTTTGGCTGATATGCCAACTGTGCCCCTTCCTAGAATCAGGAAATCTACAGATGGTAGTGCACGTGCTGGTACCTAAGGGGTGGGTCAAGTTCAGAACCTCTAATTAGCATGCACATCACACCTATACTAAAATCACTCCACTGGATGCCAGTTACATTCCAGACAAAGTACAAAGTGTTGGTTATTACATTTAAAGCCCCATATGGTTTGGGTCCAAGTTACCTACAGGACAGTCTTCTCCCCTACAATCCACCCCATACACTCAGGTCCTTTGTGGAATGTTTATTCCAATCAGTCAGAACCCGAATGGCAACTATCTCCCAGAGGACTTTTTCATCAGCTGTTCCTAAACTGTGGAATGACCTGCCAAAAGAGCTCTGAAGGTCTAAACAGGTTCTCTGAATTTATAACAGAATTAAAAACCCATCTCTGCCAGAATGCCTACCAAGTCAATTTTAAATTGTGAATTTAAAATATACATTTACTGGTATGCATGATTTTAATATGTTTTAATCTTTGTTCTGTGTCTCTTAAGATATATATTTTAATGGTCTTATGTTTTATATGTGTATTTTAACTACAGGGTGAGGCAGCATAACTTCCTTTTGTCAAAACTCAATAAAACGCATTATATAAATCAGAAATTTTTATTTTTTTATAATGTAGGCGCATACCTAAAGTTTTGTTTTACATAGTTTTGAAGATCAAATTAGGTAGGTGACGTCCCCCATTCTCCATACACTGAGTAAACCAATTTCTGGCATTTGTCATGACTCTTGCCAGCATATCATGTATTATGTTGGCAATTTCTTCCTGGATGTTAGTCTTCAAATCTTGTAGGGTCCCGTTCACATAAACACGGGATTTCAAAAAACCCCATAGAAAAAAAATCACAAGGGGCCAAATCTGGAGAGCGGGCTGGCCATTCCAAATCCACTCAAAAAGTAGGCCTCAATGGCAAAAGCACGCTCCTCTCTGTTCCAACGCATGATGGCGACTGAACTGTGTCGGGACAAAACTTTATACTCCTGCCTCTCAAGACTAGCGCTCCACAATGTCTTCAACCGACTGAATGGTGCGCATTTTTAAAAAGGAAGTTATGCTGCCTCACCTTGTATGTTGTACCCTTCCCAAAGGCAGGCAACATATTATTATTATTATTATTATTATTATTATTATTATTATTATTATTAAGAACATACTTCATAACACCATTGCTGAAGAAAAGTAGCTAGCACACATGCCTTCACTATAAGCACTTCTTCCAAGTTATGGCTGTCTGCTCCTGCTGATCAGTGATTATTACCTATAGAACTAAGAAGCAGAAAGTTTACCACTCACTGCTGTTGGCTTGTATTAGGTGTTACAGTTAGACATTCATAACCTAGATCCATAACAGCCACAGGTAATCCACTTTTAAAACCCAGGTGCTGGATAAAACCCACTGGCTGCCGATTTGCTACCAGGCTCAATTCAAGGTGCTGGCGTTGACCTATAAAGCCCTAAACGGTTCCGGCCCAAGATACCTATCTGACCGCATCTCGGCCTACGAGCCCACCAGGACTTTGAGATCGTCCGGGGAGGCCCTGCTCTCAATCCCGCCTGCCTCACAGGCACGCCTGGCGGGGACAAGAGACAGGGCCTTCTCGGTGGTGGCTCCTCGGCTGTGGAACACCCTTCCCATGGACATCAGACTGGCTCCTTCCCTGATGATATTCCGCAGGAAATTAAAGACTTGGCTGTTCAAGAAGGCGTTCGAACAAGAAGTGCAATAATTGGTAATGACGACAGGAATGGAACAACGGAAAACGTGAATGGCTTTTTGTATTATTGATATTGTTGATGTTTTTGATGATGATGTTTTTGGTTATTGCTAGATTGACTTTGAGATTGTGTCTTGACTTTTGAACCTTGCTCTTCTATGTTGTACACCGCTGTGAGTCGCCCCCGGGCTGAGAACAGCGGTATATAAGCAAAGTAAATAAATAAATAAATAAGATAAAGACCATCTCCTGCCAATTAGTGACCCGGCACCTATCGGAACCAGCATTCCTGCTGCAATTCCTTGTTGCCCAACCTAGCTGCTGACTCTCAATGTGGCCTGGGGAGAGAAAGTCAGGGCAGGAGATATATTACCAAGTTACATCTCTCGAAGAAAGTAGCAAAACTAGGATTCTGGAGAATCCCCTTCTTTGAGTCTGATGCTTTAATACAGATATAACAAAGGAAGAAATTGTGCAGATTCTGGTAAACAATTATATATGTCATATAGAGGTAAAGTTGCAACTCCCAATTTCCTTAATCCTAGAGATCTTTCTCCTTCAATGTTCGAAACAGAAATGGCAGCCACTTTTGTCATGAATATGCATCTGATGCTCCAATACAGATATAACGAAGAAAGAAATTCTGCAGATTCTGTAAAAACTTCCACACACACACATAGTGAGTTAAAGTGGCAACTCCTGATTTCCTTAATCCCAGAGATCTTTTTCGTTTGACATCTGAAACAGAAATGGTGGCCACTTCTTTCATGAACACGAGACCCCACCCAACAGGCACACCCCATGAAGACAAGTCGTATCATTGCTAATCATGTTTTGAAGACAAATGTCAACGGACTACCGATGGGTTGGGGTAAATGTTACGTGATGACACCCGTTGGAAATCGTCCTCAATCTATCTCAGAAACAGAGTATTTCCTAATGTGATGAGGTCTTTATACACAAGTATATATGCCAGGAACAAAAATTAACAGTGGCAACATTTTCCCCTTGGCATCAGATTAAAAAGTAAAATGTTAATATCTCAAAAATACTTTATATTTGATTGTACCTTTACAAATTTATAACAACTATGCAAAAAGAAAAATAATAACTTTCACCAAATCCACTGAAGGAACTTCATAAATACATAGTTACAAGAAAATGAATGCCAAAGATAAACCAATTATTTATATGCTCTCATCCTCCTGAACTACTTTTCAAAACATTATTTTCTAGACTGGCAGCACTAGAAAGATCCTCTTAATTAGAATAATAGCTAACTGGCTCTGTTCAAGAGATTTGGATGATTCATTCATATCCCACATACACATATAATTAGAAACACAATTTTCAAATGTTTAATCAACAAGAGACAATCTAGGAGTAAAGCTTTAAACAGACTATTAACGTCTCCATAAACAGTTGCATTTTAAGAATGTCACTGTCATTATTACTTCAGATAGACCACTTAGCGAGCTGCACCTAACTACGGGCTTTGCCCTGCTCTCCAAAATCTAGCTGCATTTAAAGTCCTGTAAGAATTAGGTGTTAGATGTATTTCCTAGACAAAGACAAATCATGTTCTCAGAACTCTTGCTGTCCATATATTAAAATTACCTGTCAGGATAAAGTGTTATTCTGGCACCAAATTCTTAGCATCTTGCAAAGCAACTTGTTAAAAATAGCATTTATTTCCTTATATTGAGTTTTCTCATTCTTTGAATAGGAATTCACAGATAAAGCCCTTATGAAGGTTCGTCTGTCCTAATTTTGGCCACTGCCCCTAAAAAACTATTACAGTTCCTAGATGGTTACATTCATTTTCTGGCTTCATTATTGTTTCTGATAGGAATTGGGAGTGCTCAGATTTTTATACTATAATTGTTTCTGATTTGTTACCTCCTTGTGGAAATCAGCAGGACCTCTGTTTTGAAAAATAAATAACCCATTTGATGTAGTTCTGGTTTTAACTTACAGTTGGGTCAATGTCTACTATCATTTTTGGTGCAGTTCTATACAAATGAGAGATTTATTTTCTTCCTTTCATTTTCCCTTCATCTTTCTTTGTGATATTAATTGAAATCTCTAGAAAAGTTAATTAAAGATGACATTTCCTAAGCTAACATTTCATAGTAATGAAGTTCATGAACAAAAAAGAATTCAAATCTGAACAGGAGTTCGTACATTCAGCAAAATGGTGGGTTTTCATGAACATTGTCACTACCCAGATCTACTCACTGGCAAGCCAACAAGCAGACCTAACACCCACTACACTGTCTTTCAAGTTGCCCTCTTAAAAGGCCTTTTATAATGCATATACTGTAAGACATGAAACAATATACTCTTGACTTCAGCCCATCTGTAAAATGACCAATACAGAATCTTCTTCAAATGACCTACAGAGCAACTAAGCATGGAACAAAATCCAAAATGTCAAAACAAAAGTAATTTTCAATACTTATTCACATGTTTGCTTTGTAAAATGTATTTTATAATATTGTCTTAATCCATTTTTACATCCTTTCACAAATTACAAATTAAGCTTGGAGAAGATGATGATGCTGGGGAAAACAGAAGAAAAGCAACTGAGCGATTGAATGACACAAATTACCCTGGATACATAAGGCAGGACATAGCCAAACTAAAACATAACACATGCACACACAAGCATAAACGCAGGTGTGATGTAAGAGTCAGAGATCATGGGTGCATTTGTCTCCAGGAAAACTAGCATGAAAGCTAAAAACGGTTGTATTTTGGTTGTGCAGACAGCAAACAGTTATTTTCACTGTAGGCACAGAACGATGTGATAAAGTCTTAACTGCTATAAAGACAATCTGAAGTGATGATCAAATACAAATGTTCCAATTTTTGATTTAGCCTTTCAAGATTGTTCAATCCCACCCTTCCCAAAAAAACAACAACAACACCCCTTTGTAAAGAGGGAATAGCAAATGCTCTGCATGCTTGCTCTATGAATTACTGATTTGTAAAATACACTAAACACATTAATTCCAAAGATCATGCAGATATTTCATTGATCTGATATAGAAATCAAGAAGACACCACATGCAGCTGCATCTACAGTATAATAGTATTACTTTAGTTAACAGGTAAAATGTTATCTGGCAATACAGGCACTACCATTAAAAAGAATTAGGAGGAAATGTGTTAGGATTGCTATTGATCTGAGAAAAAAATTGCATAAAATATATGTTCATCTAAACAACAATTGAGTGGTGGGAGGCATACAAACTGATAGTTCTAAAATGTTTTAACAGTAGCACTGGTGGCCCAAAGGCTGCATTTGACCCTAACAGCTGTTTCAGTGCCTTAAACTGCATTCCAAGCTTAGCTGGAAATAGAGCAACCAACTGAGAAGCACAACATGACTTCTAGGTGCAATTGGGTTTTTTTTGCATGGGGGCATACATTTCTAAGTTAGTGACTCAGACAACTCCAAGCAAAAAAAGAGCAGTTGAGGCCATGTTTTTAAACCTATCAGAGCTCATTCTCACAATTAAAAGTAAAGGTCTCCCTACTGTCCTTTCTGGATTGTAATGTCTAAACCCTGTCATAAAAATGTCTTAACTAAGTGTGTAGTCTTTAAACTAACAGACTTTACAACTATAATTTGCAATAGAAACAACAGTCTGGGATGAAGTCACTTTCAAAAATTGAAGATAGAAATGGTGAGAGATTTTTCACCCAGTGCAAATCAATTGGTGACATTTCCTCCCCATGAACACAGATTTCACAGAACCTCTTCCTATGTTTGAAATATTTGTCATATGAAATTATTCTCTACTACTCAGTTTTTTTTTAAAAAAAGATCCACTCCCCATTTCCCAGTTCCCTCTCTTCCCAAACAGAAATAATGCTAAAATATAGTAGTTTTTGAAAAAAAAAAGTTTAAGAGATTGTAAACTCACACATAACTCTCTCTGGGTCTTATCTTCTGGAGAGTGTATTGTCAGAAAGCAGAAAATGTAGTTTGTCTCGCATTATCTGTAATAAGATAGACAGTTCTTCATTTTAACAATGTGCCACTGCCAATATCAGTCCTGCTGTGTGAAAAGCCACTGCAACACTTTCTTTATTTATATAACTTCATGAAACCCAGGGAAACCTGAGGCAATTGATGATACTTTCTACTGGCTGGGACATATTGTGTATTCAGTCTGCATCTTGGTAGCAAAAAATGACTAACAGATTAGAATCTGATCACAGTGTTATAACAGTGTCCAGTGACCTACTTCTATAAAACTGCTAACAATTAGTTATTTCAACCTTGCTTCAAGCCACATTTACATGGGAACTGCCAAAGGCAGTATTCAAATTTATTTGAAGCAACTCCTGAGAAATGCTGAATTTAGATAACAGAAAAGCTATCATTTGATATACAAATCAAAGTTCTACCACCTCATCAATGAACTGTAAGACATACCCTCAAGTCATTCTTACTATGAGGACAAGACCTTTTGCACTGAGAATAGAATAGTTCATTGAAATGACAGTACAGGGGGGAATAGTTCTACCAGTGGAAATTCAATTATCATTCATGTTCAGTTGTACAAAACTTTCAGTGCCTACTTTCTGTGTGAAGTTCTAGCTACAGAAATTTGCTTTCAAATTTATTTTTCTAGCAGAGGATACTGACTCTAATGTTAGTGGGGTGATCACCTTGGACAGCTCCTTCACTGGGAACAACCAAAATACAAAAAATGATACATTTATTGGACCAACCAAAATGCACAAAATACATCATACAAGCATGGACTACAACTTGCACATTTTACCCATATAGCACCTAAACATTTCTCCAGATGTAACAAAATAAAGACTTGAGAAATTCTTGTTCTCTGCCTATGAAGCAGACAGCTTCTCATGGGACAAATTGCTTTGATCTCAATGGAAGCCACTTAGCTGCAGCTAATAGATTTGTTACTTTATTGCTTTTATTTTACTGCCCTTTGTCCCAGCTACATCTGCCGATATGGACATCCCTCTAGACCATCTTAACTGACAACAGAAGTAACAACTGTGATAACATGGAGAACTGTGAATCTGGAACATCATCACATTTCTTCTCCTGTATGATTTTTAACATTTTACCTACTGAAGAAGCCAGTGAAGCTTCAAATGCTAGAATTATGTGTACGTGCCCTTTGGTTGGCCAAACAAAATATTGATGTTTTGTGGATTTTGTATTTTCTTGTATTTTGCTACATGGTCAACATGGCTATCCCCCAATTGGATCAAATAGCATATAAGGTCACTTAAGAGTAAGAGATCTCCAAGTCACCCCATTATCTGCTTTGAGCTGGATTATATGAGTCTACACTGCCAGTTAACCTGGGACAAGTAGATAATCTGGGATCAGATCCTGGGATACAAGGGCAGTGTGGAAGAGGCCTCAGGACCATAGCTTCCTTTATTGAGTCTATCCATCTGGAATGCTATTTTCCTTGCCTGTTCCTCTCCACTTTATTTGCTATCCATTATCATATTTTCTGGTGGGTCACATCACTGTTCATGACATGGCCAAAGTATGACAGCATAGGGTTTGTCATCTTGGCTTCTAGGGAGAATTCAGGTTTAATTTGTTTTAGGATCCATTTATTTGCCTTTTTAGTAGTCAGTGGTATCTGCAGAACTCTCCTCCAACACCACACCTTAAACGCGTGATTTTCTTCCAACCAGCTTTTTTTTCTTGTTCAGGCTTTATTCATAGGAGTGTGGAATAGTCTATCCTAGCAGTCAGTGAAGTATCTTTACACTTCAGGATCTTGTCTAAATCCTTCACAGCTACTCTTCCAAGTCCTTATGGGAAAAGAAAACTTCTCCACTGGTGCCGGGGTCACTCTTGCTTTAGTCACTTTGCTTAAAAATCTTCCACTTACTTCTCATGTATTCATTTTTGGTCAAATGATTGATCTATGCAATGTCTTTGAAGTGCAACCTCATTCAGGACTTTCAACCTGTACAGAGTGAAGAAGAAAAGACCATACTGGAGGTCCATGTAAGAAATACAGTTATGATGAATCTGTGAATTGTATGAATTTGAAATATTATTCATACTTTTATAGAAATAAAATCTATTGAACTTAGTAGAATTTCTGAGTGCATATGCATAGGATCTGGCTATTATGATAAACTTATGAAATTATATATAAATAGACCATTCAATGAGTTCAATATTTCAATGATTATTTCAATTTGAAAATATCAGCTTTTCCCAGGTAGCACATCACAGGAAAGAACAAAATTGGATTTTTTTCTCTTTTTTCTCTTTCTCTTTTCTCTGAGGAGTTAGTAAATGGATTCTATAGAAATATAGATCCAACTTCTATTTCAAATGCAACTGGGGAACACTATTTAACAAACATTGTCTGTTTTCTGGTATTCAGAATGTTTGTCAGGTTGCTTACTTATGTATGATATTTTAAAAAAACACTTTGTAGGGAAGAATTAACTTAGGACATTAAGGATTAATCCGATCATTAGCTCCACAGAAAGCAGACCCATTGAAGCAATGAGGTTTACATAAGTGCCGATTTACAATGTAGCAATTGATCCAATGTGTCTAGTCTAATTGAGACAAAAATGGATTCTTGTGAATCAGCATATTTTAAAGTAAGCATATTATTTGAATCAGCTTGATGTAGTGGTCTGAGTGTTGGTTTAGGAATCTGGGAATGTAGACTTCAAATCCCCACTCAGCTATGGAAGCCCATTGGGTGACTTTGAACAACTTGCACTTTCTTAAACAGTGATTCCCAACCTGTGGTCCCCAAGAACTAAAATATGGTCTGCGACCTCACCATTACAAGAAGAACAACTGGTCTCACGAAACCCTCCTATAGTGCTGATGCAACAGAGATGTCGGGAGGGGAGAGGCTGCACCTACAAAAGCTGTGACAACAAGCCTCCTGCATGCTGTTTCTCCTCTTTCTCTCTCCCCCTGAGTGGAGCCATTCCATGTAGTACCTGGAAGCAAGGGTGCCTTGGTGTCTTTTTTTAGGCCTGTTCCTGGGGTTGTTTGAGGTGCTAATTCAGAAAATGTCATTGGATAGACCACTTTAGCTCTAGATTATTAAATATGGTTTTCTGTGGGTGAGCGGATGGCAACTACTAGATGGCATATGTTCTGTATCAGAAACTAAAGCTGATGTGGTCTATCCAGTGTAATTTTCTGAATCTGCATCCCAAATAACCAAACTGAATCTAAAGTTGATCAAAAACTGATTCATAACCCTTTTGGTACTAATGTTGGAGACTGGCCCCTTGTCAAAGTGGTATCTGGTCAAGTGGTCCATGGTCAAGAAAAAGGTTGAGAGCCACTGCTCTAATGCTCAAGAGGAAGGCTACTTTGAACAAATCTTGCCAAGAAAACCCAATAACAGTTACCATATGTCACAGTCAACTTTAAGGCACATAAGAGCAGGAACATCAACAACAACGAAAACGTATAAAGGACTATACATTAAGTCATTTATATAACAGCTCACAAGTTTTTTGTCACAGAACAAAAGCACCTCATTAACTATGTGTGGAATATGCTTTAAATTGAATTTTTTTTCTTTTGGCTTTTTATCTAAATGAATTCATGCAATGGTGTATTAATGATGCAATAAAGTCGCAGTGGGTTAAAGCACTGAGCTGCTGAGCTTGTTGATCGAAAGGTCGCAGGTTCGATTCCAGGGAGCGGCGTGAGCTTCCGCTGTCAGCCCTAGCTTCTGCCAACCTAGCAGTTCGAAAACATGCAAATGTGAGTAGATCAATAGGTACCGCTCCGGCGCTCCATGCAGTCATGCCGGCCACATGACCTTGGAGGTGTCTACGGACAACGCTGGCTCTTCGGCTTAGAAATAGAGATGAGCACCACACCCCAGAGTCAGACATGACTGGACTTAATGTCAGGGGACTACCTTTACCTTAAAGTCAGATATTTGCCAAAAAATTATTATAACTGGAAATTCTTTTCTGTTTATGAGATCAACTTCACATTAAAATCATGCTAGAAAACTCTATTTTATATGGACTAAAATTTTATAAATATTACTTTCTATGGTACTTTAGAAGCTAAGATGGCTCATGCTTTTTGAGACTGGTCTATGAAGGAGACAATTGTTTGTCTTTTAGCCACTGCTGTGCAGTAGCAGTACAGTAAATGTCAGAAACAATAAAGGAGTGAGAAACAGGAAATAAAGTGGAAATTATCACCTAATTTTGTGTGAGACAGGTGAAATGTCCTGCTGCCTCTCCTTTTCATTATGTTTAAAATAAGAAAAAAAACTATGCTGCAAAAGATTTTAAATAAAATGATCCTATTTTATCTCAGCAGCCCCATGAAAATACACACTTCACCATAAAGAGACAGCAAATACTTTCATAACAAATCGATGGCTCCTTTTTAATTTACCTCATAACAAATCGATGGCTCTTTATTATTCACCACAGACACCAAGCTTGCAAGCAAAACGTTAGATATGACAATATCGTAAGATTAAGTACTAATTTCACTGATGGCATCTGGCATCAATATTAATTTTTATCTACTTTTTAAAAGAAAGATAATTAGTTAACTGCCCCATGTTTCTATGAGACACAAGTCAGATACCTCCATTTGTTCTGGAGCATAAGGTCATGAAGAGTTTATGAACAAAAGGTGCTTATTATAAAACAAACCAGGAGGCCCCATCCCTGCTTGCCTTTTAGAGGCAGGTGCAAATATATCTCTGTCATCAGACATTTGGAGGATGATGAGGGGTGGATTATTAAATTATTTAATCTATATTACATTATGATACAGAATACACATAGAGGGTTCATATGAGAGCACAGATTAAAAAAATCAGGTACACACATGCAGGCCACGTTCACATGTTACAATAAAGCAGAGCTCTGTGGGACCTCTGGTTTATTAAGTACAAGAAACATTCTGGTGCATGCTACCCAATTGTTCTTTCTTGTAGCAGAAGGGGGACAAATACTAATTCTTGGACCAGATTTCTTTGGGTTATATTCTGTTCTGAAAACAGACACTAAGTCACAGAACAACCCTTGGATTCACAATAAACAAACTACAGGCTATGTTTCTTTAGCATTGTATCTGGTTCAGAATAAACCAGAAATACCCTGAATTTTGCATCTTATCAATAAGAGCATAGAGTAAAGATCTAGGGCTGTCAAATCTAACCATGATTAGGTAACTAAGAGCTGATTGCCACTCACAATATGTGCTGCTAGCCACTCACAATTAAATGATCCACGTTCTAATTTCTAGAACTAATAATTTCAGCAGATTAAATTATGTTTCTCTGTCTATGGACACCTCCTAACTATAGTTTATAGAGTTTTGTAAAGAGTTTTGTAAAATGGTGTTTCTAGTAAACCAACTACGACAGCATGATTAGCAATTAAAATGTGCTGGCAGAAGAAGACAACTAAGCAGAGGCATAAGGTGAAACTGACCCATGAAACAACACTTCTTCACTTGCATTTAAAAAGGAGGCTATAACTGAATGAATTAATGAAGCTTTATTTTATATCCCACCCCATCTACCAAAGAGACTTAGAGTGGTTTATAATTCACAAAATTGTGTACTAAAACACACTGGTTAATCTTTAAGGTGTTGCTTTTTTCTGTAATTTCTTCATTTTACTTAGTCATAAGGTGTTTATGATCTCCTATCCACAGTTAAGAAATCTGGTAGCCTTATAACTGCCTGCATCCCCTAGTTCTTCTCTCCCCATTTTAAGCTTTAAGCTGCAGAAATGATGCACAAATTTCCCTTCTTTTTTGAAACTATTATTTTTATTGAATATTGAACCTTGAAATGTATTTCTAGCTTCCTCTGTTCTAGACAGAACCACTTAAAAACAGTTCACAGTCTAAGAAAAAATGGGATCTCATTTGGAGTGGTGTCCTTGCTCTATCCACTGAGACTATAGTTTGCATCTGTTCAAGAAGTCATAAAATTCAAGTCTGAGTCATTCATACTTAATTGTTTTTTTTAAAGAAACTGTTATTGGCTACTTGATTGGATGAAATGCAGTGATAACTAATATCAGTGAGACAATTATTCTGTTCAGGGTTTTAGTTCAAACTTTAAAACTGCTATCCAAAATACAGGGCCAGCACTGGACAGCTTCTTGAAGAGCAAACCACCACTCTATCAGCACTCAATTTACCACCCACAAAATATGTTTTTAAAAAACCCTGTGCCATTACCATGAAATAGGACTGGAACTAGCAGGCATCCAGTACAAATGTGAAAAGACTCCCTAAATATGTCCACACTAATCAGTATTAGTTAAGAGAAGATCAATGACATTTATATAGTTTGCAACCCTTCAGTTGATTTCAAATGTAACTCTACGTACAGTGCTTCACCACATTCAGTACCTTCTCAATGAAAACAAAGGGAATATGAAAGTAAGACATAGGGAAAATATTGTCTTGATTATGGAAGGGAAAGATATATACCCTATCACATACATACACATACACACGCACACGCCTACCACAAATTTAATGTTACACTCAACTTAACCCCCAGGCCTAGATAATACCACAGTATTACAATGTACACAGTATGTACAATGAGTAGCACTAATAAAAGTTCCTCTTGGCACTTCTGTTACCTACTGAATCAAGATCAAATAGGACCTAGAATATGGATATATTGGAACCAGATCTTGGAAAGCATATTTTTTGTACTGGAATTCCCTGGAACACACACGAGTCCCCTGTATTTACCATTACAAAGCTCCGTCAAACCAATGCTAACCAGTCAAGCAGTACTTCATAATTTTCACTTCTGTGCAATCTAGATTCAGTTTCAACTCCAGTGATTAAGCAAAGTCCATAATGTCTTCTCTTCCTCACACTTCACAGTAAACAATAAACACAGCAAGGCAAATAAAGGAGCTGTATAACTGATTTCTCATAGCCTTCATTATCATGTATCATTTACCTGTGGCAGCTTATGTCTCTGGAGAGTAACTATATATGGGGAAGTCTCGGTCTCTCTCTTCCCTGCTCCCCACCTTTAGCTTAGGTACACATACTTCCATTTATATGCAGGATTGCCTCAGGCACAACAATGTTATTTGACATACGTAAGGCCTTTTTAAATAGATCACTAAATCCCTAAAAGGCACTACAAGGTTGTTTTCTTGCTATGAGTACTAAAAATATTTCCTCTCTTCACTGACAACATATTTAGTAAACAGGATGCAATTTCCTTTTGATGAAGTAATTCTATTCCTCCCATCAAAACTATTTTCAGACTGTAGCCCCAGGCAAATGTTTATGCTGGAATATTTCACATATTTTTACTAAATGGATTACAAATTTCCTTACTGACATAAAATTACCAGATCACTAGGTGGAATCTGATACAGTCACTATTAGACTTTACCAAGGAAGCTTGATTGTTTGCTTATTATTTTGATTAATATATTCTCTCTGAAAATCTCTAGGTCCTCCAACCTGGCTCTATGGTCAACTACCACCAGAGGTTGACTATAGAGTTACACTTGAGGGGGTAGAGATTCTAGACATTTTTAGATCATTTCTAGATCATACAGACATTACTGATTACAGAATAAAGCCCATATCATGTAAGGTCCATCTAACATAGAGCGTGTTCATTTTTTTTCCATGCTCCCTACCCCACCCACCAGTACCAGCTCAGTCCTATAGAACAGATTGGGGGGGTACACAGAATACTGGGGGTGGGGAACCGGATGCATCCATTTCCCCAATAGTGCCCACTATTTGATGGACTCCATTGTGTTTCAAAAGAATACTGAACCAACTTTCCAGAAAGGAAAACAGTTTATTAAAATTCGTTTTTATCATGGAAGACAGCAAATAAGTAACCATAGGAATAGGTCTTTTCAAAAACCCTATACTGCTAACAAGAGTAAGGATTTTCCTCAGATCTCAGTACTCTGTCCTAAAGTGCCATGCGGATCAGGAAACCAACGCTCTTCAGCTTTGGACAGACTTGAATTGCACCATGAGACTAAATATGCAAGAAATGTTTTCACTTAAATACTACACAGAAAAATCCCTTATACCCTGTTTTTCAAATTAGGCAAAGCCTTTCATATCTGGTTTTACAATTTTTCTTGTTATAAGAACGGTTTTCACAATTTCTCTACTATACATATAAAGACCACCATTTTCAGGTGGAAGCTTTAAGTCTTACATTTGGTAGGAAGACTTATTTGAAAAGCTGGGAGGAAAAGCCAAGACCATTTCCCATGTATTTCTTTCAAAGGATTCAGAAGTTATTGGAGTGGGACAGACTTTTATGAAAAGCTTTTTATCACAGAAGGAGCCACAGCTCAAAGCAGCTCTCCTTTAATTAGCTCTTGGCCAAATGAAGTTTACAGTTATGCCTCTACATCTATTCTTTCCACTGTGCTTCAAGCAGTGATAGCTGCAGTCTTCACACAAACACAGCTTGTTATCCAGTAGTGATAAAACCAATCCATCATAGAAGTGAGTTTCCCTTGTCATTAATATAATCAGTTCAATATGATAACATCCACTTTCACTTCTAACAAGGAAGCATCATACATACAAACTAGATTGAAAGAAATCTGTAGCTTAAGATACATTCAGAGTCACTGCCTGCCTTCTACAATGCAATGAAATTAATATGCATGTGTCAAGCAATAGCAACAAATTATCAGAACACAGCTTTTATTTAGAATCATAGAAATCATAGAGTTGACCTTGTAGGCCATCCAGTCCAACCCCCTGCCAAGAAGCAGGAAAATGACATCCAAAGCACCCCTGACAGATGGCCATCCAGCCTCTGTTTAAAATAATATGGTGTCTGAAAAGAAGTAAATAGTGTGTATATTTATGTAAAGAAAAGGTAATGGAACTTTACCTTTTAATGATTTTATGACTATTTATGAAAGTTTAAGAGAACACAGTCAAATGCTGGAGCTCTTCTATCAACTTTATTGGTTAGATTCAAATTAATAACTTGATCATGCAAACTTGCTATTCTATTACTGTGGTTTGTAGTGGATACATACTGCATTGAGAACCTTTGATATCACACCTCTCTTCAGCAATGCAATTGTGCTAATTCACCATTCTGTGATCCCATATTGTACTTCCACATACCCTCATAATTCTGCCTTCCTGTACTGCTACTGTTGCTTTTTTTTTTTTTTTTAGTGTAGTTGCTGAATTTCAGTATTAAAAACCAAAACAGGCAAAGATACATGTAAAGGAGAAGAAAATCTTTAGGAAGAGCAAGGGGAGGGGAAGGAGGAGAGAGGATGTGAATCCTGCTCCTGACGTCAGATTGCTTCATGTCAGTGTGAAAGAGACCCATCACACCAAGATAGCTGACAGGAATATTGTGGGATTGGGAGCCATTAATAGGCTTACCCATTAATAGCTAGTGATGGGAAAATCATGAGAGGTGGGAGGCAAACTGAGAGCAGAATGCACAGAACATTGTGTGAAGAAGCTCCAATGCTAGTATACCTGCCTCATGTGATTAAATCTCTAGTTATAACGAATATAAACCCTACTGATTTCAGCAGGTGTGCAAAATACAGCTCCAACTCTATATATAAATTCTCTGTTCACAAGCATAGTTTTATTTTTAGAAGGGAGATGAAAATAAAAACATATATCTGAAGTTGTCAACAACCATGCTGAGGGTCTCTTGGACCCCTCAACAGTACTAGGATTCTATCTGCTCCTTAGCTCATACTATTTTCTATAACACATTAATATGCCACTTTCATATAACTGAATTAAGATTCATTAATTTATAAATTTCCCCTTGTAAGCAGTGGGGGCATTTTTTGTTCCTATCCACTTATGCAATTTTCAGTCTGAATGATCTAGACCACAAAATTTAGTAGCACATGTTTCTGGCAAAATCTGTATCCTTCTTGACTTGGTGCACACAAATAGCTATAAACAAACAGAAATGCCATGTACCAAGGGTAAAATAAAAGTTAGGAAAAGAGAAAAGGTAGTATTACTTCCTTAACACGTGCTTAGGAAAATAAATGATAGCTTCCCTAAAAGAGGAAATAAGATTTTCAGGTTCCTTTCATTGTGGTGATTTATTTTCAATTCTAGACATATTCTAGACACTATATAGACAATTCTAGACATTATATAGACATAGTGTAGCATTCTGGAGGGTTTTTTAGGAAATAAGATTTATCAAACACCCTACAATTTAGTAGTCTCAATCGAAGTGAATAACAGATTTAAAGCACTAGATTTAGTAAACAGAGTCCCAGAAGAACTATGGACAGAAGTTTGTGACATTGGAGGTGGCAACAAAGTATGTCCCAAAGAAAAAGAAAACCAAGGCAAAACGGTTGTCTGCTGAGACGCTGGAAGTAGCCCAAGAAAGGAGGAAAGCAAAAGGAAACAGTGATAGGGGGAGATATGCCCAATTAAATGCGCAATTCCAGGGGTTAACCAGAAGAGATAAGGAACTATTTTTAAACAAGCAATGCATGGAAGTGGAAGAAGACAACAGAATACGAAGGACGAGAGACCTCTTCCAGAAAATTAGAAACATTGGAAGTAAATTTCAGGCAAAAATTGGCATGATAAGAAACAAAAATGGCAACGACCTAACAGAAGCTGAAGAGATCAAGAGAAGGTGGTGAGACTATACAGAAGATCTGTATAGGAAGGATAATAATGTCGAGGATAGTTTTGACAGTGTGGTGAGTGAATTTGAACCAGACATCCTGAGGAGTGAGGTTGAATGGGCCTTAAGAAGCATTGCTAACAACAAGGCAGCAGGAGACGACAGGATCCCAGCTGAACTGTTTAAAATCTTGAAAGATGATGCTGTCAAGGTGATGCATGCCATATGCCAGCAAATATGGACAACCCAAGAATGGCCATCAGACTGGAAAAAGTCAACTTATATCCCCATACCAAAAAAGGGAAATGCTAAAGACTGCTCAAACTTCCATACAGTGGCCCTTATTTCTCATGCCAGTAAGGTAATGCTCAAGATCCTGCAAGGAAGACTCCAGCAATACATGGAGCAAGAGTTGCCAGATGTACAAGCTGGGTTTAGAAAAGGCAGAGGAACAAGAGACCAAATTGCCAATATCTGCTGGATAATGGAGAAAGGCAGGGAGTTTCAGAAAAACATCTATTTCTGTTTTATAGACTATTCTAAAGCGTTTGACTGTGTGGGACATAAAAAATTGTGGCAAGTCCTTGGTGGTATGGGCATACCAAATCACCTTATCTCTCTCCTGAGGAATCTGTATAAGGATCAAGTAGCAACAGTAAGAACTGACCATGGAACAAAAGACTGGTTCAAGATTGGGAAAGGCATACGGCAGGGTTGTATACTCTCACCCAACCTATTCAACTGTTATGCAGAACACATCATGCGATGTGCGGGGCTTGAGGAATGCAAGGCTAGGGTGAAAATTGCTGGAAGAAACATTAACAACCTTAGATATGCAGACAACACCACTTTGATGGCCGAAAGCGAGGAGGAGCCTTCTAATCAAGATGAAAGAAGAAAACGCAAAAGCTGGGTTGCAGTTAAACATAAAAAAACGAAGATTATGGAAATAAGAATGATTGACAACTGGGAAATAGAGGAAGAAAACGTGGAGGCAGTGACAGACTGTATTTCTAGGTGCAAAGATTACTGCAGACGCAGACTGCAGCCAGGAAATCAGGAGACACTTACTTCTTGGGAGGAGAGCAATAACCAATCTTGATAAAATAGTGAAGAGTAGAGACATCACACTGGCAACAAAGATCCGCATAGTTAAAGCAATGGTATTCCCCATAGTCACCTACAGATGTGAGAGCTGGTCCATAGGGAAGGCTGAGCAAAGGAAGATAGATGCTTTTGAACTGTGGTGTTGGAGGAAAGTGCTGAGAGTGCCTTGGACAGCGAGAAGATCCAACCAGTCCATACTTCAAGAAATAAAGCCTGACTGCTCATTGGAGGGAAGAATAGTAGAGGCCAAGATGAAGTACTTTGGCCACATCATGAGAAGAAAGGAAAGCTTAGAGAAGACAATTATGCTGGAGAAAATGGAAGGAAAAAGGAAGAGGGGCCAAGGGCAAGATGGATGGATGGTATCCTTGAAGTGGCTGGATTGACCTTGAAGGAGCTGGGGGTGGTGATGACCAACAGGGAGCTCTGGCGTGGGCTGATTCATGAAGTCACAAAGAGTGGGAAATGACTGAACAAATGAACAACAACAACAAAACATCTTCCACCTCTTGAAGATACTTGCCCACCAATGAATAATCGATCACATAGGAAAACTGGCTGATATAATAGGTATTATAAGCCTTACATGTATATTCAGAAGCAAGACATACCAAACTCAATGTGGCTTAGTCTCACACAAATTGGTGAAGGCTACCCGCTCTTCTACATATACCCTGTTTTATATCAGAAACTCTGGAGTCTGGAAAGCAGGGGGGGTTGATTTTCATTCTGTTGTTTACATAAAGTATTGGTGGTGTCTTGATTCTGACTGTTACTAAATTGAATCCATTATGTTCTTTAGAAAAGCAACATCTGTATCTATTTCAATAGACAGCACACAATTTTCCTTGTCTGTCATTCTGCCTATCTTCTATATTAATGGCAAAGATTAAAAAAATGCAATGGTTTCATTCAAAAGCAACAGGCATGTTTACATTTTCTGTCAGCTTTTTATATAGCTTTAGGTGATTTTTCTTTAAGCTTTTCTTACTCTGTACTTTAGTATTATTCTGGAATTTTGAAATGTTTTATTTCCTGGTCAGAACCACCGAGACAAATTTGTTAAGGTGTATGCTATAAATATCTGATATCCATCTAGCAAAAAACAAAGCCCACAAAACTCAGTGTGGACATGTATATAGATGTACCATGAACAGAAATATGCAGAATTAAACTCAAAAGAAGATTACAGAAAATATTCAAAACTGAAAAACGTATCAATTTTCAGGGCTGAAAGTTGCAATCTCCTAGACACCAAAGTATCAGATTTTCCCCCAAGAACCAGTTACGATATTGAAAAGATCTACATGCCAGTAACTTCCCATTGTTTGGTGTCAAAACTGACAAGTCCCTGTCAAAACTTCTGTATGTAATCCATATGCATCAAAGTGATGCAAATACACATCAACGAATACAAAATTTAGAGGCTCTTTCTTCCAGCTCCACATCTCCTTTAAAATTCTCTGCAACACAGCCTGAAGGAAGCATCTCTGAAGGGACTACAAGTAGTGAAGCAACAGCTTTCTTCATGGGAGAAAAAGAATTATGGAGATAATGTCTTTGAAACTATGATTTTTTTTATTTCTGTAGATTTTAAACATTATGTTTGAGAAATCAATATTGACCAAAATTATTTCCCTTCTTTATTATATGATTGAGATCTATGAGACAGGTTACAGTTCAAGTTCCAGGCACACAGAGAACTTGAAAAGTTACTTCTTATAAATTCATTATATACTCATTACATTTTTGCTAACAAAAAAGAGAGCTTCTTCAATTATGTTGATGGGGATGATCTTTTAATAACAGAATAGTATAATCTTAGGACTTGACCATACATTATACTATTCTGTTTTTAATAAAATTATTATTAATATAATAACAGAATGGTGGTGGAGGTGGATCACCAATGACAACACTGGGCAAGGCATAGAAGCAGGAAAGGATATATTCCAATGGAGGAAGATCCCTTTCCATTGGGCTCAATAAATAAATGTATATTGTAAAAACTAGAAATATACTAAATATATTTGTAGTTATTATAATATATAGCACAGTACCTAAATACATTTTACATCAGTGGAGTAATCAGAGTCTTGCCAAAAAACCAGAAAATCCAAAGTCAAATTCCATCGCAGCCTTCATTTGGCAACTTTGAATCAGTCACCAATTTTCAGCCTAAGCTACTGTACAGTGGCATTGTGAGGATAAAATGTGTGAGGCATGCATGCTCCCCTAGGCTCCTCAGAGGAAAAGTGAGATAAACCAAACAAGCAATAATGCTACAAATTATTTAAATAATTACTGGTTATTATTAGTATCAAATCAGCAATATCATCTCAGATACATACAGTATGGCCCTTATTCATAGACACAATACTCACTGTTTAACTTACCCAAGAGCCCCCCCCCCATTTTTATGGATTTCTTTAGGTACTCCAGTGTTAATCTATGATCTGCTTTCAGTCCAAATATAGTCAAATAGGTTTTGCTATTGTCCAAACTTTCAGGAATCCACAGGGGAATGTATCTCCCATAGATAACTAGGATTGTTTAATACATGAGCAGTTTAACCTGTGGTGGGTGAGAATCAGCATAGTGTAAGCAGTTTTCCCTGAGTTCCTAGGCATAGGAACTGTTTGGGGGGGGGGGGGTGGCATCTACTTTGGTCATCCTGTTGTTGCCATAGCAGTGGGCACAGAGCTCCAAATGGCTCCTGGTCATCTCTGGCCACCATTGTTGATGTTTGCAAAAATGCCCATACACCCCTCTTTTGCCCCCTTCCTTTCTCCAACTCATGCAAGCAACTTTAGAGCTCCACAGCCACTGCTATGATGTGACAGGACAATCAAGGTAAGGGTGGCCATCCAGCGGGGTGAGGCTGAGAGTAGTGCACACCAAGCCCAGGATTTCCTGCCCAGATAGATGTATTCTAGAATTCAAGTCAAACAAATGAATTTGCAAGAGCTTTCTCAACATTTTACTTAAACTTTAGTAAAAGATTTGGTGATGATGGAGGGGGTAATCATCTTAACATGACTATAGACTTAGACGTTTTTAAATGGCAAGTTTCCATCATGATGTATGTGTGGCTGGGACTTTCCACAATCAACAGCAGACATAAAGGAAACCTTTTTTTAAAAAAAAAATCAATAAACATTTTATGCATATTTATAGTACATAAATAGTTTGTTTCCCAAACTCAGGCCTCACAAATAAATATAAAGAATGCATAATTCACTTCTTATTTTTAATCTGTAATAATTTAGAGCTCCAGAGTTTGTATTTATTCCAAAAATAAGAATTTAACAATTCAATGGATCAAAGTTTTCCATGAGTTTAACCATTTTCAGTTATTCTGTAAAGCCAAGTTTTCCATTAATACTCCCTAAAGTAATATGCTGTCACAGGGCTGTTTTTTTCCTTTTGAAAAAGAGAGAGAACAACAAGACAGGCTTGTCAGTTACTATTTTGATAATGCCAGAATAAGTGTTTTTCATTTTAAAACTGGGCACTGTTGAGGCTTGCTGTCTTTTCAGATTTTTATTACCAATTGCCCACAGCATTTAAGAAATAATGACAAGCATGTTCCTTCCAGCAGTCACAAAACAACAAGTAGCTTATGATGGAGCAGAAACGTGTACTACAGCTAGAGCATCTAGTCTAAGGACTCACTTACAGCAATTTTACCACCTCTCTCAAGTACAAATTGACAAAGGAATGAATGGGTCTTACAAAGTTGCCCCTCTACAGCATAAACTGGCATGGAAAATGGGGAAGAGCTCCAATATGTCAGATCACCTCCCAGTACTGCCTCCACAAATGAAAAGCAAAGTTACTTTGCAGGCCAGCTGGAGTTCAGAACATTGTGAAGTGACAAATCCATCTCATCACTCATTCTTTTCAGGCACCTATACAATTGTGTTGCTCATGCAAAAAGGGATGTCAGAAACTCTGTATTTGCAACAAGTGAATGATGCAACAAGGATCCACATTGTATATCATCATAAAATTTCTCAATAGAGTTAGCAGATTTCAATATCCACTCTGATAAATATCCAAAGTCTTCCTTATTCTTGCTACATATCAAGGGGAACATTTTACATTCAAGGCGGAAGCTGGGGGCCCTTCCCCACAGCTGAAAAAAATATCCCACATTATCTGCTTTGAACTGGAATATATGGCAGTGTGGACTCAGATAGCCCAGTTCAAAACAGATGAAGTGGGATTTTCTGCCTTGATATTCTGGGATATAGGACTGTGTGGAAGGGCCCTAACTTCTATGGTATTGTATCTCTATTCCTAACTTACTATATCGTCACTCTTTTCTAATGGGTTAATATTCCCCCTAAAGATGTATAGAATATTTTATGTGTATTCCATATGTAGATCAAAATCGTGCATTTCACTGTATAGGTGCTATCATCATTACCATCACCATTTTTTATGGCTGGACAAATATGCTCAAAGCAGTTCAAAGTAATGCAATTCATAATACAATGTAAAAGTGGCATCCTAGGATAATTCATTGTCTTGGCCCAAATTCCCAATCATTCTTCCAACCCTCACCAAATGGAAAGGGGTAAAAAAGGAAGCCAAGTGCTATGCAAGGCACAGTTTCTAGACACATAATTCCCACTTACAGTTGTAACTATAAAACCTCATTGGATCAGCTTCTCCTTTTTTTCATTGAATCTAGTCTAACAGATGCAATGTTCTCTGGTCTCAATGTCCTGTAGTAATCATTCTAATCAATTAAATTGTAAACCATCCTGCTATTCAAAACATATTTTCTATTCAGACATCCTGTTCTCTCTTATTTCAGTCACTTTCAACTTCAGGCTGATTTTTCTCAAAGCTTGATCACTGTTAAAGGTCTGAGCCTGGCTGGAGCAGGGCCATGAGCTAAAACCTTAGTCAGTTTTTGCTTTCTGAACCATTCTTCAGAAGTTTGTAACTTTATCCAGATATTCAACACAAAATGTGTAGTAGTTCAATTTCATTCCAGAGAATTTTCCACAATGCCTTAGAAAATTATCATTAAATGATCATGAGACATCAACAAAAAAACAAAACCAATATGTCAGAATCCACAGGGAATAAATAAATCCCACCATGTCTCCCTTATTGGGGATGGAGAATGGTTATGTGAATAAGTTCTCAGATATTACCATATGAAGAATGAAAGTTACTCTTCTATTCAGCTATCCTCTTCATTATATGAAATGAATGTTGCAAACTTTAGTCCCTTTCGTTTTTATTTAATTGTATTATGAGTCCTACAGAAAGCACTAGATGTTTTATACAAGAACAGTGCATGTCCAAGACAGCTCCTAGCCAACCTTCAAATGAAGAGAATTCTTGAGATCCAATGATTTATTCATTTATATGAGTTATATCCTGCCTTTCTTCAGAGATGGGTTTCAAAGCAGCTGACTGAAGTCTTCAGCAATGTAATAATTCTCTCCCCCCCCCTTTTTTTTGTGTGTGTGTGTGTGAGGAGTGACTTGAGAAACTGCAAGTCATTTCTGGTGTGAAAGAAATGGCTGTCTGCAAGGATGTTGCCCAGTGGATGCCTAGATGTTTTACCATCCTGTGGGAGGTTTCTCTCATGTCCCCGCATGGGAAGCTGGAGCTGACAGACTCCTCCCCAAATTAAACACATATCTTAACAATAAATGAGTCATGAATCCAAAGCATCAAAATTGCCATAAATTATGTCAATAAAGGCTTTCATTGCTGGAATCACTATGTTGATGTAAGTTTTGGGGGCTGTATGGCCATGTTCCAGAAGCATTATCTCCTGAAGTTTCATCTGCATCTACGGCAGGCATCCTCAGAGGCTGTGAGGACCTCACAACCTCTGAGGATGCCTGCCATAGATGCAGGCAAAACATCAGGAGAGAATGCTTCTGGAACATGGCCATACAGCCCAAAAAAATTACAGCAACCCAATAAAGGGCAGCACTGCTAAAACCATAATACTGTGCCAACCTATTTGACAATAAGTATTGTTGGGGCTACATTATTTTATACCCACATAAATCTTTAACATTTCTCAAACTAGTACCCAAGGTCTTGGTCTAATGGTGATCCAACACATTTCAAGAATTGACCCTATTATAAATGTTGGAATGTGTGAGCAGCTTCTGCTTAAGTCAAAACATTTTTTCCAAGTCAGAAGTGAATTGAGAATATACTGCAAGTCGCTTCTGGTGTGAAATAATTGGCCGTCTGCGAGGACATTGCCCAGGGGATGTCTGGATGTGTTACCATTCTGTGGGAGGCTTCTCTCATGGCCCCACATGGGAAGCTGGGGCTGACTGGGAGGAGCTCACCCCATCTAGCAGATTGAAACCACCAACCTTCAAGTCTTCAGGTCAGCAGTTCAGCTGGCAAAAGGGTTTAACACATTGCACCACCACGGCTCTATTGAAAAGGGCTATTAAAAAATAGTGTTGCATCCTGAAGTCAAAGAGAAACTGCAATTCTCAATAGTGTTTTTATCTGCTTGCATCCAATGATCCAAAGAACGGCAAGTGTGTGTAATACATAAGATCAATTTTTGATGTAAAGCGCCTAAAATATACTATTTAATTCCACATACAGTGTTCAAATATTAAAGCCAAGCAAAAAAATAATAATAATAATGTTCCCTTAACAGATCACATTGCCAAGACGCTTTGGGGTGGAACACTTGCAACAGTACTCTCAGTTTTACTTATATGGCTTTTCAGATGAAGGAAATCATGTAGTTCATATGATTATTCCCATTCCATTCCTCTACAAAATTTCTTCTTTGCTTGAGTATAGTTCTGACATAAACTCTCTAAGCCATTTGGCAAAACTTAGTCCAAACAATTTGGTATAAATGTGAACATGCCTGTAAACTGAAAATAAAGACCAAGCAATATTGGGATAAACTGAATTGGACTGAGAAAACTTCAGTGCACATTCCTACTGCTTTAAATATCTACATTTGTCACACTCCCCCTCCCCCTTACTATATTATTTTCCCAAAACAAAATAAAGAAAAATGCTGTGAAATACTTCCTTAATGTCACGCTTCACTGAGATCTGCTAGAATCAACTACAACTTCAGAAGAACACCAGAAAATTATTAAGTATGCTATCAAAAAGGCCAGCAATCCAAAGTTTTGCCATTCATGGTTGAGAGATTTTGTGACTGAAGGGCTATTATTTTCCCAGAAGGATTGTTGCTGTTGCAAAACATTTTTCCTCCCCGAAGGCAACACACATTTATGAGAAATCCCTGGTGTGTAATCTTCTATCCTTTCAATCTAAACGGTCTTTTGGCTGTCCCAAAGTTCATGTCACCCAATCCGAGGCAATTAAAGTGATTCAGCAGAACGTTCCCTGTTCCCTCAAGGAAAGTGACATCTCTGGACAGCACACGTCCATCCCAGCATGCCTAAAGAGGGAAGGCGAGTCACACCTTTCTATTTGTTCCTCCTGAAAGCCACAGGAATCGGTGGCAGTTTTCACCTAAGCACACCCATGAAGAGAAGGAGCTTTCCCTCATTCTCCTCCCTCTTAAAAAACCACCTGTTGGTGGACAGTGTCAGCCAGACCTCATGTTTGTTTGGATCTCACACAAAAAAAAAAACGGCCACAAGAACTCAACATTTCTGCTAGTCTGACAAATCTGTTAGCTAATTTACCACTTCTCCCAGACACCAGCTAGGACCTTGACTTTATTGCAATGGCCTCCCCTCCCCCCCCTCTCCCCCTCTCCCCCCCCATCTATGTAACTTGTGGTGCTCTAACATGCATGCCCCCGATTTCCACTCACTCTCTGGAAAAATGGCCTGGAAAGACTTCTGAATCAAGACCTTTCTCTGAAAGGCAAACTGGGGCAAGGCAGGGAAGCAGCGGGCTTGCAAATGCCGCGGGAGAATGACAGCAGCCCCTCGGGGCAGTGGAGGCTCCCGCTGCTCCCTCCTGGAATGCAAATGAGGGAGCCACGCGCGTCCGGTTGCTGGCGCGCGCTCTCTCTCTCGCTCTAGCTGATGAACCGCTCCAAACAGAGAGGGAGAGGGAGAGGAAAGGGCAGGGAGAAAGACGAGAGAGAGAGAGAGAGAGAGAGAGAGAGAGAGAACATCGCTTGGACTTCTCTAGCTGCTCCCAGCGACCGAAGCTGCAGAATTGCCCCCAAACTTCCCTTACTCCCATCTGCCAAACTGGGGTAAAGGAGGAGGGTCCCTTTCAGTTCGAGAAGAGGAGATGGGGAAGAGATGCCTCCAGCAAAAGGCCACCCTGCGACCCTCCCCCGATCCCCAACCCAGCCTAAAGCAGGCGCCGAAGTGCTCACCCTGCCGTTGGCCTTCGAGGCTGGCTCTGGCGCTTCTGTTCGCGGCTGGCCCTCCCTCGCCGTCCGGGGGGGGGGGGGGGAAGGCGCCTCTGTTTTGGGGGGGGGCTCGGGGGGGGGGAGAGAAGCCGCCCGAGTTCAGCCGCGGCGCTTCCCTCCGGAGCTAGCGGGAAGGAGGGAGGGAGGGAGGACCGGGGGTGCGGAGAGGGCCGCAGCGAGGGCGAGAGCCGGCTGGGGGCGGGAAACCGGCTAGGAGATCATGGTGCCCCTGGCCGAGGCGGTGGAGGCGCGGGGCGGTCGGGCCGGCCGCGGCTCCTCTCTCCAGCACTGGGCAGCTCCCAGGAGAAGAAGTCCTCCTCCTCCTCTTCCTCCTCTTCCTCCTCCCCTTCTTCTTCCTCCTTTTCCTCAGGCACCCTCAGGACGGGGCATGGTGGCCGGCGCGCGAGACCGGCAGCCGGGTGCTGCATGCACGGGGCTCTCCGCGCTGCCTCCGCTCAGCTCCGGGTGAAGCGCGGCTTGGGAGATGCCGAAGCCGTGGCGGCCGGAAGAGGCGAAGGAGAGAAATCCCCGCTCTCCTCCTTGCGCCCGAGCCCTGGCCAGCCGCCCTCCTTCCTCCTTCCTCCTCCTCCTCCGCTGCCGGGCTTCCCCCTCAGGCTCCGCGCTCCCCTCCTTGCGTTTCCCGGGCTCCCTCCTCGCTCCCTGCTCGCGCAGCCCAGCAGCGACCAGGAGACCTCGCTGGCAGAGGCAACAGCGGCGGCATTCACACCATTCCCACTCGCCTCACGGGCCGAAAAGGCAACCGAAAAGGAAACGAAGAAAAGGAAAGACGAAGAAGACCACGTCGGCGACGAGGCCTCAGAGCTGCTGCTGCTGCTGCCCACGTGCCGCGTCTTCCCAAGGCAGGCGTGTGTGTCTGCCTGAGCGTGTGTGAGTGTGTGTGGCTGCCCGCGCGCGCTAGTATGCGTGTGTCAGCTCGCGCTTTCTGCGCGCGCTCCCAGCCGGCCCCGGCCAACCCACAGCCAGCACAGCAGGCGCGCGAAGGTGTTTCCTCGCGCGCCTCCCTCCCTCCCTCCTTTTCTTCGTCCCTCCTTCCGCGCGCTCACTGGGGCAGCTGGGACTTTCCCGAGCTGCCAACTCCAGGAATCCCGCTTTGCCTCCTTTCGCGAGTCTTGGAAGAGGAGGAGGGAGGGAAGGGGGGGGGGGGGGGTTGGCGCGCGGCCCTCACGCCCTGCAAGCTCACGTGCGGGAGCCAAGCTGCGGACGCGTCAGGAGACGGGGAATCCTTGCCGACATCCTCCCCGCCGAGACACAGTTACTCAGAGAGAACCACGCAGGGCTAGCCTCTCTCTCTCTCTCTCTCTCTCTCTCTCTCTCATTCATCCCGCCGCGGAGCAAGTAAAAGACCCCCCCCCCTTCTCCTCACGTGAAAGACCCGTAAAGACGCGCGCGGGGGGGGGGGGGTCTTTTACTTGCTCCGCGCTTTGGATGCACAGGACCAGCGTCTTTGCAGAATCATTTCCAAGAACACGTTGGGGAAAATGGTGGTTGTTGGGAGGGGGGAGGCTCCTGCCAAGATTTAGCTGCCGAAACAAAGTCAAGTAGGATTCAAAAGGCGCGTTCGTTTTATGACGGAGAGAGACAACTTGGAGCGAGTTCAGAGAAAAGCGACAGGGATGACAAGAGGCGCGAAGAAGAGAAGCTCAGGAAGAAGTGCCACAAAGACACTCTTTAAATACCCCACAAAGAGGAGAGGGCAGGCTTCCGCTCTGCTGCCTCGGAGGAAAAAACTGGGTCTAATGGTTTCAGTTGCAGGAAGGGAAAATTCAGCGGAACAGCAGAAAGAACATGAAGAGTGAGAGCACTTCGGCAATGGGACAAAGAGTCTATGGAGGGACTCTTTCTCTGGATGTCTTTCAAAAGAAGCTGGACAGCTCCCTCCTGGAAATGCTTGAGCTGGAGATTCTGCATTCAGCAGGGTGTCAGACCTCTCCAACTCCATGACGTTATGGTTCTGTGAATCAAATTCCTTGCATAAACTATCCTCACATGCCTGTTAATGTTTCTACAACAGAGCCCAAAAGTTGCCATCAGATGTCCAAGTGTAATTATTGCATTAGCACATTGACACTGTGCAAGTGCTTTCAATGAGACTGGAAAAGCCTGGTATATTTACACAGGCAAGCCATTTACTTGTGGCTTGTGCCACATTTACCATACTGGTCATCATCCATAGGTGGCTGTAAACATTCAAAACACTTCAGCTCCACAACTTGTGCTCAAAATAACTAGCAATGGATTTGAAAGGGGGATGCAAACTGTGACCCAGCTCAACCATGGATAGAAACCCACATCCCCTGTTTATGATTTTCAAACACTACACACACAGTTTAATTTGAATAATAAGATAAGTTTTGGCAAGGGGTGAACCTATAGGTGTATTGCTATTTACAACACAATCCCAAGTATAGATAACATGACTGGAAATATACATTTGCATGTCATGCCACAAAACCTTACAGGGCAAGATGCAGAGAGGCTGACCAAAAATATTAACACCAAAATAAGTATAGATCAGTGGTTCTCAACCTGCGGGTCCCCAGATGTAATGGCCTTCAACTCCCAGAAATCCTAATAGCTGGTAAACTGGGTGGGATTTTTGGGAGTTGTAGGCCAAAGCACCTGAGAACCCACCACTGGTATAGATCAATAGTAGATACATGAGAAAAAATATCAATACTCATTACTAAATGTTTCTAAAATATCATAAGGGATCCATATTGTAACTATAAAAAAATACAAGTGCTATCTCTATGAATTATTTGTTACTTTTTCATTATGTAATTGCACAAGTGGGGAAGCTTTTGGGGCTCTTTTCTCCCACATTTCTAGAGCTATTGGGATGACACTTGCTATAATTGTAGAACACATTTACCACTGTAATCCTCTCCCAACTTTCAGAACATTTCACATATCCACTGATTTGGGGGAATTTAAAGAAGTGTTTATGAACAACATTTTAAAAAAAATACAAGTGCTATCTCTTTGAATTTCTATTTTCAATTATACAACATAATCAGGGCATAATTTCCCCAAAGTTTCAGAAAGATATTCACATCCACTAATTTTAGGGAATTTTCACCAACATAAACTGAACAGTACTATTTCGCTAGAAGACCCCAAAGGCCATCCAGTCCAACCCCCTTCTACCAGGCAGGAAAAGCACAGTCAAACCACCCCAACAGATGCCCATCCAGCCTTTGAAATAATAATAATAATAATAATAATAATAATAATAACAACAATAATAATAGGAAACCTACTAGGTAAATTTTGGAGTTACTGCCTTTCAACTTTGATTACCTCACAAGGTTAATTCAACTCCCAACATCTTGAAATCCCTTTAGAGAATGAACATGGGGTTTCACCAACAAAACTACCACTCAGGTAGAAATTGATGCAAAAAAAAGAAAGAAAGAACAGAAGACAATTTGCTGGAGAGCTGTTGTCAGTTGGAGATGATCAGTGCTTCTCAACCTGTGGGTCTCCAGATGTTTTGGCCTTCAACTCCCAGAAATCCTAACAGCTGGTAAACTGGCTTGGATTTCTGGGAGTTGTAAGCCAAAAACATCTGGGTTGAGAACCACTGCTTTAGAGAATGAACGTGGGTTTTCCCCAACAAAACTTTCAGGGAGGAGCAGGGGACACAAGACAGAAAGTAGAATTCTGGGAAGGGGAGGACCCCTGTGGCAGAGAATTCAAAAGTCCCCACCCTAAACTACATTTCTCAGAATTCTGCTTGCTTTAGAATGCTGAACCTTCCCTCATTAAAGCCTCAATTTGATGGTCTCTGCCTGTCTCTCTCTGGGCTATCCATGTGCTGGAACCAAACCTTTTGGGAGAGAATTGACACCTGTGACAGAGACCTGGAGTCACTTACGAGGCTTACATAACTGTTCCAAAAAGTCATAGGTCAGTGTTTTGAATCTTACATTTTTTACGTGAGCACTATCTGCATTTCTTAATATTGCTTAATATTTTGTACAAATCTTACAAAATAGATCTGACATAAGAGGTACAAACAACTTTTTGCATAGCCCTAATAAACAGAGGTAAATGTGAAGAATTATGATCAAAGTCTTTGAAAAGAGTATATCATCTCAAGACCAAAAAAAAAAAATTGGGATATTGTTAGGATGTACTCATAACTCTTATTGCTGTTTGGTGTTTACCTTGACTGGTATAAGGGGACTCTTTTCTCTGCCATGCACGTGTACACACTATGATTTGGTGGGTAATTCAGATGAGTTCATTAAATTACAATCTCTTCAAAGATCTAAAAACAAATGGATGTTTTTAGAAACATTCCTTTCTTCTAAGATAGCTGGCTCTTCTAGTTTTGCTCATGAGGAAACAGGAAATAAAAAATGGTGGCGGGGATAAGTTTCCTATGCTAAGAATATGTGATAGGTCTTACAAAAAAGCCCCACAAAATGTCTCCAGTATGATGCTTGAGAAGAAGAGAGCTGTCTCCAGAAGTTGAATCTAGCTCTGTCATGCTTTCCTGTTCTACAGCAAAGCACAGCAACATGGAGGCTGCAATAAACACTGTAAGGTTGCTGGGCCAGTGACAGCAACAGCTGGCGCCATCACCCCCAAGTGACTTGCTGTCCTGGTTAACACAAGTTATTGTGCTGTGATTTCCTAGTGATCCTTTTCTGTGACTCACTGGCAAACTGCTAATAGCCCACAACTACTTGAAAATATTATTTGAAAGCTATTATTTGAAAGCTATTATTTGAAGTGAGACCATGAAAAATGAACAAATTGTATTGTTTTATTGGATATGATTAGCTATTTCTTTCCTTTATATTCTCCAGGAACAGATACAACTCTGTTACTTACAGCTGCAACTTCTTCACCAACAGCACCCTCTCCCCAAACTTTACATTCCTCTCCCCAAACTTTACATTTACATTATATTCCCCAAGCTTTTATACTCCATAAAAGACACTGCTGTGCATGCTTACCAATACTACCATTTACTTCTGGAATCTGAAGTCCGTTATTGATGGCTCCTAATACAGTGGCCCTTATTTCTGCTCCTGTGCAGACTCTTCAGAACAAGTGTTATCCTCTCCACTTTTGTAATTGTATCTATTCCCAGTCACGGGCTTGGCTCTCCTAACAAAACTGCACTGTCAAGTATCTTTACACCTGTATATTTTGACATTCTGCCTCTCAAGCATGGCTCCTTAAACCTGAAATCTTTGTGAATTGCTCTCCCTTCCCTCAATCTAAGATGAAGTGAGTGGTTGTAATGAAAGACAATACTTCTGGGATTGTGACATCCCATTTTTGCAGAAACTCACCAGTTGCTATCTTTGTTTTATTCATGTTGTCAAGTGAAGACCTAGATGTTTCCTGGGTATGTTCACACTGTGTATTCACTGACCCTGGTTTGTGGGGTTTAAAACATATATTACTGGTCCTTAATGTTTTATTTTTCTATGTTTCTAATCTAGATGACTATAGTCTTGATATACTCAGTTTGGGTACTCTTTGGCCTGAAGAATAAAGAAAAAAAATCAGAAAAGTAAGGATTGAAAAATTGGATAGGATTCCGCTTATTTTAGAAGTTGTGTCAAAGATGGATTTTCATCAACTGTTGCTTATAACACAACCATATGATAAAAATGCTGAAATTCCTTCCTCTAGTCACCAAAGAGACAGGAATCATCTCCAGTTTTCACTCTGAAAACCTTATATGTAAGTAAAGAAGAGGTGTATCAGAAAACTCATTGGGAACTAGTTCCTCATCACAGCAGACTGCCTGACAAGCCATCAAGTTTTTACAAAGGAACCTGTGTCCCTCCAGAGATTACTGGATTCTAACTCCCATCATCTATCAACATTAGCAGATCTGGTTAATGAGATGTACTCCAACAACAGATGGTTGGCCTTGACCTGCCATTATTATCTAATGGAAAAACAACAATAACATCTGGAAGGCCACATGGTCTGCAACCTTGCTTTACAGAAAAGGTGGAGAAAGCATGGCCTTGGGGCCACATACACTTTTTCTCCCCACCCAGTAGTTTTTGCAGTGTTCAACTGTTTCAGACTCTCTGAATCATCCTTTTTTGGTGAAATATCATTTCTGGAAACCATCAGGGCTAAAATATCATTTTTAGAAGACAGCAGAGAGCATTTTAAAGATACATGTTTTAAAAGCTAGAATTGGATTTTTTATTTCTTGGCACTTAGGAGTGTGTGTGTGTGTGTGTGTGTGTGTATGTAGTCATATTTGTGTAGTTCGGACTGAGATTTTTGTTTTTGTTTTTTCTTTCTGACTGTTCATCCAGGAAAAGCAAATTGGTTCTGGAATCTATTGCAATTGCCTATCAGTGTCTTTACAGTGTCTTCTACAAAAGCTGCATTCAGAGATACAGGAGCTTTCTGCTGGGTACCTTTAAATTTTGAGATTTTTCAGGCTTACTGTCTTCTGTGCAATTTTATGGGGAATTTTCCTGACAGGCAATACAGAGATGCCCCCAGGTGTGTTTCCTGAAAAATCTAAGAAGGATAGGTATTGGGCCCAGGAAACTACAAATGTAAAAACAATATTTGAGGCCTTTCAAATAACAATAAAGTTTCTGAACCAGAAACCCGAAGGATTAGAGCTTGATCATAACTACTTAATATTTCATCTCTGATGGAATGAATGGGCGGAATATGACACATTGTAATGCATAGATATGAGAGTATATTTAAATGTATGCTTGATTCAAATCATAATACAGAGTCAGAAACATACTGTACTAACAGAGGGACAGCAAGACCTGAAAATAACACTAGAAACTGAAAGGAAATCAAATGCTCTTAGAACCAGAACCACTGTATATGTGACACTGGGTGAAGAGCAGAGAGAAGGAAAAACATGGAGATGCAATTTGCTAATAATTAATAGACCAGCATGGACTTGTGGTAGACTTAACAACAGCAAAGAATGGGGCAAAATGAAAGAATTATTGGATTTTCAGAAAGGGATGACCAGGAACAAGGAACAACGGGTCAAAGGAATTCAGGAAAAAGTTACATACAAGTATAATGACTAATTTCACAAATCTTTCTTTTAATATCTTCTGCTTCTGTTTCTACCAGTGAAACAGACAATTAACGAAGAGCACAAAGATATTAAGACAGTACAGGTATGTCACGGACATTACTGGTTGGGTAATCCTTGAGCTTAAAGATTGTTTTTCATAGCCCAGAATTCATATTCACTTAAAATGTTCACATTTGCCAAGAGGGTGCCAAAATGTTTTTGTTAGTGTGTTTTCTTGAAAGCAACCAACTGCACAATGAGAATGAAATAACCAAAAATGGTAGATGTTGCCTATATAGCCCCAGAAGAGCCAATGAAGACAGTGTTGTTGGAACTCTGTGCCATGACTAGAAATACTTAGATTTCTTTTTCCTTCCAAAGTGGAAAGAAGTTGGATTAAACTAATCAAATTTAAGGAATTGCAACACAGCTTTCTTTGAACAGAACTGCCTGTGGCTACAAGCCCAAGAAGATTTGACTGCACAGCATATGCAGACAAAAGAGTACTACAAATGTTAGCAGAGTTGAAATAAATATTTTGGCAAAATTTACAAGGAAACAAATGAACAACAGATTTTTCTATGTTTCCACAGTTTTATCAATCTAACATTGTACCGGGTCTGTTTTCATAGTAACATAATCTCACATTATACATTCCTGGATGTTTTTCAAGCTTATGTATGTGCTTTCCAACAATAGAAAAGTTATGGCTGAGATTCTGAACATCATGGATAGAATGAAAATGATAACAAAATTGCTTCAAATGCATGTCCTTATGATTTTGCCCAATTACTACTTATGTAGATTGCAGTGATAGCTATTAAGTTGATGGTTATGAAATGACAATTGTAATGATAATATTGATGACAACTGTCAAGTCTACAGTACTAAAGTACTATGAAATGATGTTAAATGATAGTGGTGTTACTAATAGCTCATCACTGTTGAAAGTTCCAGATACTGGTTGATATTATAAAGTTTATGCATGAATATATATATTTATAAAACATTGTTGATTTTATGTTTTTAGTTATTTGTTAATCATAGATAAAAAGATAGAATTGAGATAAAAGTGTTTAACAAACAGAACTACAAAATATAACATCAGAAGAGAGAGTGAAAAAGAGAGAGAGTAACTGTATATTTCTAGGATCAATCACACACTGTCAGTGTGGTATGCTTGCTTTTGACTAAGGGCTTGTCTACATAGGCATTAAACCCTGGAATTGGCTACTGGTTGTCCTCAAGACACCACAGGCTAAACCAGGTTTAGTCATGCATTAGAAAAAGTCAGGGGATGTGCTGGAGTTTGCTTGAAACTCCAGAGTAGTCCCATGACTTTGGGGTATGTGGACAGGTGATTCAGGTCCAATTCAGATTGTTTCATTGTCCATACAATCCACCACTTTTCCCCCTTTGTCTCATCAGCTTCTCTGATGTCATGGAGCACCTGCAATGGCCAGGAACTCTGAAGCTGGCTGGAAGCAGTGAGGCAATGGTCCAGTAGGGCCAACATAAACTCCAACCCACCATATGGCCAATGGAGACACAGCATATGATTCCTGATAACCAGCATACAAATTCCTGCTCAACCATAGCAACCGATGGGATGACTTTGGACAAGTCACACTCTGTCAGTCTCAGAGGGAAACAATGCCAAAATCAAAAATAAACAAGGATATCATATTTTTTGTGAATAATACTTGTCTGGACAATAGATCCCACCTTAAAAATATCCTTAGGTTACCATAAGTCAGACTCAATTTGAAGGCACATAGACATGTACTCATGCAAACAGTGGGGAATAATAGGGCAGTTCATCATACTCCTTAACACAACACCCAAACAACCAATTACTCCCTACATTTAAATCAAGTACCACAAACACTTTTAGAAACCAAATGAATCGAATCTAAGAATTCTTCCTCCCACCCACCTGGGCACACGCCTGAGGGAGCACTTGAAATAACAGCTTCCCAGCTAACACTTTACAACTCTGCTACGCCATCTGGAACAACTCTTTCCTATCATTTTTATGCCATCCTGTGACTATGCTTTTTGTATTTAATGGTTATTCAGCACTAGGAATGATCTGTGCCCTCAAGGAGAATTGATTATTCTTCATGACACTATTCAAATGATCTCTCATAGTCAGACCTTGCTTCAATATCCAAGAATGTTATTTTGACAACAGCTTGTATTCACAAGCTGAAAGATTAAATCTCTGCTGAACAGAAACAGGTCAGGCTTCAAGAAAATGCTCTGAATTAGATTTTGGGACACAACAAAAATCCAGGGGGATTGTTAAAGATGGCATGTCACAATTTATTTCCAATAACAAGATGAAAAATACCCTTCAAGTTAACTTGTCTTCTGTCATCTCCAGTTAGTTTTATAAAGAAGAAAAAAATGCTAGAATATCAAAATAGAATCAGGAAGTTCCACTGTATAAACTTCATCCAGCCTCACATTTTCAAGTTATTCTGATTAATATACATTTCTTTGAGAAGGAAATGGAAGACTGTGTGGCAAAATGCTAATGAATCTATTATAGAATAGTTGGTCTATTTGCATGAAACCGCTAATGCCAGATTTTTGCATGTGAAGATAATCAGGGCAAAAGAGAACATGAAATGATCTCACTTAAACCCATTGCCCCTCATCAGTAATGGACCTGATAATGGCAAACAAATTGAAACTTAATCCAGACAAGACAAAGGTGCTCCAGCTTAATCATAAGGCTGATTAGAGAATAGGGATCTGACCAGTGCTAGATGGGGGTTACATCCCCCCTGAAGGCACAGGTTCAACAGGTTTCTGTAGCCAGACTGTTAACTGGGGCTGGCTTCAGGAAGCACATAGCCTCTCTGTTGCAAAAACACCACTGGCTGCCAATTTGTTTCCTGACACAATTCAAAGTGCTGGTTATGACCTATAAAGTTCCATGTGGCTCAGAACCAGGCTATTTGGCAGATTGTATCTCCCTGTAGAAATCTCCTGAGATCCTCAGGGAGATCATTCTCTCAGTCCCATCACCATTGCAGGCTTGGTTGGTTGGACCATAAGAGAGGGCCTTCTCAGTGCCTGGCTTTTGATGCCCAGGAAAACCAGAATGGCCCCTTCCCTGCTAGCCTTTTGAATGCAAGCTAAAATCCTTCTGTTCAGTCAGGGTTTTAAGGAAGATTTTTTTGGGGGAAAAAATCAAGCTGGAGTGGGCACCATAGGGCACTTGATTATTTTAACTGAATTTAATCATTTTAAATTATTTTACTTGACCTCTATGTTTAATTCTCTTTTAATATTTGTATGTTATGGATTTTAAATTGTATTTTATTTTAATGCAGTCTGCCACTTTGTGTCTCAATTGAAAGATAAAAGCATATTATTATTATTATTATTATTATTATTATTATTATTATCATCATCATCATCATTAACAACAATAATTTACAAATGTATATTTTAATTTCTGTGGTGCCACCCTATTATGTGATTTCAGCTACTGCAAGGACCACAGGTTTTGGGCCTGTCATGTCTAGCTCCAAAGGACCAAATGAGACACAGATGGGTTGAAGGCAATGATCGGAGACCAAAGAGGATGTCAGCAGAGACAGCGCTCCAAAAAACTGACATGCCACACTTGCGAACTTACAGGTTTATTTATAGCACTTTGACAGCTATTCAAGACTCGTGCTGGCTTCTGATTGGTCCAAAGCATTGCTGGCTAGAATCCACTTCTTAATAGATCCAAGGTTCCATCTGGTTGATACCAGTTGTAGCTAGAAATTTAATAAACTATCATTCTGTTATTTTTAAAGTTTGTGTCCATTTATTGATCTGCCCAGGAGAGGAATGGAAGCAGAAAGGAATGAGGTGCAGCAAGAGATAATGGATGGAAATGGATTTTAATGTCTCTGTTTCAGTCAATACCATGGTTGACAGTCAGGCAAACCAAAGGGTGCTCAGGTGTTGGCAATTTCCATGGAGACCCCAAGGAAGAGGTCCAATTTGGGATCATACAAGAGGAAACATTTCCAGAAATAAAATAAAATGAGGAAAACCAGGGGGGGGGGGGAAACCAGCGATTTTCTCTTAAGCCAATTTTATATTCTGTGCACTTCCTACATGTTCTGTGTGCTTCCAACACAAAATGATTCCTACACAAAGTGATTCCGACATTTCAGTCCATTCCCAAATGGATTTATTATTTCCAACTTTTGCATTTGTTTTAAATCTTATTACAATCTTACATATTATATTCAGGGAGAAATACATTAAAATGTACGTATTCACAGTTTGGTCTAATCCCACTAAGTAGACCAATTAAATCAATACATATTTTGTAAGCATGGTTTATAAAGCCATTGAGTCGGGTTTGTTTTAGCTGAGATTTAGACTTGAATTTAGGCTGCATTATTGTAATACCTGTACAACTTATTTTCTGAACTGAAAATACTTTACATAATTATGCATGTTATTTAATAAATTTGTGTAAAATAGAAAGGTATTATTATATGTTTATGTATGGTGAGAGATAATGACTCCCATGAGGTAACTAATGAGATTAGATTAGATATGGAGAAAAGCAGATCATTTTATTCCATCCCAGAATATAATATTGTGGAATATGAGCACTACCAAGAAATCTCTTGTCCTTACAGATGTGTACCAGAGAGATGAGAACATATGGCACCAGTGAAAACAAGTTGTGTCCATAATAAGGAAAGAGTTATAGTGTTGTTGTCTAATTGATATTAGAACTGCAATTTTTTAAAAGTTAAAGCATTTACTTTTAGTATAAGGCTCATCTATGTGGGTATTAAAACCCGGTTTCATTCTGTTTTGTCTCCTTGCTGTCTTCACAGCATTTCTCCACTTCTGATGAGTAATGTGTCTTCTGATGAGTAATGTGGAGGATGTGCTGGAAACTGCTTTGGGGTAGTGTGGACAACTGGATAGGATCTGATTCAGACCATGGCCAAGACAGGACAGTAATGCTATCACCTTTTCTCTGTGCTCATAAATTACAGGGAAAGGGGACAGATTATGCCTTTGCAGTCACTTGAATAATAGAATCACAGAATTGGAAGAGACCACAGCGGCCATGCAGTGCAACCCCCTACCATGCAGGAATGCACAATCAAAGCACCCCCCCCCCCCCCAACAGATGGCCATTTAAGCCTCTGCTTAAAAATCTCCAGTGCGGGAGGCTCAGAGGCAGCATATTCCACTGCCAAACAGCTCTTATAATCAGAAAATTCTTCCTAATGTTTAGATTGAATCTTTTTCCTGCAGTTTGAATCCATTCTTCAACCCAGAAGGTGAGGGGATGATCCAGCACTGTCAATTTGATCTCAGCCTCACTGGACCATGTAGATCCCAACTTGCCAACACAAAGGGTTCAAGGTCAGTTTGAACCATTTCTGCTCCCGACTGGCCCTGGATTTGACAGGGGCAGTAGATGTTTTCTATGTATTGTCATATGCAATGCATTGGGTACGTTCTCAAAAGTTTTATATTACTGTCATGTTCACTGATTTTTCAGAATGAATTATGACTATGATTCAGAACTGCATTCTTTCAGCAGTTCTACAGACCATAAACAGGAGCTTGACACCAATGTTTCTTTCAAACTTGCATTGTCCTGGTCTGCTTTAAAACTTTTATTCAAACATTTTTTCTTCTATCTTTCTAACAAAGATGCTCAGCCTCATTTTATCAGCAGTTACCAATGAATTGCACTAAATTCCACTAGCTGATTATTTAGTTTAGCAGTTCTAAAAAAAACCCAGCAAAAAAACATCACATGGCAACTGCAAATTTGAAATGTCAACCAGTTTAGCATTTATCCATCAATTGCTAAGACAAGGTTCATGCATTAAAATAGAAGTCATATAAAAAACGATTCTTTTTCTTACCTTCTGAAACTTGATGTATAGCCTGCTACTAGTTTTACTTGGCTAAAAAGACTTCAAACTATTTTTAGTTTCCCTTAGGATGCCATATATGAAGAACAGACCATGCTATATAATTATTATTCCACCTAACATAGCATCAAAACACCTGCTGTTGGTGAATCTCCCTTGATGGATTGTCACCTTGTTGTGGTGAGGGTGCTTGTGTGTTTCAGTGAACCTGTAGGTGAAGCGATCAGAGTTATATGCTCCCAGAGGGTCTCCCTGGGTGGCAGAGCTACAGGGGAAAACATGACCAAGCACAAACTGAAGTCCTTAATGGGGAGCAAGTCATTAATGAATGACTCTCAACCTTCCAAATCAACCTTGGCCAAACCCAGCAGGCAACTATCATAAGTGCCTATGCACCAACACTGATGATGCTGATGAAGGCATCTAGGAAATTTTTAATTGTCAGCTGAAAACCATCCTATCAGAGATACCTAAGGAAGACAAAATCATCCTCCTCAGGGATTTTAATGCAAGAATTAGACTAGACTTCGACCTGTAGCCATGAACCATAGGAAAAGATGGGTTTGGAAACAGCAACCCGAATGGCATTCAGCTTTTCACGAAATGGGCAGAACACAACCCTGTCATCAACAACATGTTCTTCCACCAGAAAAACAAGCTTAAGACATAATGGAAGCACCCCTGGTAACCTTATTTATTTATTTATCGTGTCAGGCGCAAATAAAACAGTTGTATTGCATTAAAAACAAACAAACAAAACACAAAGTTTGCAGACTTAGTATTCTATTAAATGTCCTTTGACCAGTAGCTGGCCACTTTGAGTGCCTCTGGTGTTGCTGCAAGAAGGTCCTCCATTGTGCATGTGGCAGGGCTCAGGTTGCATTGCAGTAGGTGGTTTGTGGTTTGCTCTTCTCCACATTCGCATGTCATGGATTCCACTTTGTAGCCCCATTTCTTAAGGTCGGCTCTGCATCTTGTGGTGCCAGAGCGCAGACTGTTCAGTGCCTTCCAAGTCACTCAGTTTTCTGTGTGCCCAGGAAGGAGTCTCTCATTTGGTATCAGCCATTGATTGAGGTTCTGGGTTTGAGCCTGCCACTTTTGGACTTTCGCTTGCTGAGGTATTCCAATGAGTGTCTCTGTAGATCTTAGAAAACTATTTCTTGATTTAAGTCTTTGGCATGCTGGCTGATACCCAAACAGGGGGTGGGCCGGAGATGTCACTGCCTTGGTCTTTCACTATTGGTTGCTACTCCCCAGCAGATGTCAGGGGGTGCAATACTGGCTAAACAGTGTAATTTCTCCAGTGGTGTAGGGTGCAGACCCTCCGTGATAATGTGGCATGTCGCATTAAGAGCCACATCCACTGTTTTAGCATGGTGAGATGTGTTCCATACTGGGCATGCATACTCAGCAGCAAAGTAGCATAGCGCACGGGCAGATGTCTTCACTGTATCTGGTTGTGATCCTCAGGTTGTGCCAGTCAGCTTTTGAATGATATTGTTTCTAGTGCCCACTTTTTGCTTGATGTTCAGGCAGTGCTTCTTGTAGGTCAGAGCACGATCCAGGGTAACTCCCAGATATTTGGGTATGCTGCAATGCTCCAGTGGGATTCCTTCCCAGGTAATCCTCAGAGCTCGGGATGCTTGTCTGTTCTTAAGGTGAAAAACACATGTCTGTGTTTTAGATGGATTAGAGATCAGCTGGTTTTCCCCGTAATAGGCAGTAAGAGCACCTAGAGCTTCAGAGAGCTTCTGTTCAACTATTTCAAAGCTCCCTGCTTGAGCAGCAATGGTATGATTATCAGCATAGATGAAACTCTCTGTCCCTTCTGGCAATGGCTGGTCATTTGTGCAAATGTTGAACATGGATGGAGCAAGCACGCTCCTCTGAGGCAGGCCATTCTTCTGTTTCCGCCATCTGCTTCTTTGGCCCTGGAACTCAAAAAAAAAAAAGAGCTCATGTTTTGTAGCAGATTTCCTATGAGGCAGGTGAAGTGGTAATCCTTTGTGATATTATACATTTTTTTCTCAGGAGGACGTTGTGGTTTACAGTATCTTAAGCTGCTTACAAGTCTATGAAGACAACTGCCTTTCAAAGCCATCTTCTATGTGCTGAGTCAGGTTCAGCACTTGCAATTTTTGCCCTTCCTGAAGCCAGCTTGCTGTGGAATCAGACATGGGTCTATTTTTTCCATAATTCTATGCAAAATAAATCTCTCCAGAACTTTGTAAAGATGGCATAACAAGGAAATTGGTCTATAGCTTTTTGGATCCTTATCGTCTTTGCCTGGTTTCAAGATGGCTATGACTCTTGCTTTCCTCCAGATTTTGGGTATCTGAAAGGATGCAGTGCAGTTGTTCATCTGCTCCAGCAGTCAGCACCTTGGTTTTGGACCAAAGTTCTTAATTTGTTCCATCTGTAGATCATCTAGGCCAGCTGCTTCGCCATTTTTTACATTTATTGAGAGCCATGTCCAATTCAGTAAATGTAAAAGGTTCTTGAAGGTTGTTGTTCTCAATATCTGATTGTCTGACTATTGGTTTCTTTTCTACTTTGGTGGCAAGGTTGGATTTCCCATACTTCAAGAGCTGGTGTGCTATCTGATCTGCCTTTATGTTGGCATGGGTATTACTTTGTGAGGGGTCATTGCTCAACCGTCTTAGCAACCTCCACGCCTTCTGGCTGCTCATGCACATGTTGACTTCTGTTATCAGCTTTATCCACTGTTCGTTCTTGGCTTCAGAGATGAAGGACAAAATGCTCTGTGCTGCCTGAAGAGTTTGTTCACTAAATGGGTCTTTGTTGTGGAGCCTATAACAGTTTTTCAACAAGGCAGCCGTTTCAGGAGTAATTCCCTGAAGGTAGTGGGTTCTGCAGCCTCTCAGTATAGAGGCCCATGAGCAGGTTAAAGTGCTCGTATTCCTCAGGGATTGGCGCAACCGATATGATCATGTCATCTAATATATCTGAGAATTTAGTCCTATTTGCATCTCTGAAGTTGAATCTTCATTTAAATCGAAATTTCTGAGGCCTTATAGTTAGGAACAGTTGTCATACTATTGGTCGGTGCTGTGTGTTTGGTATTGGTGGTCCCACTGATTTAGTGCATTGCTGCACAATGCTGTCGCTCACAAATAAAAGGTCTGTGTTATAACCTTGGTGCCATCTCCCACTGTTGTAGGACGGTGGGAGCTTACTATCATGAATGAGTGATAGTTTGTGCAGTTCAGACCAGGAGAGGACAGCCTCTCCATTTTTATCCTCTTGAACATAGCCCCATACATGGCTATGGCTGTTAAAGTCACCAATTACTACTGCCCTTTGGTGCATATCAAAGTTCTCAGGGGAGAGAAACAAAACTCTTCATTTGGAGGCTTGTATACAGAGGTAAATGTGATGTTATTAAGCTCTACTGTTATAACCTGTATATTGTTTTCTTCAGTGTTGTGGGAACTGCTGACTTGGAGGCCTGGTTTTACAAAGACAGCGCTTCCATACTGTGCATGTGTTCTTTCTGCTACTAAGATCATTTTGGAACTTTTGATCATTTCTGTTGTTTATCCCTGTGCGTTTCCTGGACACACAGCACATCACATTTCTTATCTCAACACAGTACATAGAGTAGTTGTTCTTTGGCAGCTGACATGCCTTCAATGTTGATTGAGATTATTGTCATGGTTGGTCCTGAAAAGGTTCATTGGTTGGTTTGCTTGTTTGGTTGCATGCTGCAAGTCACTTCTGGTTGCTTCTGGAGTGAGAGAATCAGCCGTCTATGAAGACGTTGCCCAGGGGACACCCGGATGTCTTGCAATTCTGTGGGGAGGCTTCTCTCATGTCCCCCACTGTCACCTCTTAGACTATGTAATCATAAATGTCCGTTCAGCAGGCACCAGCCAATCCCTCTGCAATGCCAGAAATACAGTTTGAAAATGTTGATCATCTCTGCTACCTTTGTACCCACCTCTCCACAAAAGTCAGCATTATCTCTGAAATACAACACCATCTGAGCTCTGCAAGTGCAGCATTTTTCAGAATGCAACAGAGAGTGTTTGAGGACTGGGACATTTGTAGGGATACCAAGATGCATGTTTATAAAGCTATTGTCTTCCCAACTCTGTTATATACCTGTGAAACATGGACCACCTACAGACGTCACACTCAACTTCTGGAATGATTTCCTCAGTGTTGCCTCCAAAACTCCTGCAAATCTCTTGGGAAAACAGGTGGACAAATGTCAGCATACTGGAAGAAGCAAAGACCACCAGCATTGAAATCATGATCCCGTTCATGTTGTCTGAATGACCAATCTCTATTTCCCAAAGTAGTTACTATATTCTCTACTCAAGGACAGAAAATGGAATGTTGGTGGATAGGAAAAGAGAGTTAAAGACTTAAAGCTAACCTTAAAAACTGTGGCATAGACACTAAGAACTGCTTTCATCATCATCATCTCCTCATATGCCACTTTCTAGTGCTAAAGCCATGCTCAGAATAGTGGCTGACAACACCACCAGAAAAGATTTATATCATACAAAAAAAGATAATTCTGTTCATTGATTTCATTCCTGCATTCAGCAGCTCTATTCACCATTTTGTGAACCTTCAGGCTCACATTGTTAGTCATACAGTGGAGGAAGCACCCCATGGTTTGACTAGGGTCTAGCAATTACTATTGTCAGGATGTGGAATTGTTGTCTTTTGGACCCTAAACCATCTGAACTATGTCACAGTATTGATATTTCTCAATACCAACTGAGTTCTTACAAACGTATTTAGAAATCATTTTATTTTCCTTTCCTTTTCTCTTGTCAGCTACCTGTCATATGAAGTCTTAGCCCTGTGATATGATTACTTCAAACTTTTACAGGAATTGTGATTCTTCACAGGCCATTTCTACAACACTTCATGTTTCAGGCCTCATTGCCCTGACTTTAAACCACAAGCATTTCTTCTAAGCTAATCTGCCAGTGTTGAAGTTTTGCATGGATTTTAAATTCTTTTCATTATTCTTTTTATTCTTTGTTGTGTGCATCTGATATAAATAAGATTGTCCAGTGCATATGAATTAATTAATTATGTATTAGAATTTATATAGTTATGTTTGCTAATTCACAGTGTTGATCACTGTGTACATTTTGATTCTTCTGTGCTAATTAACATTCCCCAGGGATATAGACTAGTGTGAGCATAAATTATGGGAATAAGTTGGCTAAGTCACACTGTTGCCAAGGTTAGAATGAGTATTGTGTGCAGAATATACAAAAGTTTGTATACATGAATAGAGAAGACACTGTATATCATTGTAGTGTGGAAAAAATTCAGAGGGGTAATATTAGCCAACCAAGACCGTGGTTGCTGGTTAGGCTATTAATAGAACAGTGAACATAGCAGAAGACAATATTCAAAGGAAGCTCAGGACAATTTCAATAATGTATTGTATCCTTTTTATTAGGCACACAAACCACCATAAATTAAGATATCTCCCACCAAAAATTACATAATGATTAGTGCAATGATACCTTGAGTTTAGACATGTTACTTCATTCTTCATTCATGAACGATCATAAAAACCATAATTGTGAAGCGTGACTATTGTTCTCCTAGTGGTTTGCTATTATTTCTAATGGTTGTAGGGTGTTGTATTATGGCTGCTATTCTTTTTCATGAAATAATGGTTGTACAAGACTGCAAAATCATGGTCATATTCAACAACAACAACAACAACAAAATACTTTCAAAGCCTTGAGAGATTGCTTCCTCCTTTCTCTCGTCCCCTCTCCAAGCTACTTTGGTACTTTGGTGAAGATCAGTACTAGTGATGAGTGATGAACACAAGCAATTTTGTAACCCATGATTGCTGCAATAGTGGGGATTGGACAGTGATGGTAAGTGCAATCACTATCCCCAAGTCACGTGAGCCCAAGGAAAGTGGGATGGTCATGTAAACAGTGGTGGCTGGTTCCAAATCAGAGCCAACTCAACTGTGTGCATGTGGCTAAAGTGCAGATGAATGCCAGGGCTTTGGAGAAACTCAAAGGAATGTCCTGACTTTGGGTAATGTGGAGCTAGCCTGCATTAAAAGGGTTTGCTTAGGATATCAGTTCTGTGCATCATGATATCAACATCACCCTGCCTCATTTCTTTTGTGTAAATTGGCTCCAAATTGCATAGGATCCCAGACTGAGAGAAATGTGAATTAAATAAATAACAGCAAAACACAATAAAAATGAATTGGGGCTGTCTTCCTTCTCCCTTTATTGCCCCCCCCCCCCAATCATTCTCTTGAAAGAAGTTGCAACCCTTTTTTTTTGGTGTAGATTGTACAGAGGGAAGGATTTATTGAGACAGAATGGAAGAGTAACTCTCATCACATCAGCAAATGACCATTTGCTGAATCTTGAATTAAATGCATAGGTTTTTACATGTAGCTGACTGTTGGAAATAACTGGTAACACTTCAATCAATCAAAATTTTGTTTAAGTGAGTAAATTTGGTTTTCATATAGGAAGAACTTTTCAATATTTGCTAGATTTGTAGCACAAATGTTTAATTATTCTACAAGATACTTTCCATAATAAGCCTGCACTGAAATCAGTAATAAAATTCTATCCATGCCCGAGCATCATGCTTTAAATTAATCATAGCGAATCAGTGTAAATTCCTGTTCCACTCTTCAAGGCCCATTAACCATAGCAAAGTAAGATAAGAGCTATATTTGTCTGCATACACACACACACCCTTTAGCATTTGTCTTGTAGAGTGCAAATAGAAAATAAATTGTTTGTTTTAATTTCTGATGGATTTAGAATATGGAGCATATATTTCCAGTGGTCGTTTTGTATTTACAGTATAGCTGTCTAGTTATACTGCTGAAGTGTAATTGTTTGCCTGCTGAGAATGATAGCAGCAAACTTACTTTGGGTATCATTACAGCTAATTACAGTCTTGCTTTGGAATTTAAGGGCTCCCCTGCAAAGCTTCCTTCTTGCCATTTACACACAATGGACATCAATGTATTTTGACTGCTGTGTAATGGTAGTGACTGTATCCCTGTAATGCCACATCAGGATGTGCAGAGCACAGCATACTATTATAAGGATCTCTTGCCTGAAGTGCATTTCAATTTACCAGCATTTCAACCCTTCCAGTTGAATTTGGAGAAAATATTCTAAAAACGAGTCAATGCTTTTGACATTTTCATAGCTCTAAAAGGCCACAACATATCCAGAACACCCTGTTTTCATAAATCTCTACCTTCCATATTTTTGTGTGAATTTCCCTCAAATGCTCTGTAGATCTGTGTTTAAAACATCACTATTGTTTGTACAACTACATAGATTGGGATGGCGGAAAAATGTACAATTGTGTGTTTGGAAAGAAGTGTGTGCATGAATGTGGTAATAAAAGAAAGTTAGATGACATCAGAGTACTTTTATCATAGGAAACATCCAATTATGTATAACAGTTTTCTAAAATGTATTTTTGTGTTCATTAAAGGGAAAGAGATGGTATCAAGTTGGCAAAAAGACATCTATCTAGCCCCCTCCAGAAAATGATGGGAAGAAAATTATACACAGACACACATGATTTTAAATTTTATCTCCAGTACATCTTTACAAAAGGAATGGGGAGTGTATGCTAAATATGGCAGAGCTTGGAAAATTTACTTTTTAGGACTTCAGCTCCCAGAATCCCAATATGACTGTGGTTACTCTCTATATTGATTGGGGGATGCAAAGAACAGTGATATAAAAAATAACAACCAGCTACCTAGAGCTCATCTATACTCAGCCTCGTGTAAATGCAGCCTGGAGCAGCCCTACATACAGCATTTCCATGCCACAAAGATTGCTTTATATAGCTGGGGAATACAGTCACTGGTGAGTGCAGGGAAAAGGTGTTCTGTCTAAATGGTGAATCAGGCTGAATCATATCCGATCCAGCTGTCCAGTCTACCCCAAAGCCACAGGATACCCAAGTTTCCAGCAACTCTGAAGAATCCTGCAACTTTGCCGGAATCAGAGCAAAATCCATTTAAACCCCAAACCACTGGGATATGTACCGGATGTACCTGTGCAAGATACAGATAGCCAGCCTTTCATTTAAGGTTTGTGGCTAGTATCAGCAAGCCCTTTGTTAAGTATGTTTAACTTTTATAATGATGAAGTAGCAATCATGAGGCCAGCAAAAACCTTATCCCACCTCCCAGCAGTGCCAGCTGGATAACCAACCAATGGGGCAATGGTCTGCAATGATAGGCGGTGTGACGTGCCAGCTGCAGTGCAGTCACATCAACCATGTAACTATCAAAGCCATGAATCCTGAAGACAACTACAGTGTCCCTCTCAGGCAACATGCACCATCAACCCTCCAGGAGTGTAAAAAGCCAGTCAGGGTTACCTATCCAAGAACAAGATAGTCTAAAGAAACTAGCCCCATTATGTTTAGCAACCTTAAACATAGAAACACTAACCAGACACACTCGTGAATTGGCAAATGCCTTAAAAAGTCACAAAGTTGACCCGGATTGTCTCCAAGAGAAAAAATGGAAGGGAAGTCAAGCTAGGAACATTGGTGAAGGACACAAGCTATACTATCATTGCACTAACACAGAAAGAAATAGAGTGTCTATCATTGCAAGCTCACACCTATGCAACAAAGTCAATGAACAGGTTGAATGATCACATCATGAATATGAAAATAACATCTGACAACATGACTACCCATATCATCTCATGCTATGCACCACACACTAGCTGCACACATACTGAAAAAGATGAATTCTGGCACAAGCTGGATGCATGCTTGCAGTTAACTCCACCCTTAGAGCATATCATCCTCAGAGGAGACTTAAATGGCCATGTAGGACAACAGCAGGATAGCTATGCACAATATCACAGAGGAAATGGGCTTGGTACCTAAAACATAGATGGGCAAAGAATACCGGACTGTGCAGAAGCCCATAACTTGGCTGTAGCTAGCACTTACTTTTGGAAGAAGGTGTCACAGTTAGCTACATATACCAGTGGTGGCCACTTGACCCAAGTTGAATATTGGATGGTGATAAGAATGAATTTGAAACACAAAAGTTGTCCTGTCTGAAAACATAGCTCTGCAGCATAGGCTACTCATTCAGGACATTAAAATGAGCCATTTGAAGCAACAGAAAAAAACCTTTAACTAGGCAAGCAAAAGTCAAATGGTGGAAACTACAAAAACACTCTGAGAGTCTAGCTGGTGCCCTGAAAAATTTCAAGTCAGCAGATAAAAATGTGGAAGGATCCATCTAGCTGCTGAAATAACTGTGGGCAAAACAAAGCCAGGACATTAGTACATTGACAAACAAACCTAGTGGTAGAGTGCAAGTATGCAAAATGCAATCAAGAAAAAGAAGAGTGCATTTTTTTTAACATGGAGAAAATCGCATCTCCAAGTAGACAGGGACAAATACCAACTATTGAAATAAGCAGCAAAACATGCTGTAGCAGATGCAAAAAATGCCTACTACCAACACGTCTATGATTAATTAGATACACCAGAAAGAGCAAACATGGTGTATTGACTTGATAAATCACGCGAAAAGATGACACAGGACATTACCCATATGATGGATAAAGATAAGATGGTAAAATATTGAATAACACTCAATCCATCCTACAAAGATGATCTGACCATTTTTCCAACATTAGTAATATAGAATTTCCCCACCCACCAACAATAAGTCCTGCTCCAGTCTTTGGCCCAGTATTGGCTATTACAGCCACTGAAGTAAAGATAGTCATAAAAAAAATGAAGAATGGAAAGGCCACCGGGCTCAGATGACATATCAGCTGAAATTTGAAAAATGCTCAAAGTCTGTGGGGCTACCTTTCTAACATCACTATTCATCAAAATCAGAACAGTAAAATCAACCCCCCCCTCCCCCAAGGACTGGACTACCAATATAACCATACCAATTTGGAAGGGCAAAGGAGGCATCTATAATTATTCAACATACTGCCCAATATGTCTATTGTGTCATGCAATGAAAGTATTTGAAAGAATGCTGGACAAAAGACTAAGAAGTCACACAGCCATTACACCAAATCACTGTGGCTTTGTCAGGGGCTGTGGCACAATGGAAAAACATTGGGAAATGAAAAAAACACAGTCCTTTGCATTCCTTGATCTCAAAAAAGCATTTGATCAGCTTCCCCATGACCCGATCTGGCAAGCATTACAGTTACATGGAATACCAGTATACTATGTAACATGAATAAAGCGACTATATAATACTACAAGAAGTATGGTCCACTGCCCTGCAGTGATTTCACCATCCTTCAGCATCTCTGTTGGCATGCATAAGGGACCAGCACTCTTATCATTACTATTCATACTCTGCATGGACACTGCTACAGCAGATATGTAGACTATGTATCCCTAGACATGCCTATATGCAGATAACATAGCACTCAGCCACCAAAAATGTGCAGCTCAACAGCTGCAGACATGGAGTGATGACTCAGTGAAAATGGACTTCAATTGAACATACCTAAACAGAGTATCTGTAATGTGGCCTTCAAACTGGAAAATCAATTCAGATTAATGGACAAGCACTAAAGAAGTCCATTCAATTTAAATGCCTAGGGTCATTGGTCTCCATGGATGGTGACAAAATGCCAGACGTATGGTCATGAATAAATGCAACCTGGTTGAGAGCGGCTTAACGAGCTGGGCATGTTTAGCCCGAAGACTAGAAGGCTGAGAGGGGATATGATAGCCATGTATAAATATGTGAGAGGAAGCCACAGGGAGGAGGGAGCAAGCTTGTTTTCTGCTTCCCTGGAGACTAGGACGTGGAACAATGGCTTCAAACTACAAGAGAGGAGATTCCATCTGAACATGAGGAAGAACTTCCTGTCTGTGAGAGCCGTTCAGCAGTGGAACTCTCTGCCCCGGAGTGTGGTGGAGGCTCCTTCTTTGGAAGCTTTTAAACAGAGGCTGGATGGCCATCTGTCAGGGGTGATTTGAATGCAATATTCCTGCTTCTTGGCAGGGGGTTGGACTGGATGGCCCATGAGGTCTCTTCCAACTCTTTGATTCTATGATTCTATGATTCTATGATTCTATGAGATGGTGGCAAACTATTGGCATTCTGTGTGACTCAAAAATGCCTGAACAACTGAAGGCCTACACTACAGTTGTTTACCCAGTAGCCCTCTACGGGCAGAATGCTTGCCAGCAACAAAGAAATATGAACAAGCCCTTGACACAATGGAAATGAAAAGGCTGAGATAGACACTTGACTTGACACTTCTTGGCCATGTGCCAAATGTCAAATACTAGGAATAAAAGTGATCAGCAATAAAATGCAGGAAGCAAGACTATGGTGGTACAGCCATGTCATGAGAAGGGAACCAACATAAGTAGCACAAACAGCACTACATTGGAAATTGCAGGATGACAATCATGTGAATGGCCAAAAAAAATGAATAGACACTATCAACGAGAAAATGCGTGCTGCCAACCTGAGACCTGAGGAGGCCCTAAACAAAGCCCTGTGGAAATGACAGTCACAATGCTAACCCCTCCATTGGAAAAATAGCTTAGAAAGAAGAAGAAGAAGAAAGAAGTAGCAATCATGAATCTGGAAATGCGACCAAGGGGGGGCTTCCACACAGCCATATAACCCAGAATATCAAGGCAGAATAACCCACAATATAATAATAATAATAATAATAATAATAATAATAATAATCTTTATTTATACCCTGCCACCATCTCCCCAAAGGGGACTCGAGGCTAAGCCCAGAATTACAGTACAACAAAATAAAATAAAGTACAAACAGCAAATAATAACATCAAAATAAAATACATAAAATAAGAGAAAATGAAATAAACAGATGCAAAATACTGTGATGAAGAAATAAAATAAATGTCTGCTTTGAACTGGAATATCTGAATTAACACTGTCTTATATCCCAGTTCAAAGCAGATAATGTGGGATTTTATTCAGCTGTGTGGAAGTGGTCCTAGATTAGCTCATCTGTAATTGCTGTGTATTCACATTTGCTACTAGTCACAATTGTGACACTATTACTATGATCTCCTGAACCAACTACCATCCAATCTACTTTACTAGGCATCAGTTAAAATAAAAAGAAGGGGGTCCATTCTATTGGTGACAAAATCACATGTGAAAGACTTTTCCCTCAGGTTTGGGGTTGGTGTTGGGTGAGGAGAAATCGGTGAGGTATACCAAGTAGTTAATACCAAACACTAGCCAGCTTCCCTAAGCTTTGCTCTTGGAATTTGTTAAAGCAGTTGCTTGGCTAAATTCTACAGTTTACAAAATGAATTCTTTCTCATAAAAGGGTTGTTTTAATGTTTTGTTTTGTTTTGTTTTGTTTTCAAAATTACAAGGCATTTTTAAAAAGAATGAGTTCTTTCCCATAACTCAAAATTGAGTTTCAAAGGACATGTGGCAACAGATGGTTTTCTCATGTGAAGATCTCCTAACTGTGCAACCCTCCTATCACTCAGAAATTCATGCATGATTTCAGTTGAGGTACTGAGTAAAGTGAAGTACATGACTGAAACTCCATACTTCACCAGGCACACCTCATTTACTCTGCTAACAGTCACTCAAAATGCCACAGAGGAGGGAAGAAGAAGAAAAACCACTTACACACTCACGTAAATGACATGCAGCCAACCTGATGTGCCATTTAATTTTTGGTGACTGGAGAAACATTTCCCATCAAGTCTTGTAAAACACCCTGCTATTGGGTTTGACTCAAGTTTTATTGCACTGCAGTCTTTGGGGGCAGAAGGGGCAAAATCAGAAACATTTTTAATTAAGTACAGTAGCCCTCTCAGCAGTTCTGTCCCAACTGTCACAAAAGTTTAGATTGCTTTGTTTAAATATTTATGACATAACAGGAGCTATATTTTTTCAATTGTTTCATTGTAATCATGAACTAAACCTAATTTTGTTTTGTAAACCAAAAGGACAGATATTGTGCTCAATGACAAGGTTAAAGTCCAAGCAGTTTTTTCCTGTTCTTCTTAGCAACTGATCTTACAATATTTCCTACCAGCCGCAGTATCCCCTGTATATCTCAGAATAGAAGAGTTGATTATTTAGAATTCTATCTTTGAATTAGTGCTATTGTTATATATTCAGGTTCCCCAAAGCCATTCTTTGTCTTTATCATTTGCATCAAAAGGTTTCTTATTGCTGCTTTATTGCACTGTCCTGAAAGCTTGGATAGCCTCCTTAGCATCTGCTGGAAATGAGTGATAGAGTTAGGGTTGGTATTGGACTCCAAAACTCTGGATGATCTCACCCAACGGCTTCATGTAGATGTTAAACAACATGGGGGACAATACTGAGCCCTACAGGACCCAACAGGACAATGGTGGTGGGGCTGAGCAGGAGTCCCTCAGCAACACCTTCCCTGTATGATCCTCCAGGAAGGACTGGAGCCACTGCATAACAGTACCCCCAAGGCCCATCCCTGCTAAAAGACCCAGAAGGATACCATGGTCTATGGTATCGAAGACCACTAAGAGATTCAGGAGAACCAACAGGGACACATTTCCCCAGTTGATCTCACTGCAGAGTTCACCCACTAAGGCAATGATGGCTGTCTCAGTTCCATGTCTCGGTCTGATCTATATGGTTCAAATCAACAAAATATTTTTTACTAGGATCCTGAATAAGTTGATAATTTGATCATTTCAAGCTCTGATTATTATTGCACACACACCTTGACACTAAGAAACCCTTTGAAAACTAGAAAAAGTAGATCAGTATTTAGAGAAGTCAAATGCCTTTATGTGGAAGATTATTTCTGTATCCTGATATGGATTACCATTGTTATTTCCCTGTGGGGACATGGCAACCTTCCAATGCCTCTGCCAAGAGAGGTTTAAAAGCTTTTTCTTTATTGCATCATGAGTTTGGAGGTTGCTTAGAAAGCCATCTGAATGCTAATGCTTATCTTCGGCCTGTTGATCTCCCAAGCCTATGGTAGTTTCATCCCTTGAAGGGGTTGATATCACTGATAACCTATAACTAATGGAGCTGGGTATCTCTGAGTTTGTGGGTCTGATCACTTAGCTAATTGAGAATATAAGGATAATGCAGCTCATCACATCCCTATCAGTTCTGTGATTTCTCTCTAGTCTGCAGGCCTGTTTCCAAGAGGATTTTTTTGTCTCCACCTTCTTTGTGATATGTGTTTTTATCTCTGATTGCCAATCTGGCATGAATAGAAATAGCAGCAGGGTAAAGGGCAATCTATTATGCCTTATCTTTTTTCATACAGAGAAAGATCAACCTGTATGATATTAATGACTGCCATTTAGCAATTTTCTTAGTGTGCAATTGTAGTTTAATTTATAAACAAAACAAAAAGCAGAATACAAAAATGGTACTGTTTCATTATCTGGGTGGAGGCCACAAGGGGGCACAACAAAGAGAAGGATAGGTCATTTTACAGTTGTTGAAGGAAGAAAACTATTTTCCCAATTTTTGCTGGTTATTCACCCTCCACACTTCCCATATCATAAGTGAGTGTTGTTTCCACAACTGATATGGGTGGGGGGAAAAGCAGGGGGAAATGGCTTTACTCCTTCAACCCACCCTCCACTCCAATAAAATGGACTAGACCTCTTTCTCTAATGACCCCTGGTGGCCTCTGCCTGAATAATGGAACAGTACCCCAAAATTAAAATCATAGTTTTATTTGATTATATACGGGTATCAAACTTCAAACAGTCCATTCCACATATGTTGTGTTTGATTCAGAGATAAAGGTTCATACACATGTAGCACAAAATTCATGGCTAGTCTAGAGTAACAATGCATGGAACTGGCTCTGAAGATGTCCACACACTTTGTATTATTCCTCTTGCATCAGCATCAGGGCAAAATCAAGCTAGGCCAGCTGCACTAAAACCAGTTTGGCCCTGCTGGACTGTCATCTTACCTTTTCTTCCCATGTCTCTCTAGAGCTCTGTGGTCATCTGTTGTGGTGTCAAGGGATGAGAACGGATCTGATTTCAACTGAGGCGTTATATATGTTGTTTTGTTGATTTGTCCTGTCTGATTGTTAATTGTTGTGGATCGATGTGTTGATCCTGTTGTTGCATTGTTATGTTTTAATTGCACTGTAAACCGCATTGAGTCGCCTGTTAAGGGCTGAAAAATGCGGTATAAAAATGAAGCAAATAAATAAATAAATAAATAAATAAGGGAGCAACATTTGCATGATTCATCCAATTGCTGAACACAGGGGAAGGAGATGTCAACTTTGGACCATGTGACAGTGGACCAATGCACCTTGGAGATGGTTGTGCTGTTCACAATCTACCCAGAGTGTTAGGCTACTCCAAAGTTTTTGTGAAACTCTGGAGCATTCACTGATGTGAATGGGTTAGATTGATTCAATGTAGTTTACCCCATGTTAAGAACCAGAGATTCCTGGACATCATTGGGACATCCATGAGCAACTTCTGATATACTTTTGGTTATAGCGTTGGTGTGAACAAGTCTGAAAAATCAGCAGATTCATGGAGCAGACTGAGAGTAAGGCAGGAGTAAGGTAAATAAAAAGGACTTGGTTTTTAAGTTTCTAGAGGTTGGGCATGATCCAGAAAAGCTACTGAGATCTAAAAGATGTGAATGTATAACTCGGTAGCTACTATAGCTGCACTATTTTTCTTGAAATGGTTTGAGCTTTGGACCAAGTCAAGTCAAATCAAATAAGCTTTATTTATATCCCCTCCCATCTCCACTTGGGGAAGCTTACAAGATAGACGGCAGACACTCTGAAGACCTGGGCTTGCATCCCTGCTTGGTGATAGCAACCCACCTTGGACAAGTCACACACTCTCCACCTCAGAGGACTACCCCTTTGAACAAATCTGGACAAGAAAATACCATGATAGGATCACTTTCATGGATAGGTTCACTTTTCATAGGAGCTCCCAGTGGCACATTGGGTTAAACCACTGAGCTGCTGAACTTGCTGACCGAAAGGTCACAGGTTCAAATCCGGGGAGCGGCGAGAGCTCCCACTGTTAGCCCCAGCTTCTACCAACCTGCAAATGGGAGTACATCAATAGGTATCACCCTGGCAGGAAGGTAACAGTGCTCCATGCAGTCATGATGGCCACATGAGCTTGGAGGTGTCTATGGACAACGCCGGCTCTTTGGCTTAGAAATGGAGATGAGCACTTACCCCCAGAGTTGAACATGACTGGACCTAATGTCAGAGGAAAACCTTTATCTTTACCTAGGTTCACTTTAGGGTAACTATACGTGGGAAATAACTGGAAGGCACACATCAACAACAAATATTTGTCAAATAAGTACTTGTTCCATAAAGAGTAGTAAGTAGCTTGTATAGGTTAAGGGAACACATGACTGAAGACATCTTTAGAGTAGTGGCAGCTTGTGGACCCAGTCAGTGAAATGACCCAACCCTCAAAAATAATTGGTGAGTGTCCTCCACACATGACCTTGAGCCGCCATTGCTTGAGCTATGATGAGCTAAACAGAATTATCAGCACCAGTGTGACTTCTTTCTTATATGGGTTTTCATGCTAACAAATTAAAGATACAATTAATGAAATACCTCCAATTAAAGATAGTAATTAAATTCAGCTGTCAAAAGCACTAAACTTAGCACACAAATTCCAATCACATTATGACATTTGTAGTGGCATTAATCAGACTGTGAAACAGCCATCGTATTGTCGCACAGATACCTTCACAGCACTTGTTATAAAAGTCCAGGTCTTATTTTCAGTACTCTTCCAAATCCACTCAGCTTGTGCGAGCTTTGCTGCTCCATTCTTCGGCATACAGTTAACCCCCATAGAAAGAAGAACAAACAAATAATCATTTCTGGTACCCTTATTCAAGCTCAGCAAAGTTGGCATGCATAAGACTGGTAGCACAAATAAGATAATCTTTCAGTAAATTTAACCTCACTCACAGCTGCCTACTCTGTATTTTTTGGCAGACATACAAAGATTGTTCTGCTTCTTTCAGTCACTTGTGACCTGATCTTTCTATAGAGAAAACCTTAGCTTCAACACAATTAAAACAAGAACAGAGAACAAAAATGGCCATTCAACACATGCAAAAATTCAGTGTCTTAATTGTGTACCTTCAAGCCCTATTGGCAATGTAGAAGCTTCTACAGGAGGTATATGAAGGGAGTTTCATTTGTTCAATGCACAGGAATAAAACCCAGAATTTAGAAAATTGAAGTTCAACTTCCAAAATCCCACTAGGCTTGAAGAATTCTCAAAACTATAACGCAAAAGAACTTTTGTAAGTTCAGGAAACTAATTTCCACTAATTAGAGGCAATCTTTAAAAACCACCTTATGCATTAAAAAGGGTGTTTTGAGGATTTTCCTAAATTACAGTCAAACCTCAACTTTGTCTGAGGTTAGGGACTTCAGATATCTATTTCTTTGATAGACGAAGCATTGCTAGATTTTTTTAAAAGAGTTATGGGGAGGGCTTGGAGACTTTCAATTATCACCTAAACATGGTCTAACCTAATCTTTAGATTCATAGATTCATAGAATCAAAAAATCATAGACTTGGTGACCTTTTACCGGCACTTCTTGACCTGGAATTTCCCTTGTTGTCTTTCTAGTCTTCACCTTAACAAAAGCACCCATCAGAATAAATCCAACTCTATTGAATCCAGGTTAAATTGACTGCACAAAAGATGACTGAACCCTGAATTTGGCTTCCAGGTGCCACATCCCCTCCACTTGGAGGGAATCCTTCTAGATGCTTGTGACATCAGAGCCAGCTTTGTCAACCAGTGCAATGCTGGCCCCAGCTGGTCATATGCATGAAAACAAAAGACTGAACTGTATAAAATGTGTGTTTGATTTGTACAATGCATATCAACTTCATTGAGTAGCTTGCTGCTGACTGTCATCCTTTCTGGTTGGATTGAATAGATTACCTCAGTGGCTTCTGCTTCAACTGGTGAGACTTCTTTGATTGGGGAAGATTGGGTTTTAGCTGTAGGTCTCACCAGGCATGGACTCTGAAGTCTGGTTCTGGATCTCGCTATCCGCTTATCGGATATTATTATCTGTGTACTGGGACTCGCTATCCGTGGTCCTGATCTCACTATCCATGAACTGCCCTAAATTGCTCAATATCACTAGTAAGACTAATTAGGTATAGTAATTTTGGTGGCGGAGGAGCTTCATCCTCAATACAAATTGTAAAGAATTTAAGTTATGATCGTAGGAGCAAGTCTGCATCCACTATATTGATGCAGACAAGGTGTGGAAACAGCAGCACCTCTGAGATGAAAAGTAATGCAACATACTATCCGGAACAACTGCAATCTGGCAGCAGATCCCAGAACTGCTATTTGCCTTCAGTGTAGGGGCCCCTCCACACAGCCCTATATCCTAGAATATCAAGGCATAAAATCCCGCACTATCTGAGTGTGGACTCAGATAACCCAGTTCAAAGCAGATATTGTGGGATATTCTCCCTTGATAATCTGGGATATAGGCCTGTGTGGAAGGCCCCCTGGCCACAAGTAAGCTGGAATATCTTGTTGGGGCCTTACGGCACCAGTAGTCTGCTCATGGCCCTTGGGAGAGAAAATCCATCAGCCAAGAAGCAGGTCTACAGGGTGACTACAAAAGGTGTTGAATTCCCCAGCAGCAAGAACCTCTCAAGCAAATATGCAAAAAATGGAGTGAGGGGAGTATAGTGACAGTTTACTTCAAATGCATAGTTTGTCTGAATCAGTATGCAAAGAGGTATTGCAACACATTTGAGACTAACTGAGAGACTCAAGTCTACTTCACCAGATACATCTTATGCTATCAACATTTCTCTCAGTTAGAACCCTTCCACACAGCTATATCCCAGAATATCAAGGCAGATAATCCACAATATCTGTTTGAACTGGATTATCTGAGTCCACACTGCTTTATAATCCAGTTCAATGTGGATTTTATACAGCTGTGTGGAAGGGGCCCTAATCTCAAAGGTGGTACAAGATCCCTTTGTATTTCTGTTTGTGAGGTTCTTGGAATCCAAAAATGATTTTTTATGTGAGGAAAATCTGACTCTGCATTTTCTGTTGTGTTTTGCTTTTTAAAATAAAATGCTTTACCTCTGAAAGGGGAAGAGGAGGAGATGGGATGATCCAACCTTCCTTCTTTCTCTGATGGCAAGGCAGTTTAAAGCCTATAAAATGAATCTCCTTGAAGCTCCACTCTTCTCTCCTTTCTCTTTCTTCCTGAAATTGATGTCTCTGGAACTTGGATCTTCTCTCCTTCCTCCAGCTGTTGAAAAATGTCTTGCCTTGGAAGAAGGAGGGAGGAGAAAATAGTGGAGCTTCAGAGAGCTCCATTTCGTAGTTTTTAAACTGCTTAGGCCTTCAGAGAAAGAAAGAAGGAAGGCAGAATCAGGCCCAAATGGGAGTGTGACTATTATACAAAGAAAATAAAAATGCAATTTTTGGCACCCAAAAAATGGGGGTGAGACTATTATGTTGTGGCAACTATTATGCAACGAAATATGGTATACTGATTAGCTGAAAAGTAACTTTTTGATATGATAAATCTAGATGTATATCCCATTGAAATTAAAAAGACTTCTATGCAATGTGTAGATCATTACTGTAAGATCATAATTCATTGGCTTAAAATACAATTGGTCCCAAATTGATATTGCAAAAAAAATGCAAATAAAGCATCAACATGTTTTTCACTGCATGTATACATAGCGTTAGTTCAGTGGCATTTTAATTGTACATTTTCAAGTGCTAAGGCACACAAATCCTAATTCTTTATTAGTCCCTTTGTAAGAGTAGAACTAGTAATAAGTGTCTGCAGGACATTTTTCACAGTTCATTCAATAGGTCTACTCAAGCTGGGATCTGATGACCAATAGGATTAATACCACAGCCTGCATCTGTAGACTCAGGGCACTTCCACACAGCCATGTATCTCAGAATATCAAGGCTGAAAATCCCACAATATCTGCTTTGATCTGGGTTATCTTAGTCCACACTCAGATAATGTGGGATTTCCATCCTTGATATTCTGGGATATATGGCTGTGTGGAAGGGCCCTCAAAACAATCTGAAGAAGGCCAAGTTTTTAACAATTTTGACCTTCTTCAGATTAGATTGAGCCTACAGATTCAAGCTGCGGTACCTCTCTAAAACCACCTTTAAAATATGGAAACATAAAAGGCTTTTTTTTCTGTAGCCACCAGTGTCAAAAATGGGGAAGCACAGAATCAAAGTTACACCAGTGCCAGTATATAGATTTCAAGACCATGCTGACACTTCTTTGAAAATTAGGCTTTATATTATCCAAGTACATGACACTATTGATCTCTCAAGTGAAATATCCTGTTCCTTGCTGTGACTTTTATGTGAGGCTTGAACAGAAAATATCAAGAAGTCCCTAACTTGATGAATTACGCAGTAGTACTCAAGAGGTAACATTCCTTCTTATCCCCTCAGAGGTCAAACTTCAGGCTTTGGAGCAAAAGATTAGGTTTTCTTCTTCTTAAGCATGCAAATATATAGCAATGAATGGGCATATCACAGAACTTTCATTAATAAAGCAGACATATTTAACTATGCAATCTACTTTGTCTGGTGTATCTGTGAAGCCAAGGAGTGTGTTACTAAATCAAAGATTTAGACAAAGACTCTGAAGCTACTCAATAGAGATTTATTTTGTCATAAAAATATAGAACCCTGAGAGGTAGTGTTCCTGAAACGGGTTGAAAAGTTAGTTTCATCATCTTTTTTTGAATAGAAGACCTTTAAAAAGACAATTCAACAGTAGAAGAATCAGTCTGTGATACAGTACTTCATCTCTAAAAAAGGAATGCGTAAATCCATTTAGCACAGGCTGAATCCCTATTCCCCAATCTGCCTTTTGACAGACCAGCAGCATCTCCATCTCATTTGGATCCAGTTTCCATTTGTTTTTGCCCTCATCCAGTCCTTTACTGATAACAGGCACTGTTGTAGCCTGGCAAGGGCCAGCCCATTCTGATGAGGATGACCAAAATGAAGTGTCTGTTAACATTCAGGGAGATTAGCAGACAGGTCAGCCTGAGACAGGTCAGTCTGACCATGAACCGGCAGATGTTGTGCTTACAAGGGAAAGTTAAAGTGAACTTTCAATGGAGAATAGGCCCTGGGAAGATCCAGAGGGCATAGAGGTCTCAAGGGTCTTCAGATTAGATCTCCAGACTCAAGGTGTGAAAAGCAGGCAATTAAGGCATTCCCAGAGAATTAGAGAGAGGAGTTACGGGATGATGGGGCAAGGATGATGTCATGTGTGCTTTGGTGGGTTTAATGTAACATTAGAAAATGCTGACCATTTCCGCTACCTTGGCAGCCACCTCTCCACAAAGTCAACATTGACACTGAAATAAAACACTACCTGAGCTCTGTGAGTGCAGTATTTTTTTTAATGAAGCAGAGAGTGTTTGAGAATCAGGACATCTGTAGGGAGACCAAGGTAATGGTTTATAAAGCTATCATCCTCCAAACTGTGCTACATGGCTGTGCAACATGGACTGTCTACAGACATCAAACTCAGCTCCTGGAATGATTACATCAGCATTGCTTCTGGAAAACCCTGCAAACCTCTGGGGAAAACAGGTGGAAAAATGTCAGAGTGCTGGAAGCATCAAAGACCACTAGCACTGAAGCGATGCTCCTACACCATCAACATGGACTGGCCATGTTGTCCAAATGCCCGATCACTATCTTCCAAAGCAGTTACTATACTCCAAACTCAAGAATGGAAAACGTAATGTTGGTGGACAGGAAAAGAGATTTAAATATTGACTTAAAGCCAACCTTAAAAACTGTGGCATAGACACTGCATTGGGAAGCTCTGGCCCTTGAGATCTCTAACTGGAGGTCAGCTGTGACCAGCAAAATTTGAAGAGGCACAAATGGAGAGTGAAATAAAGAAACACGCCGAGAAGAAGGCACATCAAGCCAACCCTGACTGGGACCACCTTCCACCTGGAAACTGGTGGAGAACATGTATATCAAGAATAGGGCTCCACAGCCACCTATGGACCTACCGCCAAGGCACTACACTTGAGTACCATCATCCTTGGGCTATGAGGGATTGCCTAAGTAAGTGGTGGGTTTAAATTAGAGGTTTATGTCTGAGCAATTTAGAGAAGACAATTTTGCCTTAGGGATGCTGTCTTGTATTCATGTTGCCAAGTGTTCCAGTGTCAAGATCCTTGTTCCATGTTCATGTCTATGCCTTTGTTCTTTGTGCCTTGGAAGAGATTTGCCTGGATTAAGTTTCCTGTATTCATGTTCCTGTATTTTACCTTGGATTATTTCTATAGATTTTCAGTTCCTGTGATGTTTCCATGGATTTCTTAAATACTCTTATTGGACTCTGACTGCTTTTGTATTTTGTTGCTTATATCCTAACTGCTGCTTTTGAACATAACCCTTTCCCCCTTTTTTATTATTCTTTATTCAATAACTCTTTATTATTGGACTACTGGCCTCTAGTGTGGTGCTGGGTGAAAAGGTATCTCAGGGCTAGGGTGCAACAGGCACCAGTTTGAAACCAAGCAGTTGTCATCCACATACTAATGGCATCAAACTTCAAAACTCTTAGCAACCTTTCCCAGCAATTTCATGCATACGTTATATATCATGTGAGACAGAACTTAACACTGAGGGACTTCACAGGCCAATGGACAAGGTGTTGAAGAGGAGTTTAGTAACACTACCTTCTGGGTTCACATCCACCAAGAAGGGATTTAGATGATCTGTTCTAACCAGAAATCCCTAATGCAGAAAAGCCACACATTCCAGAATCTTGCCTAAAAAATGAATGAGATTGGCTGTTGTGATGATAACCCAACCCACCTAAGTTTTATGTGGTTTCCCATCAATAGTTCTCTTTTCAGCCCTGCCTTTATTCAAGATAAGACCCATTAATATTTGAGAAATAACACCTTGCTTGTGGCACCATGGACAAATGCTTTCTCTCACCGCCCCTCTTGACTCCTACGATTAAGTGGGCACTGAAGACTAATTTACTTAACTTTTAAAATCATTGGCTTTACTGTGCTTATCTGCTTCTGTTTCGAGCTAACATTTATAGGAATAACCACAACAACATGCTGTTATTGTAAAGATTATAAGATTTGGTTTTTCTGTTGTTGTTCAATGAAGCCAATAGCTGTTGAAAAGCATTGTTCAATGAATGGATTTTGAGTTTTTGCCTTTGCACAAAGAAATAGAAATTCTGCTGTTAAGAACACATAGGAAAAAAAGCTATTATTGGCTTTGCCTTGGGTTACCCCCTTTTTTACAAGAATATTCCACCTGGCTGCATTCTCATCTTATATTTAGCTGTGAGTTTCCTTTTATTTTAGAATGCTGTTTCATTACTCCCACAATATATTGGCACACTGTACACTAACATGTTTCCGACACTCTCATTGCAACTACATGACTATATATTAGCCACAAAAGAACTGGAGTGGATATTCAGGCAGAAACAAATCTGAAAGCAGTGAACCATCAAATGTGAGAACCCAGGAGGAAGTTGGCAGATAAAAGGATATTGGCATGTCCCCTTAGTCAAAGCACATCATTGAAAAACACTTATTTCAAGAGCATAGAAAGCTTTCTTCTATCTTTACTTCCCGTTGGCTCTAATGACCACATAATTCATGGAACTTCATATTTTCCTAAAGGTGAACAAATGTTTCCTAACTGGCAGATGGGGGGAAATGCCAGAGGAAAATTCCAAGACAAGTAAGGAGACATAAAGTAGTTTCTGTCTATTTTAATACATTTCAGGACTTGTGAAAATGACATTTTGGGTTTGGTCATGCTATCTTAAGTATTTGGGAATTGTTGTCCAAAAAGCAATTTTTCTAAGCTGCAATGCACTGATATTAAGTAGATATCTAGTGTACGAATTCTGTGTTGACATTCCTCAACCCCTTGGACTGACAAGGACATAGATTTTGAAATTTTGTTGTACCTAATCACCCACTAAGGTGCACTAAAGCACAAGGGCAGTTGTCTTCACTTTATCACAACCAGACACAGTGAAGACATCTGCTTTTGCACTTTTGCTGCTCTGCTACTGAGTACACATGCTCAGTGTGGAACACATCTCATCATGTTAAAACAGTGGATGTGGCTCTTAATCAGACATGCTTCATTATCACAACATCCCATATCACTGGAGAAATTATACTGATTAGTCAGTATTGCAACACCTGACATTTGTTGGGAAGCAGCAGCCAATAATGAAAGGACCAAGGCAGTGGCATCTCTGGCCCATCCACTGTTCAGATATCAGCCAGCACACCAACACCATAAATCAAGAAATAGCTTTCTAAGATCTACAGAGATACTTGCAGGAACACTTCAGCAAGCAAGAGTCCAAAAGTGGCAGGCTAAAACCTGGAACCTCAAACCATGACTGATACTGAATGAGAGACTGCTCCCTAGGCACACAGAAGACAGGGCAACTTGGAAAGTGCTGAACAGACTGTGCTCTGGCACCATGAGGTACAGAACCAGTCTTCAGAAATGGGGCTGTAAATTTAAGTCCACAACATATGAGTGCAGAGTCGAGCAAACCACAGACCACTCATTACAATGAAGTCTGAGCCCTGTCATATGCACAATGGAGGACCTTCTTATGGGGACAGCAGAAGCATTCCAAGTGACCAGCATCCGGTCAAAGGACATTCAGTATAATATCAAGTTTTTAACTTTGTGTTTTTAAATACATTGTAACTGTACCCTCAGTTTTCTTCTGACAGGATAAACGAATAACCCACTATAGTATAACTACAGTAGCTTCTCCACATTTTGGGGTTGACTTTTGTGGATTTGTTCATTTGCAGATTTTTTTTTATTGAAATGTAGGAATCCTTAGTTCCTCCTGTGTGACTCTGTGGTCCTCTGATCACACTGGGGGACCTAAGGATTCCTACAGAGAATGCCTCTCTAGAAATCTTCAGCTCCTTCCAGCAAAGGATAACTAAAGAGTCATGCTAAAGGACCTAGACATTCCTGGAGAGGTGTTCTTTCAATTAAAAAAAATAGCATTTTTATTTGCGGTTTTTCACTTTCTTGGGGGTCTTGTGTCCCTAACAGTCAGCAGATATGGTGGGCTGATTGCAACTGAGGCAGGGCAGTTCTTATGGGGACAGAAGGCCATTTAAAGTTGTCAAGGAACTACAAATGCCCAGTACCTCTTAGCCAACATGGTTATTGGGGAATTCTGGAAGTGATCGTCCAAAACAGAAACTTCTTCCAGCTCTGTTCAAAGCTGTGTATGAGAATCCTGTATCTTTCATACACACAAAAATCTAGTATGAAAAGTTATAGCCATGTTGATTTTTTGCAGCAAAAATAACACAAGACTCCTACAGAGTAACTTAAAAGCCTTAGGATTTAGTGGATGTTGTACTTACCAGAATGTAAACAAAAAAATTCTCATATTTTTTATTCTAGTCTATTGCTTGTCAATTTGCAGGACTGGGTTTGACGTTTTGAGCCCATGGCAGAGAGCTCTTGAAATATGCCAACAAGATGACGTACACCTCTACTATAAACACAGGCATGCACCTGGATGTATATTTTTAGCAAAATCACTATATTCACCCAGGTCTCATTGAAATGTTTACAAGAATATTTAGATGTAGATGAATCTTGTCAGTAGCAAGTTACCTGTGATTATAGTTGTGGTGGTTCAGATAAATGCTATCATGTGTCCCAAAAATAAGCTAGGCTTAAGCATTACTTTCAATTAACTGTATTAACACTACAGAATTATTGCAATTTGTCACTACTTTAACTGTCATGGCTCCATCTTACAGAATCCTGGGATTTGTAATTTGGTGAGGTACAGAAAAGGCTAAAGAACTTGCAAAAAATACCAAGATGCCATAGGGTGAAACTACGGCACTTAAAGTGAGGTCAAACTGTATTAATTCAACAGTGTAGATTCACCTGGCTCATAAAGTTTGAAGGCATTCTGTGGGTAATCAGGTCCAACTCCCTATTCAATGCAGGATCTCCAGGTAAAGCTCTGCCAGCAGGCCATTGTCCGGACTCCTTTTGAAGGATAATGTTTGTTTGCCTGTGACTGTTATGGCTATAGGTTTGAAACATAACTGACTCATAAAAACTTTGGAACTTAATTCACCAACTAATCTTCCGAAGGAGTGGGGGACACTGTATATATTCGTATTTTACTCAACTTGGAGAGCTTGCATTTTATGAAAATATTGATTAATATATGGTGATACAAAGTGGTTTTACAGGAGAACTGCTTGATTTCAACAGAACACAGCAAAAATTCACAGCAATAAATGATGCATGTACTTCCCTAAAGAACACAATCATAATCATCAGCGATCACAACCTTTAAAAAATACACTTAATGAAGGGGTTTTTGTTTCCATTTTATATCCTCTGGCTGGAACAGATTTTCCCTTGTAAAGTAGAGGGATAATTGTGGCCAATCCCTTTTTGTGAATTCCCAAGTCTCCCCTGAAATCTTCATTTCCCAGTGCAAACTGGAAAAAATGCACCCATTAAATGTCCTGAAATGTTCTCTGCTTCAATCCTGAAATCTTACCAAAATGAGCAGGAATTAGTGAAAAAATTATCTGACAAGCCCATAAAACTGCTGTACATTTTAGCTGATGTTGGCTGCTGCTAAGTTTCTGGTCCCAATTAGGTTATCACCTATAAAGCTCTAAACAGTTCAGGACCTGCCTATCTTTGTGACCGCATCTTCCCCTACGAACCTGCACGGTCTATAAGATCCTCTGAAGAGGCTCTCCTCTCGCTCCCGCCACCATCTCAGGCACGGTTGGTGGGGACAAGAGAGAGAGCCTTCTTGGTTGTCATCCTTCGACTCTGGAACTCCCTCCTCAGGGAGATTAGGCTAGCACCCTCTCTGTCCACTTTCCACAAAGAGTTAAAGACATGGATGTTCTGCTGTGCTTTTGAGTAGTCAATTCCTTAGATAGCTGGACCCAGCTAGGACCCTAAATCTGTCCTCTCACTTTACTATTGCTCCTATCAGGCCCGTAGCCAAGATTTCGTTTCGGGGGGGGGGGTGAATTTTTTTCAGGGGGGAAGGTTCGGGGGGGCTGAGTTTCGGGGGGGGGCTGAGTCTGAGTGAAAGAGGGTCTAGTCTAGCAAACCTTTTGTATCATTACCCCAATACCCCCATGCATATGGGATATATTGAGTATGGTGATCAGATTATGATATGAATAAACATAACAGTTTAAATAATGCACCAGTAAGGCCTTTTCGCGAACCACCATGAGAATTTGGGGGGGGGGGGCTGAAGCCCCCCCTCCCCGGCTACATGCCTGGCTCCTATCTTTCCTGCTGCCATATGACCCATGCACTTTAATATTTACCCCTATCATTTAAGTTATTGTTGCACCAGTCCACCCATTCATTATGATAAACTGAATTTTGTTATTGGTTGTTGATTTTGATGCCTGTTTTATATTGTTTACAATGTTGTTGTTTTGTTTTGTTTTACACTGTTATGTATTTTAATGTGTTACATTTTAACTGTCTTGATCGGGCTTGCCCCATGTGAACTACCCCGAGACCCTTCGGGAAGATGGAGGCATGGTACAAAAATAAGGTTATTATTATTATTATTATTATTATTATTATTATTATTATTATGTTGCCCACTTCAGTTTGAAGGCATGATAAAATCATGAGTAATTACTACACAGAACAGCCCCATTGGACTAAAATGATTTTGCTCAGTTTATATCTTTTAATGTTTTCAGTAAAATACCCTTTTAGGATATTTGTTTCATTATGAATTAAGAAGGTACCTGAATGAAGAAAATGATGGATTTCTTTAAAAAGCAAGGATGGCTCTTAAGTGAAGATTGTGATCTCTGCTGAAGAAAAGGTGGGAGATTGTCCTATGTCATCAAGACTGGCTTCTCAAATTGAAAGCCCCATATGTCTTGATTAATCACATTTAGCTTCTTATTTATTGCCAATGAATATATTCAGTCTGCTACATTCAGCTGTAGATCTCTGCCCTTGCCTTGGTCCCCACTAATGGTTTTAATGCAAAAGTGCCCGTGATCCTTAATACAAAATTGGTATGGAAGCAATAAGTAGACTATCTGCTGAGATTATACTGAAAAATTCCAAATGTCACTTTAATGCTGCTGGGAGTAACCAGCTAAAATCCATTTGCAGAAATCTCCGACTTTGAGTATATCAATGGGACAGTTTGTGCTAAGAGTGTTCAGCATTATACAGATAGGAGGGCATTTCCAACTCTTGTAATAAAAAGTGACATCCTATTTTATCTCAAAGAGACAAACTGAGAAATGAAATTGTACCTTAGGGGAGCAATGTGAGATGTAACTGACCTAGGTTCTAGGCATAGCTCGAATCTTTTCTGGAGCAGATACAAAAAATAACTAAAATCCTCTATGTCAGTTTTACCCAACTGAGTGCCATCTCTCAGCTTCCTTGATAAGATCCCATGCTGTTTAGGGGTGATAAGAATTGAAGTCAAAAAATATCTGGAGGACATGAAGTTAGAAATGGCTCCTTTCAGTAGCTCATGTCTGTGCAAAAAGTAGACTTTTCTACACCTAGACTCCCCCCCCCCCATCCCCATTTATCCTGACTTTGGTGTCCTGCTGGATCCTCAGAAGATCTATCTCAATGATTAAAGAATATGATGCTGGTCATTGACCGTAATAAATGTTTATTATTATGATTAAAGAATAAAGTTTTGTTGCTCTGTTATCACATCTCATTTACAGCAGAGAGAAAATGGAAAGCACTGAGGTCTGAAAAGAATGGTTGTTTTGTAGCTAGGAAAGATTATCCCCATAAGGTTGGGATAGACTCATCCTTTTGTAGGAAAAGTAAGTTTGGAGCTGAAAGTAAAAGATACAAAATTATCACAAGATAATGAAGCAATGTCAGTATTAGAAGAAAAGTTGTATCAGGGAGAGTTTTGACTCCAAACATTAAAATGTCAGGACTTCATAGATACACAAGTAGAATTACTGTATTTTCCCTTGTTCTGCCTCGTCCCACTGTGGGGGGAAAAAACCCAACATTCCCTCTCCAAAGGCTCTGTGTGATCCCTCCAGTATAGGGAATCCTGCTAGATCAATACAAGATTAGTTCACAAACCTGCTCACATCCTTAGATTCTCCATCTATAGAGAGAAAATAAGCAATACTGGAAGCCATTCACTGGTATTGATCTTATAAGCCAGGTTGATTTTATGTTTCCTATGAAGACAGGACAGGGTGAGGCTCTAGGGGAAATGTCAGGTTTTCTCAAGTTTCTTGAAATCTCATTTGCAATACAGAATTCATCCACTCAGATTCATAATTAGGCTTGAAAGCAGCTTCATATCTGAAGTCCAAAGAAGGACCAGAGAATTCAAGAAGGGGCCTAATTCTGTGATTCTGTGATTCTAACAGCAACAAAGTTTACTAGAGTGAAGGGAAGGCCTTTAGAGCTCACTGGCAGGGAGAGAGCAATGAAGATTCAATCTGGCTTTTAATTAAATCCAAGCCAAAGAAAGAAATAGTACATATCTTAGACTGCTGTTTGAGACGAACATTATGAGTGACCCAAATTCTTATTTCAGTGCCTGAAAATGCAGATATCAGCACAATGACAAGACATCAGTGGCACCTATTGAGCTATCCATACTCTTGATTTTTTTTGTTATTGACACAGTGATGCTCCATTTGGCCTTATTATTCTGGTGGAACTACATATTTTTATAGTATTTGCTACTGGGTTGGCGTCAGGGTCCTGCCACAGCAAGCGTGTGACATAATGAAGTGGCTCACGCATTTAAACAATATTAGAGTATGTCCCATACTGCAAAGAGATGACAAAACAAGCCATTTCAAACAATTTCCCTCTGATCTTGGTCTTACACTGATTTTAGAGTTGCTTCTGTTCCTCCTTCTCTACAAATATTGATATGTAGTCAGTGACAATGTAGGGATAGATCAAGGCTGCTGGGAATTTTAGACTATAGTCATTTTAGGACATTTGCAGCTTTTGTATCCCAAAGTGTGTTAATTAATTAATTGAATATAATTTAAGTGCATTGAAATACTTTGTGTAAGAAGTGCATTGAATTGTGTTGAATAATCTGTGTGGCTCAATACAAAAGTATTAATATTCATTGATCAGCCCTGATGTGTATAGTACTAACTGCAGGGTCTATTAGTTTAGTCCTATACTAAATCTATTAATGAAACTGAACTGTTTTTTTTTTGTTTGTTTTAGAACATATTTCAATTTATTTTTGGTAGTAGTTTGTCTATTTTGGAATATAAATATTCCTATGAGTTTTAAGGGAAAAGCCTGAGGGAGCATAATGGCTATGAGTTCATGGATGGTGGCAACCTTTTCCAGTTATCTTACCTTGGGAAGATGTTTCCTAGTGGAGATCAGAAATAATAACATTAGCTATGAATGCACGTGTTTTTTGATAAAGCTTTTCTTGCGTTTCACAGTAAGCACAAACAATTATCTTATTCTAGCATCTTCACATAGCATATACCTTCATTTTCAAAAGTGTTTGCCTTTCTTTAATTTAGAAAGCATCTTAGATCAATACTGAAAAGGTCATCTGTTTTACCTTGGCCTCAAAATTAATGTGATTCGAACTGCAAGTGTGGCTCTGTGTATTTTTTTCAAAGGGAAGAACAACACTATAGTAATCATCAAGGTTTCATCCAGAGTTTAAGTGTATGTCGGTTGAATTCATTGTTGTCACTGGAAACTATTCACCATCTCCCTATTCAAGCAAGGAATAGCTTTTCCAAAAGAAGAAAATGCAATAAATCTCTTAAAAATAAAATAACAAAGCTTTTGCTAACACATTTTTAAAAATATTGCCTCTTGGGCCTGGATGCCTTTTTCAAAACCCAAATAGAATGCATGTCTGTAACACAATGAATAAAAAAGAGTGATTGATTATCTAGAAGTAGGAAACTTCTGAGTTTCTGTGTTGTGACTTCAGATATTCAATGGCAAATCTGGGAATATTTCATTAAATAAAATAAGTCTGCAATGTAATTCCTGCTTACTTAGGAGTGACCCTCACTGCATTAGTTGGGATTTAAGATTTACCTCTAAATTGCCATCTATTTTTGCAAGGAAGTAGCAAAACCACCCCTGAGTATTCCTTGTATAAGAAAACCCTATGAAATTCATAGGGTCACCATGAATCAATATGCACCTTGAAGGAATGAACCTGAAATTGAATACACACAACCATGTATTGATGAAGAAGGCATCAGGGGTAGGACCTCTTAGGGAAAAATGAACTCTTAAATTCCTTCAGATTCATCTAAGAATGATAGAGAAAGTTTGAAAATGCCATTAGGAAATGAGATGGAAGTATACTCTCTAGTTTACGTAAGTATTAAAGGTATAGCATCTCTTTCAGCTTTTTGCATTTGAATTACTGTATCAAAAGCCTTGTGGCTTGAGTATTGAACTAGCACTCCAGGAGAACAGTGTCCCTGCTCAGTCATGGAAAACCACTGAGGAATCTTGGGTAAATTATACTCTCTCAGCCTAAAAGGAAGGCATTGGCAAATGTTCTCCGAATCAAGTCCTGCCAAGAAAATTCTATGAAGGCATAGAACAACAACAAAAGCTTGATGCCAGGGAGGTGTAAAGATCATGGTAGTGAACCTGGCTCGGAGTGCCAAAGAAACATTCTGTGCTGTGTAATAAGCCCAATACGGTGAGTGTGTGGCTGGAATTCAAGTTTCTCTGTGACAACAGATCCATTATTCCTCACAGAACACCAACCAAAATTATTTTAAAATGAAATTAGAGAGACAGCCCACAATAAGTCTAATTGCATTAGTTCCCCCGCAAATGCCTCCCCAGTACACTACTGCAGCAAATAATGAAATAATACTATTCCCCTTGCTGATCTATCAGTATCAATTAGGCTACTGCTACTGTGTTTAGATAACTAGATTGACATTGTCTCATACACAAAATAGCTCTGCTGTTGACAGTAAGAAGGCCTAGGAAATGGTGGAGCAGGATAGAGCAATCAATACATCAGCATTGCAGTGGATGAGAGGGGAAGGGAGCGGAGGAAAAGACAACTGTAGACCCATATATACAACATGAAATGTAATTATCTCGAGGCTTTCCATTTTGAATCCCAAATTGATAGTTACTTAGGATACACATGTTTGAAGGTAGAATTGATGCAGGGGTAGTTACGTACAGGGAATAAATACAATATGGAAATATAAAAGCTTGACACGTTGTAGGAGGCAGACCACATCCGACAACTTGGTAATGGCACTAGAATCCCCACCTGGGGATTGCAGAGCTAAGCATTGTTTATCTGCTGTCACTATTTTCTTTCATAAACAACCAAAGAAACCCTTAGCACAATATTTGGAACTTGTGGTATGAAGGTACACTACATGCCAAAACAGAAATGTTTTCTTGACAAATAAAAGGATGTCATTCTTTACTTCTATAGCATTCTGATTTACTCCTTTACAACTTGTGGAAATAATGCTCTAAATCAGGGGTCCTCAAACTTTTTGAACAGAGGGCCAGGTCACAGTCCCTCAAACTGTTGGAGGGCCAGATTATAAATTGAAAAAAATAATGAAGGAATTCCTATGTACCCTGCACGTATGATATTTGTAGTGCAAAAGCCACTTAAAGACAATACAATAATTAAAATGAAGAACAATTTTAACAAATATAAACTTATTAGTATTTCAATGGGAAGCGTGGACCTGCTTTTGGCTGATGAAATAGGATTGTTGTTGTTGTATGCTTTTGAGTCATTACAGACTTAGGTTGACCCTGAGCGAGGGCTGGGTAAATGACTTTGAAGGGCCGCATCCGGCCCCCGGGCCATAGTTTGAGGACCCCTGCTCTAAATCAAGCATCACATTAGCACAACTGGGCTTTCTTTCCCTTCTCTTCCTTCTGCAATTCAGCATGATTTGAAAGCTGCCCAGGGGGGTTGTCCTATTCCAGCCCTTCAGAACACATTTACGGAGTGCATGGCTGACTGCAGGGGTGACATGAACTCACTCTTCTCCTGGTTTCACTGACAGAAGCATTACTATCACTGGAACAAACTGATATGGCCAGCAAGGTACAGTACACCTCACATATTTGTGAGGGATATGTTCCTGGCTGAACCATGGTTATGTGAAACCACAAGTATAATTGAACACTATTTATTTCCTTCACTTCGGATGCCAAGCATACAATAGAGTTGTGTTAGAGGTGCAAGAGATTCCTGTAGAATTAGCATTTCTATTATTTTCCTAAGTCCTACATTACAACTGTGGTAACTTCCAGGGAAAACATACCATACAATCACCTGGAAGACCTAGCAAATTCCCAAGTAGCCCCTAGGCATGGGTAAGTGAAACCTCAGATATGGGTTCCACAGTTTCAGGTGTATTAGTATACTGAATCTTTTGGAATGAATAAGAAGGCTAGAATTTATATATTTATTTATTCATGTATTTATTTCCAACATTTCTACCCCACCCTTCTCAAACCCCAAGGGAAACTCAGAGCAGCTTTCACTGGCAACAATTCAATGCCTTAATGTACAAACAAATATAACAAATATAGCAGCAATTTAACAACAATAAATAAAACAGTAAGTTATAAACAATTAAAAACAATTAAAATGGAAAACAATTAATAATTAGAATGAACAGAAAAGAAGAGAAAGACGACAGCGGAAAGAGATGTAGGCCTGGAATAATGAATGATTATGTTTTCGTAATTCATGCTTAACAATAGTTCATCCACAATGAATTTCAATTGTGGGTCTCCCATCATGTCCTGGTTGGGCTTGTCACTTCTATTACAATCACACCTGATCTTCAGTACCTGGTTCAAAGAGACTATGCTCTGGTACACATATGAAATGCTTACCTGATCAGGTGAATCAGTATGCAGAATCAGGAAAACATTCACTTCTGTATACTCATCTGCACTGTAAGCATAAATAATTATTTCAGTAATGGCAAAATTCCAATTGACTAGGATATCCCAGTGACTGTGGAAATCTATGATCAGGTGAAGCAGAATGAGAGGCAGAAGAAGGAGAGTTAACTATTACTCATCTTAACATCTTTCTTCTGGTAACATTCATTCTTGTTCATTAAAGGTTCCTTTTGGGTAGGGAAGGAAGGAGGAAGAAATGCCTGGAAAGGGGAACATGACACTATGCCTCTTGACCAATATTCTTTTATCATGCTCGCAAAGCAAGGTGTATAAAGGCATCTATAACAGACCATGTCTGATATTTTTTTCAATATTTCATGATTCCAATATTTTCATCTTGCAATCATTTAAAACTAGCATTTAAATGTACAAAATCAAAATCAAAACTAGCAAATCACTTTTTAAAAACTATTCTTTTGTGTGGTAAAAAACAATTAGTTGGAGTTTTCATATTCATGAGTTGCACAACTCAACTGAAATCCACAGCTCTAATGAATGTACACTGGTTGTGAACCTGTACTCCATACTGCCACCATAATTTCTATGCCATCAAGAAAGAGGAAAAAAGTCTGAGTGGAGCCAGGGAATTACCAATGAGTTGGGAGATTTATGAATGGAGCACAAAAGCAAGAGAATAGCCTTCTCACCATTCACCAACTGCATTTACACCTACTGAAGTTGTTAATATGATACAAGATGTGATTTTCTTCAAGAAAGCCATCTTCAATTGGTCTGACTCTGCTTACATTAAATGCCACCTTAGCAATGTGTGACAACATGTAATCTTTTCTTCTGTCATAATTTAATTTAATTTTAAACCCATTTAATCATCCTCACAGTTCATGCAGACTTTTGTAACTTTCATTCCTGGGTTCAGTGGCCTGTATTTGCCTCTTTGGTCTTTCCTACAACCCACACTACCGTCCTAGGCAATAATCTCTAATTTTGCTAGATTCTCCCCAACATGATTTGTCAGACCTTTTTTTTCAAAACTACCAGAGCTGGAGAGGAATCCCTGCAGGCCACACTTTTCCCATTATTGATTTTAACATCTATAAATAATTCATTGTTCTTTATTTATTTCCTTTTGTTGTGTTCTGAAAGCTGTGGTAAATTCTGATGTATAGCTATAAAATAAGGTCTTTGAATCCAAATTGGACACTGGGTCTCATTTCCAGGACTTAAAGTCATAAAGTCACTGCAGGAACTTGAAGATTACCCAGTCCAATCACACTGAGATGAAAAAAAGTACTTCACACTTAGGACTGATTCATGGCTAACTTGTGTTCTTATATTGGAACTTCTTATTCTCCTACTTCCATTAAGCTATATTTATGTGTTCTTAGCTGCATGGGGGCTAAGGTGAACTTACCCACATATGCAGTAATATTGAGGGGTATAAAAACATGCATCTACTGTAAGGGGAACTAGCTGGAGGCTTCCCATGTAGCCATTAGAATTAATGAGTGTGTGTGTGTGGGGGGGGGGGGGGAGCTGTACACTCCACGCTTCCCCCCAAGGGGTCAAGGACATCTGAAGCAGGGTGATGCAAGGCATGGGGCGCTGGGTTCCCCACACCTTTTCATGACACAAGACAACGTAGGATGACTCCAGCAGCCACGTGACAAGGTTGTCAGTTGAAAAAGGCTTGCTTGAATAACACAACACATAAAAGAGAAAATGGCATGGAAAGAGAAGGGATGCTTTGGACACACTTAATAATGTAAGAGTATGTGAAGCACTATGATGAATGAAATCAAAGATCTACCCTGTCCAGGATCTTTTTCATACAGTAGCAATTGTTCTAAAAATAAATAATGACAGAGAAGCAGAAGTGTAGGAAGGTGGGTTTATGAGAGCATGCAGAAGTGCGTTTGCTAGACCATGAATTATTGTCGAATCAAATCGATTCAATTGTTCAAATGAAGATATTGAGGGTGCTCATTCTAGCATATATCCACAGTCAATAATACCACAACTGCCATAGAATCATGGCTTTGTGCAATGAAGTCCTGGATGTCAATACATAACTACATGAAAATGAGCCCTCAGAGAGTTGTGTCTTCTTTTTCATCTGAGGCAGAATGAGCTGGTGTCTATCAATTTTTAAGGAGCAATCCAGTGTGATAACCCATATCCTCAACTAGATTCAGAACCAGGCACAGTGATTTAAATTAAGCACAGTGAACCAATTATTTGCTTTTCTCTAATTCTCTTTCCTAACGTGAATTATACAGATGCCTTAGAGAGCCAGTGTGATATAGTAGTTTAAGTGTTGGACTAAGATTCTGAAATCCAGGATTTGAATTCTTACTTGGCAGTGGAATGCATTGGGTAACTTGGGCATGCCATATTCTCTCAGTCTGAGGGGACAATAACAGCAAACTCAGACTGTTTGAATTTTAACAAGAAAACTCTGGGATCATCAAAAGTTGAAAATGAAAGAAGGCATACAATGACAAGAATAACTCTAAGAACCATAGATATTACCTAAACTCAAATGTTAGTGTTAGTAACAGTACCTCGATCAGTGCAGAAGGCTATTTGAATGAGTGGTTAGATGGGCTTTCTCTACAAAGTCTTAAATGACAGGATCTAGTAAATAGGAATAATTATGCTCTTATGCAGTTGTGATGTTTTTATTTGGAAGTTGCAGTATTATTCACTGCATCTTGTATAGTAGTCTTTCAAATAATACCCCCCCCCCCCAATAATCATGAAAAATAGATCCAAACTCTCTGAATGACAATAGATTTCATCACATTTTTAGCTATCAAACCTGTAAAACATCACACAATCTTTAGTATTAATCAAATACTAAGGGCAGCATAGAAGTGAAAGATGTTAGAAATGGAGAATTCAAATAATGACATGAGACTTTCTTACTTCAGATATTAGATGAGGTCATTCCAAATACCCTGACATCTACAATACACATTCAATGCCTTTTTCTTGATTCATTAGTGACAAATAGTAATAAACAATGAATGATGTGGGTTGATGGCTTTGTGTCATTCATCTCCAATCATGTAAAATTATTTTTTACCAGAAAAGGTAAAGCAGTTAACAGATTAGAAAGGTATAGGTGATATAAGAGAAATCCATTAAGTCATTTACCAATTCAACACACTGGGGCTATTTGCCTCTTTGAAACACTTTGGAGATGATCCCTGCTGAGCGCCATCACATAATACTCAGCAGGCCACACTGTATTTACCCTCCAAGTGCTGAGGAAGCATTGCAACATGCTTCCTCACAACAACGAAGAGGTAAGGAGATTTGGGATAGCTGCAACAGATCTACCCACTTTTTTGGGCTCTTTCCCCTTTGTGATGGGGGAAAGGGCAACGTGGCAACATACATTGCTGCCCTTTCTCCCATCTGATGGGAACTCCTTGTCCCATCCCTCGCATGTGATGAGGTAAGGAGGGAGGATGCACTGGTTGCCATGAGGCACGCCATAACCTGCTGCTTCACTAGCGACTGCCAGCAAAATGGCATCCTCCCCCCCCCCACCACCATGTGAAGAAAGCATCCTAACTCATCCTACTTGCTATCCATAGAATATTATCAATAGTTACTACTGACTTTATTTTATCTTTTTTTCTGATTGAGAGGACCTTTACATGGAAATGGACATCTGGCTATCCTGAAAAAAGATCGTTCCAGCCAAACTACTAATGAATGAAGAAGACTTGACATAGGCATATGTTAAAAAGAATAATCTGTCCACACATTGTTAATTCATTCAGACATGTTTATCCTGGTTGAAAAGGCCACCTGAATCATTACTTTAAAATGCAGTTGTGTTCAAAGAAAGATAAGAAAACACAATTTTGGAAAAAGAGAAATATAAAAATCAATATAATGGTGTTGATTTTTAATAGACAAGATTGGTATGCCAATCATTTTATTTAATACTTTTATGTTGTTTTATATTGTTTCACTTTTACATTGTATTTATTTATTTGTATGCTAATGGCCTATGGTTTATGCAAGCAAGCAAACAAGCCCAGGAGGCAAGGCCAGTAATTAAATAAAAATGTAAAAACATAAGGCAAGATCCAACGTGACACTACTGGTAAAATTAGGACTTTTTTCCTATCAGCAGAACATGATTTCAGAACTGAAAACATAAATTCATGGATTTACCTGTTTTCCAGCGCCAGTTTTTAAAGTGTCGAGGAGAGAAGCCACTGTCACTGTCTAAAGCAGCTGTTATTATCAAAAGCATGCTATTGGCTACTGCCTGTAATGCTACTGGATAATACTGTACTATGTAAAACAAAAAATTACCACAATAAAAATAGATTTCAGCAACTGACAGAGGAAGGAAGTAAACCAAGAAACTATATCTATAAGTCATATGTGGTCTCAATCTTTTTGTGGCAGCTTTCTACTTCCAAGACTCACAAAAGCTCTTGAACCACCCAACTCAATCTTCTTTTTTCTGAAAAACTGTCCCTTAAATCACTCCATAGCCACTCTAAATATAGTACCTTGGCTTGTTTTACACAACACAGTGCTTCACTCTCCAAATCAGCCAAAATTAGCCAAAAGCTTACAAAAATCAAAATGGGAAGTGATGTCATTCCTAGGTTACTCAAGGCATAATGTTGACCCTAGTCTAGTCCCTAAAGCAAATGTTTGCCCCTGTCCCTGTCTGAGCATGGCTACTGAGAATATCATCTTACCATTTCACTCGATCCTGCTTGAACTGTTCATAAAATAAACCCTTTCCCTTTTGAACTTAAAGACAATAAATAAGTTGGTGCCCTGTGACTTATCCTGGATCTCAGCTATTGAAGACTATTATCAACATTTTGAATTGTTGATAGAAAGTAACTGATTGTGAATAATATATTGGTCTTGAGTAATACACCATAAAACTAAAAACAAACCATGGTACAGAAGACATAACCGGAGGAGCTGTTCTGGCAGCAACATCTCCTGAGTTTTCCAGGCAGTTCCATAAAGTGTCAGTCAGATGCTAAAGGGAGGACCCCTTTTCCAGCAAAATAGCTGAAGTAATAACAAAGCAAACAGAAATGAGAACCTGCCAAACACAGTTTTGTAAACCAAATTTTCTTTTCAGTTCAGCCTAATAGTAAATATGTCTAATGACTCATTCATTCACAGTTCTATGTAGAAGGATGTTTTTTTAAAAAACAAAAAAACAAAAACACACTATAGGTCTTTTCTCTCTCTTCTTTTTTTCATTCACGTACTCAGCTAGTTGGCATAAGGTCATTCATTGATTGCCACAGGCAACAGGATAAGTCAATTATGGTCCAACTTATCTGTCTGAATGCATCTCCTCCTATGAGCCTACCAAAACCAAGATCATCTGGGGAGGCCCTGCTCTCAGTCCCACTTTCTTCAGATGTGCAATTGGTGGGGACGAGAGACAGGGCCTTCTCAGTGGTGGCTACTTGGCTGTGAAACTCCCTACCCAGTGACATCACACTGGCTCCATCCCTTCTGGCATTCAGAAAAAAATTAAAGACTTGGCTTTGCACACAAGCATTCAAAGAATAAGTTACTATGGGTTTCAACACTGTCTGAATTAAGGATTTGAGTAAGGGTTAGCAGATGAATTGAACTATGCACCTTACATGTTTTTAATTTGTATACTGTTTTATGTGTTTTCTTTATTAACTGTTAATTGTTTTAACTGTGGGATATGCTTTTACTGTTTATTGTTGAGTTTTACTGGAATTGAATTTTTTCCAAAGCTGTAAGTTGCCTTGAGATCCCTTGAGTGAGAAAGGCGGGGTAAAAATGAAGTAAATAAATAAATTTGAACCCCCCCCCCTTTGAATATCCCATTGTTTGGTTGGGAGGGGGGGCATCTCAACCTAGAGGTTATAGCCAAAATAGATTGACATATAATATGGTTATTGATTAAAAAATGCTTGTTTGCATTAAATACAGATCTATTGCAGTCACACTGTTTAAAATCCAGCATTTGGGATGTTAGAAAAGTGATCTCCCGAATTGTCTGGGAGAATGTGCAGCCTTCATTTACAAGAAATGAGGAATATTCATCATAATAGAAGAGACAAAGCTAAATTTTAAGGGCTGTATTTTTTTTCCTGCAGTGAAGAGGGGGTGAAGAGAGAAAAGTATGGATAGAAGTGGGGGAGGCACAATATTGAAATGCTAATGTTGTTTCGTTAACTGAATTGTAGAAATCGGCATCCTCAAAGTATAATTTCTTTAAATACCTTGTGCTCAAGATTCCCCTCTAGGCAACATTTCATTTTTCTTCATTTAAAAAGTAGCATTAAATTTTATTAAAGAGTCCCAATTAAGCTGGTGACATGCTTCAAAAAACATGCAGGCTTAGGGAAAATGTGGAGCATTAACACTGGGAGATTCACCCATAAAGCAATTTTAAACATTTTTTTCCCCAAAAAACAGCATCTTCCCAACTGCTATAATCTGACTTGCCTCAGGCATTCTCTTTAACTTGATTGATGCTTATTTTGGGAAATGGCACACAGAGGCTCAGTTTTAAGGTCAAGTATCACATAAAGTTGACAGGTTTGGGTGAAATCCTTTCTGTCTGGCTTTAAAATAAAATCAGGGTTCTACTTAAATATTAAGGCAAATTCAAGCCTCAATGTGAAAGCAATAGTGTGAATTTGATGCAGCAGGCAGTGTAGTTTATGAACCTCTCCAGGTGAATGTACTTCTGCTTTGTAGCAATCCATCTATTGATAAGGTCTACACAATTTCAAAAGACGTATTTCTAAATGCAGTGAGAAATCAGATTTCTTAGTGCTTATTCTAGCCCTGATCTAAACTGCATCAATGCTGGATACTTCATATATTGGAGAGTCAATATTTACAGCAGATGAACTGTTATGAGAGGAAATGGGCTCCAATTCCAGAAGTAAATCTTAGATCAAGATCAGTCTTACCTTAGATCAAGATCAATCTTATCTTAGATGAAGACCAATCTTACCTACTTCTTTCATTGGCACATGAGTCATCCACAAACCATACCATTCTGAAACAATAAGAATGGTTTTTTTTTTCCTTAGGAAGATCTGGGCAGGCAATTCTTCCATGGAAGAAAGGACTAAAGATGGAAGTGCTGATCCTCTCTAATGGCCTCTAATTCTCAAGAAACCTAGGAATGATTCCTTCAAGCCCAACCAGCTGTTTCTAGGGCAGTGGTTCTCAACCTGTGGAACCCCAGGTGTTTGGCCTTCAGTTCCCAGAAATCCTAACAGCTGGTAAACAGGCTGGGATTTCTGGGAGTTGTAGACCAAAACAACTTGGAGTCCACCAATTGAGAACCATTGTTTTGGGGAGTCTGCTCTGAAATCATAAATGTGCAATAAACAGGCAACAGGTGAAAAGATTTCTTCATAAATATTGCCACAGAAATTGTTTACTTTTAATTTTATTATAGAAATATCCTGCTGTGCTACTGCTTATTTAAATCGATTTTCAGTTACTTTTGTTGTTTTATATTGTTATTAAGTTTAATATTTGGGACTGAGTAAATTTGTCCATGGTTATTATGATGTATTTTTTATTTTTGTTTTACATCTTTCTAGTTTGAAAGTAAGAGTGGACACAGCTTAAATAAATAAAATAATAATATCCCTGGACTCCTATAGTTTCCAGATGCATGCTATTCTGACATATATGTTATATTTAAGTATCACCATAAACATACATTGCTCTCCATGAATATGGGTATTCCCCTTGAAAACCTGCTAAAATCATTGTTTCATATTGTGGCAGCAAATTATATAACTTAATTATGTAGACTTGGTTCCAAATGGTAGCCCCAAGTAGAGTATAGTAATCCCAATTGAATCAACAGGATTTACCTAAATATTTACTTACCATTTCACAGTTAAGTCAATGTATCTAATCTAGCTAGGACAAGATATGGGATTGAGGTTACATTGTGTAAGCACCATGCACATATTTATGTATAAGTCTAGAAATTTTAGTCAAAGATCAATCCCAAAAAACTGGGTTGACTTATCCAGAGGTCAATGTAATTACTATACCTTAACAAATAACAAGAAATACATCATCTTCTCCTGTGACAAAATGTGGGAACTTGATGTGTTCCAGGAGAATCTTAAGCAGCATTGACCTCCCCTCTACTCTCTCCACGGTGGTGTCATTTCTGGTATTTTTTTAAATAGGAAAATGGTAGAAAGGCCTGGCACCCTGTGGTGGTGTTGGTACTTTCCCCTTTTCATGGATTAACACTTGACTTATCCATAGATCATATCAAAACCCATAATTTTGCCCCCAAAGAAAACCCTTGACTTATATATGAGTCAATTTATACATGAGTATTTACAAGGACATCCTTTAATCTGGACCCAATCTAAGGCCAATCCATTATCTTTTGAATACAAAGTAGCCTAACTGCTGTTGTGAACTCAAATTTGAGTATACACATTGAATAAATGGGGTTTATCTATGTGTTGAATCATTATTGCTCTATTCCTATGCTACTATACGTTCTATCCACCTTTTTGACCAGCCTGTCCTCTAACTCATTTCCACATTGGTCCCCTCTCCCCCAAAAATGAGACTAGAGGTATCTCTGTTTTTGCTTATGATGCTTGTTTATTATTATTTATGATGATGCTGTTCTTATGTTGTTTTAATATTTTATTGTTCTGTTTTTATTGTATGTTGCCTTGGGCTTGACCCCATGTAAGCTGCCCTGAGTTCCTTCGGGGAGGTGGGGTAGAAAAATAAAGTTCCCCTCCTCCTCCTCCTCCTCCTCCTCCTCCTCCTCCTCCTCCTCCTCCTCCTCCTTTTCCTCCTTTTCCTCCTCTTCTTTCACAATTATTTCACAATTATTCCACAGGTCTATCCTAGTTGGTACTAGGCAATACAATTCAGCCCTTTATTTTTTGATACTATTATATGAATATATAGGAATAACAACATTAATGATTATAATAAATACTTTATTTATAGACCGCCCTCTCTCCCTGGGGGACAAAGCCACAGTTGGCAATATTAACCACATGTTTCTAGTACTCTTATGTTAATTTATACCACCTAGGTAGTAACAACACAATTCTATAGATGTGTATTAAGCTCCCTTATTCCCATATATATCTTTAGAGAATTGCATCCTAAGACTTAATGGCTTTCCTGATCATAGGACTGTTTGTTTTTTTAAAAAAAAAATCTTATAGACAATAATGGAAAAGCAATCCTTTGGAGAGTATTATATGAGTTTGTCAGGTAGACTACCTGAAAAGCAATTATTCATTTTGCATGATCCACAGGCTGACAAGGGATTTATATAAATCAATTGCATATCATATATATTATTATCCTTTTGTTGTTTGCAGCCAGTATGTTCCAGTAAATTATGGGTTGTGTGCACTTTAATAATAAATATAGGCCTGGTAGCAAGGGAAAAAGGATCAGAATAAATCCAAGCTGACATTTCTGTGAGATGGGACCTCAGCTTTTTTCTGAACTGTGTTTCACAGTTAGAAATTCAAGCAAGGTGTAGAAAAGATGGGACCGTGACTATTCTGGCTCAGTAGTAAATACCATCAGAAGAAGTTTTAAGCAGACATGTTTCAGGAGACCAGATACAAAATAATGTCTCTTTTAATTTTGAAACTTAAAGATGGTACAGAAGATCATATTTAATCACATTTCACTTTCATTCAGCTATGTTATGTGTGTGTAGGTGTGTGTAGGGGGGGGGATTGAACTAGAATGTGATGCAGTATTTTAGTATTGGACAAAGAATATGACAGACTGAGATTTGAATTCCCACCTAGTATATGTAAATCCATTGGATGACCTTGGGCATATCATAGTCTCTCAGACTAAGAGGGAAACAATGACATCTCAAACCAGTGCTTTGTAAGAATATACTCTAAAGCTGATATCCCAGTGGTACCCTACACGGGCATATGTTTCATTGTATGGAGTTATGAATTTTCTCCAGTGTAAAACATCACCTTTCATTTATGGGCACAGATGTACATTTGTATAAGTGTAACAATTGGACAAGTGGTTGTGCATTTTTTGTATGGTGCATGATTGTCATTGTTGAAATGGTTGTATTTACTGATCTTATATAGATAGAATCTGATCAGGCACTATAATACAAAATTATAGCAATTTCATACACAATAATTCTCATGGCCCAATGCTATGGAATTCTGTCATTTTTAGTTTTGTAAAACATTTACCTTTCTCTGTCAGAGAGTTCTGGTGCCACACCAAATCCCAGGATTCCATAGAATGAACCCATGGCCGTTAAAGTTATGTCAAACTGCTATAATTTTACTGTCTATGAATATGTCTAAATGATGGTTTTACTTCTAACGAGTACAGCAGCACCCAGTAATAGAGACAGTTGTTAGGTGATTGCAGAAGTTATATCAAGAAAGAGGAGGCATACATCTACACAGCTGAGTTAATGCAGTTGACATGGCTTTAACTGCTATGGCTCAATGTTATGGAAACCTATGAGTTGCAGTTTGTGAGCCACCACCAGCACTCTTTGGCAAAAAAAAAGATTAAAGACTTAGTCAAACTACAACTCCCAGAATTACTTAGCATCGAGCCAAGACAGATAAAATAATGTCAAACTGCATTGATTCTACAATGTAGATGCACCTAAGGTGTGTAGTGATAAAGATAGTGCCTTTTTCTTTGGTCTTGTAAGCAGCTATCCAAAAACGGCAGTCCTTTCAATACATTAGGCTACAGTCCCAAGCACACTGGCTATTTTACAGTGGCTCCAATTTATTTATTTACCACATGTATATCCCACCCTTCTCATCCTGATGGGGACTCCAAGAGCATATAGCTACTGAAAGATATGCAAATAGTTGCATATCATCTCTATTCACTGCAGGGATTGTGTGACACAACTGATTCCCAATTCCACAGGTGGCAGTTTCTGCTATGCAAAGCTGATAGTCACTGTATACATAGAATGTTCCTTGGGGTTGAACGCTCCTGAAACTTAGGGTCAAAGTCAAATTCTGTTTTAAGAAAAAATGATTATTCTGTGTATAGAATAAAGAATTCCAAATATTCCATATTTTGGATGCTATTTGGTGTGAATAATCCATTCTAATTCTAGACTGAATCTCTTGGTTTTCCTGACTGGAACTTTTTAGATGAGGAATCAAGTAATCAACAAAGACAAACAGAGGAGGCATGTGTATAATGAAAGTAATGATCCCAGTGGAAGGCTCTCTGTTGTTAATTCTCAAACAATTGTGCAACTTCAAAAGATTGCCTGTAAAATAATCAGAACTGCCATGAAAAAGAGATGGCAAGGATGTCTGCTTGCACCAGCCTAGCTGTACAGACCTAAATCTATATCCAAACATGAAGCAAAGCTTTATTACTTATTACAGCTACAAAATCAAATTCAACTACTGGTGATCCTATGAATGAGAGACTTCTAAGTCTAGCTGTGATTTAAAATCCTGCTCAGATGTCACAGAGATGTGGCTTCATTGTTTGAATCTATCCATCTGTAGCATAGTCTTCCTCATCTTTTTTTTCTTCTGTCTTCTACCTTACAAAGCATTATTGTTTTTGTGATTCATATCTTCTCATAGTTTGTCCAAAGGATGACAATCTCAGTTTTGCCCTCCTGTTTCTCAAAGGGAATTCAGGATTGATTTGCTATAGAATGCATTTATTTGTCCTTTTAAACAGCAATTCATGGTATCCAATCAATACATTTCTTTTCAATCATTTCAAAAGAACTGAGTAGATTCTATGGCTCTATTGGATACTTGTACAGTATTCTATGAACCCTCTACAAGATGTACAAATACCTGCCTATATGATGTGACTTAGATATGTAACATGAAACAGCAATTGCTTGCCTTCTGTGTACTTTTTTGGTATGATAATTATACTTCAGCAAAAGATGAGTCCCCCTGGGGAAATAGGGTGGCCAATAAATATTATTATTATTATTATTATTATTATTATTATTATTATTACAGATAAATTACAGATACATAAATCATAATAGATAAATTACAATAAAGGATTACATTGTGTAGTGGCTTTATTGGATCCCTGATCAGCTACAGAAACTCACTAGAGGAGCTTGGGAAAGAAACACTCTTTCAGCTTTTCAGGAAGGCAATGGCAAGCCTTCTCAGGACAAATATTGCCAAGAAAACCCTAGGGTAAGGTTGACATAAATCAGAGTTGACTTGAAGGCACATAAAAACAATAAAAATTACACAATTTGACGTGATATATTTCTCCATAGTGACCGCATAGAGGGTTTTAAAGCTTGAAAGCATCTTTTAGTACAATCTGATGCTGCTGAAGACAGCAACATACTTGTCCATGAGTAAATCTATATTAATGTTTCATGAATGGAGGCAGACAAATTGGTTTTTTAGAATGTACAGACTCTTCATATAAAATCAGATTTTACAGACCATTTTTACGAACTATTCAGAGTAACTACAAGAGCATACTTGTGTGCTAGGTGTACTTAAAATATTGTAGAAAGTTTCCACTTCCCCCCTTACAATGTAAACCAGAAATTAAGGAGCTCTACCATTCCTGGAAACTCTACCGATTGGACTCATTATTCATAAGGAGAAAAATATGTGGAAGAAATTCTCTCGGTGAAATTTTTGGACAAAGAAAATGTACCAAAATTATATAAAAGTAATCATTCAAAAATCTTGGAAACTTATTCCAAAGCATCAAAAAGACTTTGTAATTTCCAAAAGGATTTAATTATTGCTACAGTTACATTTTATTTAAAGTAATATCTTACTTGCCTCCTTCTTTCATTTCCTTTTTTTTCTTTTTTCTTACATTTTGAGATATTGTTTGAGATTTTTTTCCCTCTCTTTTAAAACAACCCTTTTATAAAAATAACATCAAATAAAAAGCTCTCTGCAGGCCCTCAGGCAGGATCAAACCATAAATTCAATAGTTTATAATTCCTTTGTTCGTATTCTATATAGTTTTGCAGTCAACACGGTCTTTCATTCCATTTGATTCTGGTTCTTGATTTTGTAATTAGGAAGCTATTGTTCTTGACCACTAATTAAAGCAAAACAAAAGCCCATATTTCAGTGGAAGTGTTACCCGTCACCCTACTACAGTCTCTTCCTTGCATTCTGTCATATAAAATGAAGCCTTCATATCTGTCTCAAAAGCCAGATTTATACTAGATGGGAGGAAGCCATTGTGCAAATATTTAGCATTTAGGAAAATAATGGGTTAGATTTTCAGTTATTTTCAGTTATTAAAAGTAAGTTACAGTTTTGCTTTTCTACAAGGAAAAGGATAAGTAGGACTGAAAGTGGTGAGAGAAAAATCACATTGGATGCTTCAACACCCAATGAGATTAGACTGCACAACAAATTTTAGACTTTCAACAGACTTAAAAGTGGCTGGGATGTCTGTTGTTAAATGTGTGGGTGGATATGATCACGCCTCTTGCACTGGCCTAGTGCTAGCTATCCATGGTGCTGAAGATATGGAAGAGATACAATTACTAGTAAAGGCAATACTGCAAAACAATACAAGGAACACTCCTTGCCCTGTCCCTCTTTTAATGCCCTTTCAAAGATACCTCTCTTCCTGACAAGAAGCATCCTGTCTCCTGCAAGCTTATATAATGTTCATTTTCAGAAGGTTACAGCAGTTCTGAGTTTTTTTTCTGGGGTGTGCTATTCATTCAACACTGGGAGCTCACCTCTTGTCCATGGAAAAACTGTTTCACGTGGTAGGAGCCACCACAAAGATGCTGCCCTCATCTGAATCACAAACAAATTAGCCCCACTAGGCTCCATTACAGTAAGCAGAGCTCCTCTTAAATTGAGGGCATAAAGATAAATTACATTAATACATGATATAATATAAAGGCTAAAAGTCATAACCATGACCACCAGTACAGGGTTTTCTAAAATATATAATTTTATAAGGATGTATGTATTTCAGGGCTTTACAATCTCGGACTGAAACTTAGGGCAGTTTGGCACCACTTTGACTGCCCTAATTATAGAGTTGTCGTTGGGTGAGAAACCAGCACTCTTTAGCAAAGAAGGCTAAAGATCTTGTAAAACTTGACTCCCAAGGTTCCATAGCATTCAGACATGGAAGTTAGTGGCCAGACTGCATTAATTCTTCAGTATAGATGCATTCTTTAAAAAGTTCTTAGAATACCATGGCTAGAATCTATGGCTTTGCTGGGGAAGTTATAATATAAAAATATACACTCTTCTATTTCTCATATGAAAACTAGGATATGCATAGCCACACAATATTACAGTGCAGTCAAGATGGCAAACACGATGGATTACAATAAACTTATAAGGTAGGGGGGATTGCAATAGTTTGTTTTTGCCTGAGCTTACTGTAAAGGGCAAGATTTTCCCCTTCCTCTCCTTTCCTATCGCTTATGATAATTAAGTACAAATTGCTTTTGTACTTCGAATTCAGTTTACACTAAGTGAAGCAAGCTACCTACAAAGGGGGAGAGAAGAGGAAAGAGAAATAGGCACATTTTAAAAAGAGGTTAATTGGGACTGTGCCTGTCAAACTTTTTTCCAGCCCATTGATTCAGACTGCCTTTGGGAATGGAATGTCCCCCCCCCCTCTCTCTCTCTCTATATATATATATCATATATATATCATACACACACATACACACACATACATATACACAGACGCACGTGTATGTGTGTAATAACATGTTACAGGTGAAAGTTTCTATTCTAGATCTTTATACAACATTCTTTGTATTGTAGTTGCTTTATAAAAAGCTCTTCAGGACCTTTCAACAACAAAAATATTGATTCAAGGATCTAGGAAATGCTGGACATAACAATCAAAAACATAACAAAATTTGATTCAGTGATCTTCCCCACCACCAATAACATTGAGAA